>NC_132874.1:12273172-12573547 GCF_048164855.1 Canis lupus baileyi
TTCTATGTTGGCCAGGCTTACTGACTCTCTTCTAACAAAAAGGATGGGGTGGAAGTTATGCTGTGGGACTTCTGAGGTTGATCATGAAAAGATTATAGCTACTGTGTGGCTCTCTCTTGGATCACTAGCTCCAGCGGAAGCCAGCTGCCATGTTGTGAGGACATTCAACAGGCCTATGAAATAGCCCATGTGTAGAGCAACTGAGGCCTCCCAAGATCAGCCGGGGCCAGCTGTCCTACATGTGGTTCCTCAGTCCTCCCATCCCAGTCAAGCCTTCAGATGACTGCAGCTCCAGCCAACATCTGTCTGCAACCCCATGTACAACCCTGAGCCAGGACCTCCCGGGTCTCTAACTTCTGACCCAAAGAAACTCCAAGAGCTAACAAATATCTGGTTTAAGCTACTCAGTTTTGGGGATAATTCATTACACAGCTGTCCTCCTACTTTATAGATAATCAAGTTGATGCTTGTAGAAATAAGGTAAGCTGCTCTGGACCACACAGTTAGTGGAGGTCCTGAATCTCAAAACTTCTAGACTCCATGACTTTTAACAACATGCAATAGTTGACTCTGGGTGAAGGTGTGATGGCCCCCACTGTGAGAGTCTCTCTGGAATGGCCCATGCAGCATGCCACAGCATCATTACTCTGGGCTCACATCTTGGGCTGGCTTGGGTCTCCTCCTCATTACTAACCTCCAAAGAGTAATTTAGAGAAAAGAGTAATTGGAAATTGTATTCAATGAAATAAACCCCAAATAACCAAAAAGCATCTAGATTCTGTCTTTTCTCCTTGGCCCTTCGCTTGCTCTCTGGCTTCTCTGGAGTCATCTTTACCCCGGTCAGTCATTTGACAACAAACCCCTCTTGCTCCTGGCTGGACCATGCCAGTGGTTCTGTAGAACAATTAAGCTTCATTTCAGGTTGAGCTAATTTCATGACAGCTTTCCACACTGGAGGCCATCATCCGTACGGGATCAGAGTGCTCGGGCTGCGCGGCTGTGCTTTGGAAGCCATCCCTGGCAAGTGCTCCTCTTGCCTCCATGCCCCCTTCTGTCTCTGCTGAGGTTGGGTCATGGCTTTTACATCCTTTCCCCCTCTCTCCGCATTCTCTCCTCCATGCTTTACTCACTGGCTCCTATTTCAGGTTATGTTGTGTTCTTGGGAAGTCCATCTCTTCTCCAAATCTCAGTTTACGTACCTGAGGAATGGCTGTAAAAGTATCTGCCTCGCAAGGTGGTCCTGCAGGTTTAATGACAGGAAACAGGTAAGGCCCCCAGTGTGGCGTCTGGCACGGGGTCTGAGTTGTAATGATGTTCATAAATGAGAGCTTTTATCTAGTGTTTCTCTTTCCATTATCAGCTCTGTTCCCTAATTCTCTCTCAGCCCATTACAGAGATCATACCCTATTTGTCGTGTAGCCTAAGATCACTTCTTCCTTCTGTGTTTTTTCCTCTGTCACTGGAGCAGCTGCAGCATTTCAGACCTACCATTTGGGATTCAGCTTGCTTTTCTGCTCCCCTCCTGGGCCACGTGGCACTAAACTAGCCCCTCCCACCTTCTGGTTTGTCTGTCCTCTTGTTTAGCTTTTTACTGCTCTCCCCAAGGTTCATGAAGCCCTCTGCCATCTGCCCTCACCTGGCCCAGCTGTTTTTAGGTCACCTAATCCTTTTACATTATTCCCTTCCCAGGTAACCAACAAATGGCTCTATTTTCCAAGTGACTCCCACAGATGCTTCCTCCGTCTCTAAAAAATACTTGACACTGACGTTTCAATATGACTTTGGCTCCTGCAGATTCTTCTTCCAAACTCCTAATCCTACTCTCCTCTTGGGAGGAAGGGGATATCCCTCACCAGCTCATAGAGGGGCACACCCTCCTGAAGACACGCGGACTGCAGTCCTGTGCAGTGATAGAATTTTCAACGTTTAATCTAAGTTTTGGATTATAGAAGTAAGAAGACCTTAGAAGTCCCCAGGGGCAGCCTGAAGGACACATCTGACCCATTCTGAATTTTATCGCTGATTTGCAAATTACTTGGGGACACGTTCCTTTCTATCCAGTTGATTAGAAGAACTCCTCCATGACCTGCTAACATTTCAGACTGACTTCACGAATATATATATATATATATCACAAAATATTTAATTACTCTCTCATCTCCCCCACCCCATTCCCCTGCATTCTAGTCAAGAGTCTTTCAAGCAAACACAGTAGTCCCAGTAGGAAATAGGGAAATGAAAGAAGCTGACTTTCTCTTTTGCTTTTTTGGCAGGAGTTTGCTCTGAAGGCTCCAATAACCCAATGACCATATGTTGTATTGGCATTTTGAGGTGACCAGAGTGGATTAGTGGGGATAGGAACCCAGAGTAGGGATGCTAGGTTGTCATTGTCTCGAAAAGGCAGTTAAAAGGGGCCAGACCTCCTTCATGACCTGCAATCTGCCCTAACTAAGCTGTGTGATATTGAGTGAGCTACTAAACTGGATCAGGTCTTAGACCTTTTCTCCAAGAGGATGTTAATGAAACTCCCTCCCTTGGACTGTTGAGTTGTAATGATGTCACACACAAGGAGCTTCTGGGACTGGGCGTGGAGGGGGTGCAGAAGGGAAGCAGGACTGTGGTGAGCGTGAGGGTCAGTCAACTCTGATTTCTGTAGAGTTGCTTGGACTTTTCTGATCATGGATGAACTGTGCCTGACCAGTCTTGAACTGTGATAAACAGCAAATTTCAGGCAAGGTTATAAGATTCTGCAGGGCAAAGCCGAACAAAGCTCACTTACTGCCTTTTTTTTTTTTTTTACAGCCTGTGACTTTTAATGGCTCCTGCAGTTGACAGTCCTTCTCCCAGAAGCCAGAGTGAACTTGTTATCCTGCAGTTTACTTTGCATTTAAATAGCACTTTGCATTTCCAAGGTGCTCAATGGTCATTAATTCATCCTCCCTCTGCTGGGTCCTACTCTCTTCCTCTATTTTTTATTTATTTATTTATTTATTTATTTATTTATTTATTTATTTATTTACTTTTTTTTTTTTTCCTGTCAAGTGGGGAGCTGGCTGAAACTTGGAGATTTGCCCAAGGTCACACAGACCTGTTCTGGGAGGTGTGAGCCTGTTCTTTTTCACATCCTGGTTCTATGCTAAGTTCACTGTAGCGTGTTACTTCTCACTGTTCAGGGGTCATCAGGTGAGATCAAAGAGCTTTTGGGTCTTTGGGAAAGGATTCCCAAAGTTAGTGTTGCTAGAACTTCTTTTCCTTCATTTTGGGAAGTTTGGGGGCAAATGTTCAGGTAGTGGCCCTCAGAACTTAGGATACTGAGCTGCCATATTGAGTCTGAGGGGAATTATCCCATTAATTCAGATCCTCTGCTTAATGTCACTTTGAGTCAATCTGGCCATGGTTCAGCGATTGACCCAGGCATTGGGGTGATATAGCCGGAATCCATTTTCCCCTTCTCTCATAGACGGAATCCATTTTATAAGAAACACACAGAAATCATCCACTCATCGCTCTCCAAATGCCTGTCATTCTACCACCCATTCTCCCTTTTCTTCCTTCCAGGTCTGTGGCTCTGCTGTCTCCCATTTCTCAGAACTGTGCACAAATCACAGTTTTTCTCCTACCCAGCTTCTACCACCCTTGCCCACCCTCACCCCCCACCACCATCAAGGGATTCTTCTCTACTTAAGACAAAATTCAGTGTTCATGTCACAGTCAAGTTATTTGCCAAGAGCAGTCCAGAGGTTTGTTTGTAGGTTCACCCATATACCACTGCTACCAAAAGCAGTTTATGTCTCTGCAGGTTCTGCTATTCAGTTTTCTTGAGTTGTTAAGTTTTTCTTTTTGTACCATTTGCTTCTCTTGCTTGTTCTGTTTTGTCTCTCCCACCCCAAAAAAGCATAGTTTAGAGACTCACTACTTCCATTTTAAGAGTAAATCATTTTTTTTTTAAGATTTTATTTATTTATTCATGAGACACCCAAAGAGAGGCAGAGACATACACAGAGGGAAAAGCAGGCTCCCTGTGAGGAACCTGATATAGGACTCAATCCAAGGACCCTGGGGTCATGACCTGTCATGATCCCAAGACAGACGCTCGCTGGACCAATGAGCCACCCAGGTGCCCAATAACGAGTTTTTAATGAGTATTATATTTTAGTTCCTAGGACAATCTCCTGGTAAGGAGGGAAGGAATCTAAGCCAGTCTAACCCTTCAGGCCAATCTATCAGCATAAATACCTAAAATGGCTCAAAGAAAGGCTCTGGTCCCTCCTTAAATCTAGAATTGTGTCTTAACCTTACCTTTGTCCCCGTGGTGACTTACTAAAGTGCCATGTTTATTTTTCCACTGATGTTTCTATCTTCTGGAGATTATCCAGCTACGGTTAGGAGAGCTGAATCTCACTGAGAACATCAAGGTCTTTGAATTGTTGTTTGGGTCTTTATTTTTCCTTTCTGAAGGGCAGTTTCCTTTAAGCTACTCAAGAGCAAACACCAAGGACAAAGGTAGGCAGCCAGAGAATGACAGGTGACTGGTTGGGTGGCAAGATAAGCTGGAGAGATAAATGCAAGTCTTACTTTTTGCAGAAGTGCAGAGACACGGTCACATCTACCCTGAAAAGGGGATTAAGTATGAGGTGACTTCCTCTAAAATATCCAGCATTTCTATGAGATTTGAAAAGATTTGAGAATGTAAAAAATTTGGCTTACAAATATGTAAGTTCCCAGAGCTATGTTTAAAGATAACTTTCACGTAGACAAAATGAACTCAAGAACACAGGGCAGACATCCAAATGAACAATTCATAAACTGATAAACATTTGTCAAGCAGCTACTATGGGTCCAGCATGGGGCAAGGAGATGAATAGGACAGACTTCCTGCTCTCAATTTCTCAAGTAAGGGATTATAGAATGAGATGAAAATCACTATAGAAATATGGATAAAGCACAGGGTAGCTCTCCAGAAAGGGAGGACGGTGTAGTTTAAGTTCCTAGGAGGATGGTAATTCTGAACTAGGTCTTGAAGGATAAGTAGGAGGTCACGAGTCAGGCAAGGTAAGATATTTATAGGCACAGAATTTTGTGTGGTGTTTAGGAGACCGTAGGACTGGGCTGTGCAATGGGAAGGGGGTGCTAAGAGCAGAGCCACACTAAGAATTTGGGGCTTGATTCTTTTAGGTGAAGGAGAATTAATGAAGCATTTAAAGTGATATGATCATGATTGCTTTGCTTTAGTTTATAAAGCACCTTTATAGCAATGTCAGCAATAGAACTAACTCATAGTTTTTGTTTAGTAGCTCCTCATTCTGCTTTGTGTGATGATTCTGTTGTTATTAGCATATTTGAGTTGCTCTGAATACATGCATGCTTATAATACCTTCATTATTCATGGGCTGATTAAGGGCTTTGGGAGTTGCCTCAACTTTGCTGGGGTGTTTGGCTAATTCTTAGAATCATATAAAGGTGAAGTAAATTACAGAATTTAATAGGTGTTTAAGCTGTACGCTAGGTAATAAAGGAGGGAGAGAAGGGAACTCTTATTTATTGTATTACTAATAAGTACGTTTGGAGGCAACTCTGAGTATGCTGTACAACCAAGAGGGTGGCTCATTCATTTTGTTGGATCTCCGAGATTAGAAATTGTACCACTGCGCTCTCAGTAGCATGCATAAGGAGCTGGGTGCTGCTGAGAAGATATTTTCTTTAAAAAAAAAATTTCATTTAAGTTTATTGCAGATCTCATAATCGAGATGGTAAAACATTACCTGGGGTGTATTGCAAAGGCGCAGAATCAGAGGAATAGCATCACAAAGCCATCAATTGAAGAATACATATATAAAAGGCTAAAGATCATGAAGCAATTCTAAACCATAGATAGAATGCTGGAATGCACACGAAAAATGGACGAATGGCTTAGATAAATTTCCTAGATTTTTCTTTGGTCAGATGCCAGGCAGTGGTACCTTTTAAATAAAAATGAAAAGAATAAAACCTGGGAAATGCTATTACTATTTTGAAATGACTCAAAATCCCTCTCCTTTTCCTTGTCAAATAATAATAAGGCAAATTGCTCCTAAATTAGAGGAGTAGACACACAAATAAAATAAAATCACACTGATGTGTGCTAAGTGCAATGACACCAAATGTATACGGGTTATTAGGAAAGCACATAGTAGGGGTTTCTCACCTACACCAGGGAGGGTTTTGTGAAGGCATTAGTGAGGAGGTTTTTGAACCATGAGAGGTTGCTACAGTTTTCAGGCAAAGTATGAAGAGGACAGTAGAAAGAGGTAATGAGAAAGAAGATCCCTCCCCTTTTTCTTTGAAATTTATTTATTTATTTGAGAGAGAGAGAGAGAGAGAATGAGTGCACTTGTGCACACAGGGGAGAGGGGCAGAGAGAGAGGGAGAGAGAGTCTTAGGAAGACTGAGGTGAGTATATAGTCCAACATAGGGCTCAATTACACAACCCTGAGATCAGGACCTGAGCCAAAACCAAGAGTTGGACCCTCAACTAACAGTGTTACCCAGCACCCAAGAAGAAACCCTCTTGAAGCCAGCTGTTCTGTATCTATGATCTGGGGCAAATTACCTCATCATTCGGAGCTCTGATAAGCTCATCTGTAAAATGGGTATGAGAATACCTAGCTCATTGGAGGGTTATGAGAATTAACTACATTATTGAGGTGATATTGTTAGGAGTCATGGGTGTGGGCTCTGGAGTCAGATGATGTATTGGATGAAATAGTGTCCCTCCAAAATTCATGTCTTCTTGGAACCTCAGAATGTGTCTTTCTTTGGAAAAAAGATCTTTGCAGATGCAATTAGTTAAGTTAAAATGGGGCCCTACTCAATAACAATAATGATAATAATAATAATAATAATAATAATTGGAAAATAGTAAGTGTTGACTAGGATGTGGAGAAACTGGAACCTTGGTGTCTATTGCTGATGGGAATGTAAAATGGTGTAGCTGCTATGGAAAACAGTGTGGTGGTTCTTTAAGAAGTTACACAGAGAATCATCATATGATCCAGCAATTCAACTCTTAGGTATATACCCAAAAGAATCGAAGAGACTGAGACTGATACTTGTACCACAATGTTTATAACAGAATTATTCACAATAGCCCAAAGGTGGAAACCACCCAACTGTCCATCAACAGATGAATGAATAAACAAAATATCTATGTCCAACAACGGAATGTCATCTGCAATCAAAAACCCTGAAGTTCTGATTCATGCTACAACATGGATGAACCTTGGAAACATTATACTACATGAAATAAAGCAGGGGGGGCCTGGGTGGCTCAGTGGGTTAAGCATCTGCCTTTGCCTCAGGTCATGATCTCAGGTCCTGGGATTGAATCCTGCATGGGGTTCCCTGCTCAGAGGGGAGTCTGCTTCTCTCTCTCCCTCTGCCTCCCTCCCCCAACTCATTCTTTCTCTCTCTCTCTCTCTCGAATAAATAAATAAAATATTAAAAAAAGAAATAAACCAGATACAAAGGGAGAAGTATTGGGTGATCCCAGTTATATGCGGTACCTAGCATAAGCAAATTCATAGAGCCAGTAGAATAGAGGCTACCTGGGGCTGCGGGAGAGCAGAAAGAGGAGTTATTGCTTAATGTGTTTCTGTTTGGTGCGACTTAAGGGCTTTGGAAATCATGGTGATAACTGTACAACATTTTAAGTGTAATTAAGGCCAATGGACTGTACGCTTAAGAATGGTCAAAATGGCAAGTTTTGTTTTGTTTTCTCACAATAAAAAAAAATGAGGCTATACTGGATTAGGGTGAGCTCTAAATCCAATCACTGCTGTCCTTCTAGAAAGAGACAGACACATAGGGAGGAGAATGCCATGCGAAGTCGGAGACCAGATTGGAAGGACTGTGAGCAGCCACCGGAAGCTGGGCGAGGCATGGGACATTCTCCTCAGGCTTCCACAAGGAACCAACCCTGCCAACGTCTTGATTTCAGGTAAATCCTAGCTCTGCCACCCTTATTTGTGTGAACATGAATAACTTAGAACTTCCCTGAGCACCGGTTTCCTCATCTTTCAAGTGGAGATCACAGCACGTACCTTCCTGGGTTAGTAGGAAGATCAAATGAGATGCGACCTTGAACTCTCAACATAGTGGCCGGTGTGTAGTGATCGCTCAATACATGTGTGTCACGACTGGCAATCATGATGACAATTAGCAACACAGAGAAGCAGGGGACTGACTGAGGAGAGGCTGGCTTGGCAGCCCTGATGCCAACAGGATTTGTTTGAAAATCAAAAGGATTTACTTCAAAGAAAATTTACTTTCTCATTCTCATCACAGAAGGGATGTGGGGGAAATGTGTTGAGTTGGCGTCATTGAAATGGATATGAAAGTTGAATGATTCGTTCTTCAGGCTCCATGAGGCTTAGGAAAGTTGACAAGTGCATCGTCTTACTGCTAACCATCTTCCTCTCTGGCTGATACACCTCCCCATGCACCCACGCGTGCTGTCACAGTTAGAAGGGAGCTGTGTTCTCACATGGCAAGTGTGCTTTTGCTGCCGGGTGGGCACGAGGCGGGGGGCGGGGGGGCGACTGTGCAGGTGGGAGTAGACTGCTCAGGAGCACTGTGAAAATGAGGAGGCTGCCTCCAAGACCAGCGAAGCCAGGATTGCTCTAAAACAACAGAGGAAGTGTATTCGATTGCATTTGGGAATGTAAATGGGAAAAAACAATCAAATTTTTTTTGGTTTTTGTTTTGTTTTCAAGTAATTTCTTTGTTGTTATTTTTAAAGAGATTTTATTTATTTGAGAGAGAGAGAGACAGAGGGAGTGGAAGAGAGAGCACAAGCAGGGTGAGTGGCAGACAGAGGGAGAAGCAGGCTCTCCACTGAGCAGGGAACCTGATGCGAGGGGGTTTGATCCTAGGACCCTGGGATTGTGACTGAGCCACCCAGGAACCCCTATTATTTTTCTTTTGATTTAAAACCCATTAATTAATATACAGTGTGTTATTAGTTTCAGAGGTAGAGGTCAGTGATTCACCAGTGGGATAGAACACCCAGTGCTCATTCCATCATGTGCCCTTTTTAATGCCCATCACCCAGTTACCGTGTCCCTCCACACCCCTCCCCTCCAGCAACCCTCAGTTTGTTTCCTGTAGTTAAGAGTCTCTAATGGTTTGTCTCCCAAAATTCCATTTTTCAGAAAGCAGTCTAATACCCTTGATTTACTATGATGGAGCTGAATCCATAGGTGAGTGGGAAGCTTTGGGAATGGTTTGGGTGGGATCGCAAAGCTGTCGTCTGTTGCCTCCTGGGAGATGAGCTGTGATCTCCACCAACACATTCATTGTCTCCAGCAGCATGAACACGCTCACTCTCACTGGTGCTGTGTTGGATTGGTTAGGTGTACGTGCTCCCCAGGCTGGCAACAATTCAGATGTGAATCCATAGGTCTGTCCAGGACCAGCTTAGATCCTAGATGCTTCAGGGTCTCTTTCACTTTTGGGCTCTATGATTTATAAGGGGTTTCAATATGGGTCACCCAACATGGTCCTCAAAGCAGCCTTGGAGATATGATTGGCCTGACCTGTCATCTGCACAGCAAGCAGGGACTCTGGCTTGCCAGGTGCAAAGTGCTGGTAGGTGTTGTCTGGTGTGTCCTGCAATGGGGCAGCCTCCCCACCTTTGGAGTTCTGGAGGGCAGAGACAACTATAAAACCCTCTCCTGAAGGAGGCTAGAGGGATGGAACCACAAAATACATACCCCTGGAGGTGAGTGGTGGAGGCTGGGGTCTGGGCCTCAGGCAGGCAAAGGTTCTGAGAGCACTCGGGGGTGGGGTGGGGGATGGGAGCGATGGAGAGGGCAGGATGCTGGTGTTGGTGCTCGGAGTTTCTATCTTCCCCCAGCCCGTATCTGCAGGGGCAGGTTGAGTCCACCATGGATGGCTCCCAGTGGCCAAGTCTACACCCACCAAGCCCTGGTTTTTTGGTGACTCATCAAGTTCCACTCACCCGGCATCCCAGGTGATGTGGTCCCCCATGTTGGTCCATTGCCATCTCCAGGACTTTTCCAGACTTGTTTCCCTACCACATTAGTTAGCCTGTTATTGGATACTGTGTGGGGCATGGCTTGCTGACTGTTCCACGGACACCACACCTTACATGCCTGTGTTGTGTTCTTTGTCCTCTTTTTGCTCTTGGGATAAAATACCAACTCTTAACCTGCTCACCAGGCCCCACCTCTGGTGCCCCACACTCCCCCACCACCTTCCCCTCCGGCCACCGTGGCCTGTCTTGTCGTGGTCTTCCTCACTCATCTTTTCACCTCTCAGTTTAGAAGTTTCTTGTTCAGAGAAGCTTCTCTGCGTCCCTGAGTGAGGATGTCTGCCTTTTGCTTTGTAAGAAATGGAGGTAAAATAGATATAGCACACAATTTACCAATTTGACTTTTTTTTTTTTTTTTAAGATTTATTTATTCATGAGAGTCACAGAGACATAGGCAGAAGGAGAAAGAAGCAGGCCCTCTGTGGGAAGCCTGATGTGGGACCCGATCCCAGGACCTCGGGATCACGCCCTGAGCCGAAGACAGACACTCAACCACTGAGCCACCCAAGTGTCCCCCATTTTGACTGTTTTTAAATGCACAATCAATGGTGTTAAGTTGTATAACCTCTCCACAGAGCCTTTCCTGTTTTATGAAACTGAAACTATGTATCTATTAAATAATAACTCCCGGGTCCTTCCTCCCCTTGGCCCCTGGCACCCAGGATTGTATTTTCTCTCAGAATTTGACTACTCTCAAGATATCCTGTAGGTGGGATCAAACAGTATTTGCCTTTTTGTGACCGGCCTATCTCAGTTAGCTTCAAGTACTTGAGGCTCACCCATGTTGTAGCCTGGGTCAGAATTTCCTTTCTTTTTAACGCTGAATACTATTCCACTGTATGGATAGACCACGTTTTGCTTATCCATTCATCTTTTGATAGACGTGTGGGTTGCTTCTACCTTTTGGCTGTGAATAATGTTGCTCTGAACATGGGTGTGCAAATATCTGTCCAAGATTCTGCTTTCAATAATTAAACATTTTTTTAAAAGATTTATTTATTTATTTTAAAGAGAGAGATCACATGAGTGAGGGGAAGGGCAGAGGGAGAGAGAATCTCCAGCTGACTTCCTGCTGTGCACGGAGCCCAAAGTGGGGCTCCATCTCACAACCCTGAGATCACAACCTGAAATGAAATCAAGAGTTGGACACTTAACTGAGCCATCCAGGAGTCCCTCCTGCCTTCAATTCTTTTAGGTATACCCAGAGTGGGATTGCTAAACCATATGGTAACTTTGTTTAATTTTTGAGGAATGTCCTTACTGCTTTCCACAGAGACTGCACCATTTTGCATTCCCACCAACAGATCATAAGAATCCAATGTTTCCACCATAGGGTGTCTGTTTTTTCCTTCTAAAATTTCCGCATAGGAGGTCTCTGGTTGCAGTTAAGTCTCTGGCAGGCACAGCTAGCTTTCTACGAAGGAATGCAACCTCAGTCAAGGCGAACCACCAATGTGCAAAGCCAACCAACTTTCTCATCAGGGCCTCACATTTAGGTGTCCCTAACATTTGCAGAGCACTGGGCAAGAGTATACATGGAGGGTCTGGGACTATGTACTTACATATTTAAAAGTTATAGACCATAACTAACAATCTGCTAAATAATATTTTTTTAATCTTTGACCTTGTCAAATATATTGTCATTAACAATCAAATTTATAAAGCTGTGGTTTTCCTATGACTAAAAGTTGGCAATATATCAAAGCCAACTGAATTTAATTATGATTGCTCATGTCAGTTCTACTGATGGGCTGGGAGGTGTTTGGATCAGTGATGACACAAAGATGCACATGATTCATAAACATTATGTGTTGATTCTCCAACACTTACTTTTTCTTATCTTTGTTTCAGCAAGATCACTTATTCTGTTATATTCATGATTTTCACATAATTTGTGGTTTGTGGATGGTGATACTATTTTAACATTTCGAATGTATTTTCATCACATTAGCATTCATAATGCTAAAAATTCAAAAATTAAAATTATTTCTCCAACTTCCTGTAAGTTTTCTCCCTAAAATTCAAAATTATTAAAAGCAAAAGGCAAACATACAAATTATATTTAAAGTACCCAGAGGTTTTTACAAATCAAAATAATGATTGAAGTTATTATCAAATTTAAAAAACAAATTGTTTGCAACATTGGAGATTCTTTTGTTCAACATCTAGTTACATCTTACTCAGTGTTATATAAAAGTAAAACGATTTGCACTTCTAGTGTTCTCTGTCCATCCGTTTGCTAGTGTTGAGAATCACTTATCACTGAGCCTGTATCAGGGTCCTTATATTCCTACAAACACACTTTTGTATATTTAAGGGTAATATGACTTGTTTAGTATTATAAAATATTCCTCGGCTGTCATGTGTAACAGTTGGAAAGCCCATGCTAATTTGTGAGTAACTTTGGAGCCACCGGTTAGAACACAAAGAGAAGATACTTCGTTATGCAAGAATGTATGGCAGTTATGCAGTCTGAGAGGAAGTTTTTGACAAGCTAATGGATTTATCTAAAGCTTCTTCCTCTCAAGTTCTCCCAGCACTTTGAAGCGAGGTCTGTTCATGTTGGCTGATCGTGTTGGAACACAGTTGCCTTTGAGGGAGTAAGGCAGGAGAGTGGAGAGGCGCTTCCCCAGGGCTTGGGTGGAGTTGGGAGGGAGGGTGTCTGGGGTTGGTGCAGGGACTCCAGCTGGGGTCTCCAGCCCACAGCCTGAGGCTGCTTCTGATGGGGCTCATAACACCAATTACTTTTCTAATGAGCATAGTGAATGTTGGAAATGGGGTTCTATTACTGAAATCACGGCTTGTTGATTAGCTTGATGAATGCTAGGAAGGGCGTCCTGAAAGAATTGTAGACACTCCGTGTTCTGCTTGGAGCATCTCAGAGGCTCCCTGACTTGCAGGAACAGAATGTGAGAGTGCGTTGAGACCTCTAGCCTGTATCCGTGGGAATGGCTCCCAGGGCTTTATGCCTTACGGTCCTGTGCTCAGCCGAGGGTCTGGAAGACTTCTGGTTGCTGCTTGATGCCAGCGACCAGGTGGCAGGTTGTGAAATGCTTATTCATCTGAAAGAACAGAGAGCAGGGACCCTTGGGCATACAGAAAGATTTCTAGAAAATGGGTTGTGCTTGCTTGCTAATAAAAGTTTCTGAAATGTCAGTATGGGTAGCAGAATTTGATCTGTGACTGGCCTTCCCTATAATTTGGTAGTGAGGTTATAGGAGCACTGCTAACCCTCACACAATTCAAAACCTGCATTCTGCTTGACCTTATCTGTTTTGGTCGGTTTTCAAAAAAATTTTATTTTATTTTTTAAAGATTTTGTTTTTTTTACTCATGAGAGCACATGGAGAGAGGCAGAGACATAGGAAGAAGGAGAAGCAGCCCTTCTGCTTCTCAGGGAGCCCAAGGGAGCCCGATGCATGACTTGATCCCAGGACCCTGGGATCATGACCTGAGCCGGAGGCAGGTGCTCAATCACTGAGCCACCCAGGTGTCCCTGTTTTGGTCAGTTTTACATGCTCAACTAGGGTGGGTCACTCTAGACTTTTCCTTTTTAATATTAGACATTGTGAATGAGATGTGTATGTGTTCCTTATGGCGGATTTTATATATGATGACTAATGACCATCTTTTACAACTGCTTTGGGGTTTAAAAGAGTAACATTTGATTTATTAGAGTTTTAAAGAAAAAACTTTGGAGGGGGGTTCCTGGCTGGCTCAGTCGGTAGAGCATGCGATTCTTGATCTCGGGGTCATGAGTTCAAGCCCCATGTTGAGTGTGAAGCCTATTTAAAATGAAAAAAAAAAAAATCTTACATATCTTACTCTTTTAGTTAAAACTCCAGCAGATTTTTACACCCACGAGAGGCTTTTGTAAATTAGTTAATTATATTCCTCAGACACTTTTAGCTGTATTTACAAATTTAATATGTTCAATTTTCCTTTTAAGCACATCAATGATCTGAGTAACAAACAAAACCTTCCCAAGCATTTAAATAGTTTTTCTAACTTGAATAAATTAAACTTATAAATAGGGGGAAACTTAAGTTGTCTCAAATAGGACTATCTATCTACAAATGGGAATATTTAATTTAACACATTCTACAATAAGTCTTTGTTGCACACTTACTACGAGTCCCTTGGGCTGGGTGCTTGAGACTCATCTGTGAACAAAACAAAGTTCCTGCTCCCCTGAAGTTTACATTCTTGTTGGAGAAAAAGGCAATGAATAATGAGTAAATACATTAAGGAGGACATTAGAAGGGAGTTAAGTGTTTTGGGAAGAAGAAAGTAGGGTTGGGGGGATCAGCATTGGGGTGGAGAGGGAGAAATAAATTGTAATAAATTGAGTGGTCAAGTTTCCCCGAGAAGGAGGAATTTAAGCAAAGGCTTAAAGGCAGTAAGCAACCAGCCAGAAACCATAAGTTGAAATCAATTATTCAGTTATGCATCTTAAATCAAAATTGCAAGGCCCACCTACCAAATACTTTATTTGCCAGATTCTTTCAAATACCACAAAAACTTCATGTGTACTCATAATATTCCTAAGTTTAACATAAGAGTATTAATACCATGGGGTTGGTTTACTTTATTAGTTCTAAACATTCTCAATGTTAAAAGATACTTTCCCACTTAGAGAAAATGGATTTTCCCAAGCAAGCTGGGAGTCCTGTCTCAGTACACTGGTGTTGCCTTCCAACCAGACAGATGCTTGGCCAAGCCAAAAAGCTTGATTCTTGCCCATGACATTTATGGGGCTCAGTGAACCATTTTTATCATTATTATAACCAGGATTCCATAACCAACTTGTTTTCTTTTTTTTTAATAACATAATTTTAAAAAATTTAATTTAAATTCAGTTAATTAACATATAATGTGTTATTGCTTTCAGAGGTGGAAGTCAATGATTCATCAGTTTTATATAACACCCAGTGCTCATTACACCACATGCCTTCCTTAATGTTTGTCACCCAGTTATCCCATCCTCCACCACGCCTCTCCTTCAGTGACCCTCAGTTTGTTTCCTATGATTAAGAGTCTCTTATAGTTTGTCTCCCTCTCTGATTTCATCTTGTTTTATTTAAGGTGTTGTTTTCACAGATGGATTCTAATTAACGGAAGTATTCATTGCCCAATTTTTCTGTCTGATTTTAATCTGCAATGCTCATCCCAGCTTGAGGGTAATTTCTTCAATGCTTGGTGGGATATTGCATTTCTCTGGCTCTCCTAAAGCATCTAATGTCTTCCCATCTGACTGTGGTCATTTTAAAACATGGCTGCATATCCTTTGACTTACCTTCCATCAACAATCAAGATCTATGCACCCTCTACTTGGATCTGAGCAGGCTTAGGGACCATTTCAACCAAAAAGAGTACCACAGAAGTGGTGACTTCCAAGGCTAAATAAGAGAAGACATGCAGATTCCACTTTGTTCACTTGAACGCTTGCTCTTGGAGATCTGATCCACCATGTAAAGAGGTCTGATTACAATGAAGTCACCGTGTTGCATGAAACCCCAAGGTACATGGAGAGACCATGGTACATGGCTGCTGGTCCCAGCTGGGCCTTAAATCATTCCAGCCAAGGGGCTAAACGTTTAGATGAAGAAGCTTCCAAAAAATTCCAGCCTGTCCCCATTGGAGTCTTTCTTTCTTTCATTCCTTTTTCTTTTTTTTTTTTTTTTTAAGATTTTATTTATTTGAGAGAGGGAGAACAAGTAGGAAGGAGGGGCAGAGTGAGAGGGAGAAGTAGACTCCTCACTGAGCTGAGAGCCTGACACAGGGTTTGATCCCTGGACCCTGGGATCATGATTTGAGCAGAAGGCAACTGCTTAACCAACTGAGCCATCCAGGTGCCCCCATTGGAGTCTTTCCGACAGAGGCTCCCCCATCTGGAGCAGAGACACACCATCATTTTGGTTTACTGCCTGCATTCCTGACTTTCAAAACCCTTAAGTACGGTAAACATGGTTTTTGTTTTACTCTACTAAGTTTGGGAGGGTTGTTAAGCATCCATAGGTAATTGGAATGGACACCAAAGATTCTTTAATGACGTTCCATCGGATTCTTTCCTAACCTTTTTGAACTTGTTTTGCATGGATTGGTTTCTCTTACAGATGTGATGAGAAGATGCCGTGTGATTGGATTCTGCATATCCCCCTTGGCTTTTGCTTTATTCCCCAGTTACAACATCATTAATGTCTATAAAGATCACTGCTGTAATTAGTCAATTTTATAATCAATTGCTTAATATCTACTTTCCTTGCCATCATATAATCTGCACGAGGACGGGAGTTATATTTATTTTATTCTCAAGCAACTAGCACAGGGCTCGGCACACTTTTTAGTAAAGGGCCAGCTAGTACATATTTTAGACTTTGCTGACCATATGGTCTTTGTCACAATTCCCCACCCCTGCTGCTGTTGTAGCACAAAAGAACACATAAATAAACGGGTATGTCTCTGTTTCAGTCATATTTTATTTATGGATAATGCAGTTTTAATTACATATAACTTTCATGTATCATGAAACATTATTTTTCTCCCTCCCCCACCAACCATTCAAAAATATGTATTTGTTTCCTAGGGCTGCCGTAACAAATGACTACAACTGGTTAAGCCACCAAAACAATAAATATTCTCTCACAGTTCTGGAGTCTACAAGTCTGAAATGCAGGTATTGGCAGGGCCAGGTTCCCTTTGAAGGATGAATTTATATCAACATCCTTAACTAATTGTATGTCCCTGGTAAACATGAACTTTAGGAGGATACACTATTCAACCCACTACAAAACAGAAAAGCCATTCTTAGCTCTCGGTTATACAAAAATAGCAGGCATAGTTTGCTGACTCCTTATCTAACATACCGTCTTGAACTTAGTAAATGTTCGAAATCCTCGTGGAAGGAATGAAGGGTGCTCCAAACAGCACTGGAACCCTAGTAGGGCCTTAAGAAACTAGTTGGCACGAAAGCAAGACATCCAAAACCTTAAACAGATTCCATCCATACAAAATTAACGAAGTATTACAAGTAACTACAGCAACACTGCAATATCTGCTCTAATCCTTATGTCAGTTCCATGAAGTCAACATTCTTACTTCCATTTGTAAGTTGAGATTGATTTAACAAGTTTGTTTGTTTTTAAGATTTTATTTATTTGAGAGAGAGCACAATCAGGGGCAATGGAGAAGCAGACCCACCATTGAGCAGGGAGCTGGGATTTATCCCAGGACCCTGAGATCACGGCCTGAGCTGAAGGTTGACACGTAACTGGCTGAGCCATCCAGGTGCCCCTGATTTAACACATTTAAATGACTCTCATAAGATCAGTGCTGAGGTAGAACCTTTCCCAAAGTAGCAAGTACTGTGGCACGTCCGGGGAGAATGAAGCTGTTATATAATAAAACAGGTTAGAGGAGTCGCAGTGGCCAAGAGGGGAAAGAGGGAGTCAGGAGTGGAGACATCACCTTAAAACTTAGAGTTAGGAAAACCTTTATGTGGTGATAGGAAATGTAACAGATCACCAGCTGGGGAAGGCACTGGCTGAGCTGGGAGAGGGTGTGGGAGGCACAGAAGCATCGTGAGAAGAAGCCAGAGCTTGAGGAAGGACAGCTGGACACATCCGTTCCATCTGGGAGTGAAGGAGGGAGGCTGAGTCATCCTCATAACCTCCATAATGACATGAGGGTTTTGAACTTGACTTAGAGGGTACAGCAATGACTTCAATGGCTGAAGGTGATCAGAGTATGCTCCCTCCCAATATGCCACTTCGGCATAAGGCTTATTCTGAGCTGAAGGCAACTGAGAGCAGACACAGGAAGAGCTCTATGTCCTCCCCCATCTGACTAAAAGCAGGACATAAATTTCCTTTGAGAAAGGTGTCGTCCTTGTACCAGGAAGGGGAGAGTGACTCTTATCACTACAGAAGGGGTGTCAAGGCCGAGGAGAATCTACATAAACAGACCTTACTAAAATAACCCTTATCTTCCATTAGTTTCCCCCATATATCCTAGTCACCTTCCCACAATTTATGACTTACAGCCCCAACCCCCTCTCCTTTGCCTAGTCAGTTCTCCACAATTTATCATCTTTTGTTAAAATGGGGTTTCCATTTCTTTTCTGGGAAGTCCCCCATGTGTATAAAAATAGTAATGTCAACAAAAATCGTGTGCCTTTTCTTCTGTTAACCTGTCACTTGTCGATTTAATTTGCAGGCCCCAGACACTGAACCTAAGATGATACCAGAAAAGTTTTTTCTTCCCTTATGTGACTTTGCCTTAAGATTTTAATTTAAATGGCTCAAATTCAAAAGTTTTAAACCCTCTTATAGTCATCTATAGACTATGTGTGGAACACTTAAAGAAGGATATTTGACGAACTCTAAATGACGAAAATGCAGCCTGCAGCCCCCATGGTGTTAGTTGGCAGGTGGTGATTGTAATTTTTAAAGCCTTTATCAGTGGGAGTCAAAAATGGACAGTGATCCAGGCGGGCTGTTGTACATTTTCGTATATGCCTCAGTTCTTAAACATTCCGGTGTTGACTAAGGTCTTGTCTTACCATGGCTTAGGCTGGTATCAGCAACCAGTGGCACCATGCCAAGAGCTTGACAGTGCCAAGTGGGAGTTTCCTCCCTCAGTGCTGGGGCCAACTCGCCAGGCCTCCGATCCTGCAGGGACAGGACTACATCTTGTTCCTCTGAGCATCCCAGGCCCTGGCCCACTGCTTGCCACACAGCAGGCTCCTTATTAAAATTTGTATCACAACCAGGGCAAATCTGTCTTTAACTCCCTTCTCGCTAGCAATCTCTCACACCTGTTGGCCTTTCTCTTCTGGGAGCGAAAACCCTTTGCAGCTTCTTTCTCTCCCCCTCAGCGAAGATCCTATCTTGGCCTGTTACTCCTATCTCCTTCCCTTTAGTCAAAACCTCCCCCATCTGGGGGTGGGGGCTAAATTCAGCTAAGAAGAAAGCAATCTGATTAAAATAAGTGAAGCTTCAGCCTTCTGGGGCAGTATTTGCATTTTAAAAGGGGGTTTGGTTTTTCAAAATACTCTACTTAATAGACTGGGGGTAAGAGGGACTTTTGAGTTTGAGGAACTTCCTGGTGCACTTTATCTAACCCAGACTGTTGGGATTATAAACTAATCCTTCAGCTGTACTCCAGCATCTGTGGCGGTAGCTGTGGCACCTGGGAGCTTATTAGAAAGGCTGACTCTCTGGCCCACCTCAGCCTACCGGAGCAGAATCACCTGGATCAGAATTTGCATTTACACTCCAGTTGAAGGAGCAGTGCTCTGGTCCGTCTTCCCCAGGGGCCTCGGAGAGTGAAAACAACAGACATCCCCATTCCTCCTTGTGAGGACTCTGTGACCCTTGCCCTAGGGTTGTATACTTTTATATCAGTAGTTTTCAAATTTTATTATGTACAAGATTCATCCAAGGGCACTAGCTAAAAATGCAGAGCCTCCTGAAAGTGGGATTCAGTAGGTTGGGGGTGTGATCCAAGAGTTTGCAAATATATATATATATAAATTTAAATGGCTCAAATTCAAAAGTTTTAAACCCTCTTATAGTCATCTATAGACTATGTGTGGAACACTTAAAGAAGGATATTTGACAAACTCTAAATGACAAAAATGGAGCCTGCAGCCCCCATGGTGTTAGTTGGCAAGTGGTGATTGTAATTTTTAAAGCCTTTATCAGTGGGAGTCAAAAATGGACAGCAATCCAGTGATTTTATATATATATATATATTTGCATTTTTAATAAGGTGCTCAGGTGATTCGAAAACAGGTTTCACTGAGAATCTAGTCCTTACTCTGTTCCAGCCTGGCACAGCATTTTATGGGAAAGGCTGCCTGACTTTAAGGTAGGAGCCTGCTTGGGGTGCCTGGGGGGCGCAGTCCATTAATCATCTGACTCTTGATTTCAGCTCAGGTCATGATCTCAGGGCCTGGGGATCAAGCCCCACTGGGGCTCTGCTTGGGATTCTCTCCCCATCGCCCCTTTAAAAAGAAAAAAAGAAAGATAGAGGCCTGCTCCTTGCACAACAAAGAAATGCCAGGAAGAAGGCTGAGTTTCACCTACAAGCTCTAGAGTATCAAGTGCTTGTTATTTACAGCCTGGACCTTCTGCTTGTATGTCCCTTAAGGAAACACGGCAACTCTAAATTTCAGGGTTGGTTTAAGACAAGTAATTGGAAGTCATGTTTACCACCTGGGCATCTGTGTCACTCTGCAAGGGGAGTGTGAGGTTTTATTCCCCTCCACCCACCCCTGGATCCCTCCCACCATCGCTCCCCTTCCCACCCCTGGGAGCTGGCGTAGCCACGGGGCTGCTGGCACTTTCTAGAGTCTGGGGAATGGCTGCTGAAGGCAGCAGGTTAAAGCCTCTCAGGTGGTTGAGAGAGAAAGGGACGGAGTTGCATCAGTCGTTTTCTTGATCCCTTCAGAGTTATTACAGAGAGCGGAGTCGTTGGCTGTGGGGAATTCGTTGAATCAGAAGAGCCCAGAACTGCAAAGAAATGAATGACCTGTCCCGAGGCTTTCTGGAAAAGAGCCCCGTGGATTGCTTTTCCAGCTTGTCGCTCTCTCTCGAGGGCTCGGGTGCAGGGGGCTGCCGAGGCCGTCGGGCCGGGTAGTGCGGCCACATGCTGGACGCCAGCTGCATGCAGATGTGGCAGGTGTACAGAGGTGACTGCGTGCAGGCCGCTCGTCAGTCGTGTAACCGAGGGCTCACCGTGTTGGGATGCTCCCTGCAGCTCTGAGGGCCACGCTTCTTGCTGAGGCTCTGGG
The DNA here is from genome assembly GCF_048164855.1 of Canis lupus baileyi. Classification (NCBI taxonomy): domain Eukaryota; kingdom Metazoa; phylum Chordata; class Mammalia; order Carnivora; family Canidae; genus Canis; species Canis lupus. The sequence continues at coordinate 12,294,058 of NC_132874.1, forward strand.
AGTCTCTAGGAAGAGGCCTGTGGAATATTCCAGAAAGTGTGTGTGTGTATGTGTTTTAAAGATTCTATTTATTTATTCATAAGAGACACCGAGAGAGGCAGAGACACAGGCACGGGGAGAAGCAGGCTCCATGCAGGGAGCCCGACGTGGGACTTGATCCCAGGACCCCAGGATCACGCCCTGAGCCAAAAGCAGACACTCAACCACTGAGTCCCCCAGGCGTCCTCAGAATGTGTGTTTTCGTTGGGAATGTGATGATGGCAAGTGTGTGACGTGGCACTTTTACCCGACGGGAGGGTCGGAGGGAACAGGGACCTGGGGAAGTGCATGTGCCTGCGATGTTGAAACGAATGGAGCTAATTCCCAGTGTTCTGTTAAGGCCCAGCGTTGGGCTGAAGCTCCTCATCCCGTGCCTCTTGACGTCTGCCCTGTGAGTTCTTCTCCAGTGAGACAGGCAGTTTATTCTTTTGTGCAAATGCCCGAGACAGTCACATTCGGAGGTATTCTCCTCCGGCAGGCAAAACCCCTCCCGATCTCATCTGTTTGGAGCGCCCTGCCCAGTCCTTCCCTGTGAGCCCCAAATGGTGCCTTGGCCTTCCCCTTGATGGATTCATTGTTTTGATGTAAGTCATTGTGGCAGAAAATCTGATGTCATCTGCAGCTGCTACGCTGCGATTCAAAGAAGGGGTCATTAACCCTTACAAAGATCCACACGAAGGCACCATGGCCTTCCCAGTATTCCGTGTGTCAACAACCGTGCTGTGAGTCAGATTTCCGTATCGTATTTAACATTTGTTCGGCATTTGCAAAGGAGTTTGTAGCTCTTTCACACATTCGGTAAATACACACTGATTATTAAACCCTTACAACGTGCGAGGTGAAGGGAGCTCAGTGTGTACTGCCCTAAATATGACACTTTCGTATAAGGAGTATTTTGAGCCGAAAGCGACTGAGAATCAGGGGATGCAGGATGAGTTCTTCTCCGTCCCCCTTTCTGCCTAAGACTGGCTTTGATTTTCCTTAGTGAAGGTGTTCCCCTCTCGCACACCAGGAAGAGGACAATATCACTGGAGAGAGGGAGCTGGCATTGAAATAAATCCACCTAAGAAAACCTTACTAAAATAATCCTGATCCTCTGTCAGTTCTCCTGTGTGTGTATTTCCTGGTCACGTTCCTATGATTTTTTATCTCTTGGACCTCAAACCCCCTTTCCTTTGCTAAAATGGTATATAAAGCCCGAGTCTCATCACTTGACTTTGAGTCTCATTTCTTTTCTCTGAACTCCCCTGAGTCTCATCACTTGACTTTGAGTCTCATTTCTTTTCTCTGAACTCCTGTGCACATAAAATAGTAATACAATTTGTATTCCTTTCCTTCTGATAATCTGGCTTTTGTTAATTTGCAAGCCTCCTGGACATGCACCTAAAAGAATAGAGCAAAAGCTTTTCCTTCCTGACACAGGCAAGTAAGGAAGTCTGGTCATGTCCTTAGTCTCTCTAATCATGTAAGGATTCCCCAGCCTTTAAGAAAACCTTTGGTTCAGGGGCATTGGGGAAGAGATCCTGCTTCCAGAGAGGTGTTGGGAACTTGCAATGCTGCTGCCCGAGCCTCAGGCAGGCTTTTGGGTAGAAAACTCACTCTCAGATCCTTGGCTCTAATAGCCCTCAAGGGGTAGGAGTGGGAGATTTTGGCATGGACAGTAACACCAACTCACGTTGTTGGCTGTAGGATCCATTGTAGCTCTTTGGAGTAGGACCCCAAATATTGTTTTTTTTTTTTTTATGATAGTCACAGAGAGAGAGAGAGAGAGAGGCAGAGACACAGGCAGAGGGAGAAGCAGGCTCCATGCACCGGGAGCCTGACGTGGGATTTGATCTCGGGTCTCCAGGATCGCACCCTGGGCCAAAGGCAGGCGCTAAACCGCTGTGCCACCCAGGGATCCCCGGTCTTCTTTTTTTTTTTTAAAGATATTTATTCAACAGAGAGAGAGGGAGAGAGAGAGAATGAGCAGTGGGGAGGGGCAGAGGGAGAGGGAGTAGCAGACTCCCCGCTGAGCAGGAAACCCAACTCAGAGCTTGATCCCAGGCCCCAGAGACCACGACCTGTGTGGGAGGCAGATACTTAACTGACTGAGCCACCCAGCCACCCCCAAATATTGGTCTTTAACTTTTATATTTTTGGATATCCTCAAGGGCTGTTATCTTGTATATAAAAGACAGTTCTGTAGTTTATGTCAGTTTTATGAATTAACATTTTATTTGCTACAATTACAAATTTAGAAATCTAGATCCTTCTTAAGTTTTTAAGCTTAATTTAAGAATCTTATTGGGGTGCCTGGGTGGCTCTGTTGGTTAAGCGTCTGACTCTTGATCTCGGCTCCTGTCTCAATCTCAGGGGTCATGAGTTCAGGCCCCATACTGGGCTTCATGCTGGGCATGGAGCCCACTTAAAAAAAAAAAATCCCAACAAAAAGAATCTTACTATTCTAGTTATCATTCTAGCATGTTTTGACAATCATTTAAAAATGGACTTTGAGTTATGGTTCTTCCATATATCAGAAGCTCAGTGAGTTGAACCGCGTTGTGTATTTTAAACTACATTTATTAACTTAACATATTACATTTAAGTACTTAAATTATTTTTTTAAAGATTTTATTTATTTATTCATGATAGACACAGAGAGATAGAGAGAGAGAGAGAGAGAGAGAGGCAGAGACACAGGCAGAGGGAGAAGCAGGCTCCATGCCGGGAGCCTGACGTGGGACTCCATCCCGGGACTCCAGGATCGTGCCCTGGGCCAAAGGCAGGCACTAAACCGTTGAGCCACCCAGGGATCCCCTAAGTACTTAAATTATTTAATTGACAAAATGCTTGAAACGTTTAAGTAACTCTTTTTTTTTTTTTTTTTTTAAGATTTTATTTGTTCATCAGAGACACAGAGAGAGAGGCAGAGAGAGAAGCAGGCTCCATGTAGGGAGCCTGATGTAGGACTTGATCCCAGGACTCCAGGATCACACCATGGGCCAAAGGCAGGCACCAAACCGCTGAGCCACCCAGGTGTCCCTATTTAAGTAATTCTTATAAATCTACTAAATGTGTAAATATGGTGGGCCTTACATGTTCCAATATTGTAGGAACAGTAAGATTTCAACTTAAAATCATAAACCTAAATCAATTACTCAGGTGTGCATTCTAAATTGCAGTTAGGAAGCTGAACTTTTATTCTAATTGGCCATATTATTTTAAACTTTGCAAAATTTTAGAGTACTGCTATACATTGAATGTCTGTGTCCACTCCCCACAAATTCATATATTGACCCCTAGACCCCAGTGTGATGATATGTAGAAATGGAGTCTTTGGGAGTTTGTTAGATCATGAAGGTGGAACCCTCATGAATGGGATTAGTGTTCATATAAAAGAGGCCCCAGAGAACTCCCTCACCCTTTCTTCCACCGTGTGATGACTCAGCCAGAGGTCAGCCATCGATGAACTAGGAAGCAGGTTCACCAGATGTCTATCAATGCCTTGATCTTGGACTTCTCAGCTTCCAGAACTGTAAGAAATAGTCTGTGGCATTCTGTTATAGCAGCCCACACAAAATAAGACAAACACCAAATATTTATAGTGTATCCCTTACCCAAAAAATATTAGTAGCTTCTATGCTAAATTCTAAATCTTCCTGGGATTGCACAGGGTTGACCCACCAAGGGAAACAGTTGTGCACTTCAAGCAATATTGGGAAACTGCTCTCAGTGCTGGAACACTGAATACATTCTTGTTCTGACCTGATGGAACACATGGAGGCCTATTTCCAGTCCATGATGGGGACACTGCCATGGTGAGCAATCGATTGTATTTTGTATTTCTTTGGCTCTTAAGGTAATAGGACAGTCTTTTCTATCTAATTCCAGAGGACCTTTGAACTGAGAGTAAACTAGTGTTCTTTTCCACAAAATGTTTCTCTTAGGGCCATGCAACTCTTATAAGTATTCAAACAATGCCTGCCTTCTTTCTGTGTATTTCTTGGCTTTGCTTTGTTATTTGACTGATAACTGTCTGATAATTCAGTCCCAGCTTCTACTCTATTGACACATCCTGATTAAAAGTGGAATATTTTCATGCATATAAGAGCATGTCCCTAATCTAGTGCCTGGCACCCTGTAGATGCTCAGTCAATGGTGGTTATTATTTGAGATTTATGACCAGGATCCCCAATCGTAGGACCCAGTGGTGACTTAAGGTCTCCAATAAACACTGAAAACCAGATAAGGTGTATATTAAAAGAAGAAGAGATAGCTACTAAATGGTAGGACAAGAGAAAGGAAATGGATAAGGTGGAGAAAATTGGCAGAGAATAACCTACGGCCGGCTAGAGATATTTATATTTAGTAAAATATTTTCAGCTTCAGCTTACACACACAAAAAACCAGTGAAGCATCCAGTTGAATACACGAATGTGTCACTGCAGGGAGATGGTGATTCACACAGATTTTCTTCATAAAGAAATAGAGCCCTCGCCTATTTAAAAGCAGTTCCATTTAATGCAACACTGAATTGAACAGGGCTCCTTTTCAAGGGGCTACTATGAAAGGCAAGATTATTATCTTCAGCATTTAGGTGGCGTGCTGACTAGGGCCATAACACCGGGCACTTAGATGCTCCCATTATCAACGTACGGTATGGTCTTTGGAAGTTTAAAAATAGCTTTCACAACCTTTTATGGCTTCCCTTGCACGGGCATTGGCTGTGTGCTCTGGAGAAGGCAGGGCACCCTGCAGGGAAGGACACAGCGTTGGAACCTTGCTAGCATGTTGACTTTGGGGGGCCCAGGCTGCAGCACCACCCTGGATGTATGACTCTGTCACAACAATGTCCTTTGAGACCACAGATAAACCTAGAGTGTAGAGGAAAGCAGTGTCCTGGGAATATGATTTTTGTCTCAATCATGACATTTGGGCAAATCATTGATCCTCTCCACTTAAGGACATTGTGAGATTCAGGATTCTCTTTATTTTTAAATCTCAGTTCACTGTAATGAATACAGATTGAGTACCTATTATGTCTGAGGCTTCACACTAGGGGTTAGGAATATAAAAGAGGAATAGGACTTTCTGGAGGTAGAAGGGAGACGTGATTCCTTAATTCTTTCTGTCCAATGGAGGTGTCCAGTGCAAATTCTTACGGGATCCAGGCTTGTCTTGTGAGTAAGTGAACATGCCTCTTGGGACTCACAGTACATGGAAAGCCTATGCTCTGTTGTTCATGGGTTGGTGGGGGCGGGGAGCAGGAATGCGGGCTCAATGTTGCCAGGACTTCCTGTTTCTCAAAGGATTCAATATGTATATTTTTGAATCTGAATTTTTATGTATACTATCCCAATTTTTAAATGTTGGGAACTGTGTGGACTAACCCCAAATACATCTGCAAGAGGTCTGGCTTGAACCCACCAGTCATGTCACTTCTCAGCGTAGAGAATGACAGAAGGATAGGAAACTTTGCTTTTGTCCTTTAGTTTTTAGCCATTTGTCCAAGATCTAGAGAGGGTCCTCCATGGACAGCCATGAGCAAAAGGAGATAGAGCCCCGAGCAAGAGAAAGGTAGATCACACTGAGTTTATAGAGGCAGGAGCACAGGCGCTGAGATAGAGAGCTGGGCAGTCATTGTGATTCCATGGAGCCACCAGAGCTGCTGTGTTTTCCTCACAGGGCCTGGTGTCTTTAGCCATCTAGACCATATGAGTTGTCTTGTACGATAACCACCAGGCACGTTTGGGTACTTAAACTTAAAATAATTAGATGAAATGAGGTCATTAAATGAAATGAAAAATTCAGCTCCTTGCTCACACTTGCCAAGTTAAGTGCACAGTGGCCACAGGTGGCACGTGGCCCCGTATTGCAGAATACAGAGAACATTTCCATCATTGCAGAAACTTCTATTGGACAACACTGATCTGTGGTTTGCCACGAGTTTCTTTTCTCCATGGATCCTTAACTGAGATAACCATAACCTGACCTTGCCTCTTTTCCTAGTACAGTGACTTAAAGGTCCCCTCGAGCTTCATGATCTATGAAGAGGATAGATGTCTCTCTTATAAGTTATTCAGTCTGAGACTGGTCCTCCCCCATTCACCTCCTCGGGTGTTTGTTTTAAAACATTTTAAATTCTGGTAAGATGCAAAGAACATAAAATTTACCATCTCCATGATTTCTTTCTTTTTTTTTTTTATCTCAATAATTTCTAAGTGTACAATTCAGTGACATTAAATTCACGTTGTTGGGTGACCATCACCTCCATCTGTCCCCAGAACTTTTTTCATCTTTCCAAGCTGTAACTCTACCCATTAAACACTAATTCCCCATCCTCCCTCTCCCCAGCCCCTGGAACCCACCATTCTACTTTCTGTCTCTATACATTTGTTCTAGGTGTCTCCTATAAGTGGCATCATACAATATTTGTCCTTTGGTGACTTATTCACCTAGCATCGTGTTTTCAAGGTTCATCCATCTGTAGTTTATGTCAGAATTCCTTCCTTTTTAAGGCAGAATGATGTTCCATTGTATGGATAGACAGTATTTTGTTCATCCATTTGTCCACTGATGGATACTTGAGTTGGTTCCACATGTTGGCTATTGTGAATAATGCTGCAATGAATGTGGGAGTACAGATATTTTTTAAGACCCTGCTTTCAATTTCTTTGAGTATATACCCAGAAGTGGCATTGCTAGATCATATGGTAACTCTATGTTTAATTTTTTGAGGAACTTCCATACCAACTTCCACAACAGCTGCACCATTGTACATTCCCTACCTACAATGCGCAAGGGTTCCAATTTCTCCACCTCCTCACCAACACTTGTTACTTTCTGTTTTGATTATAGTCATCCTGGTGGGTGTGAGTGGTGAGGTGGTATCTCATTGTGGTTTTGATTTTGTATTTCCCTTATTATTAGTGACGTCGAGCATGTTTTCATGTGCTTATTGGCCAAGATGTTTTTGTGAAACACCAGTGCTTCAAAGGAGGAAAGAAGCCATCTTCAAAAATTCACATGATCAGTTTTGATGTCAGTGTTTTGTTTTTTTTCTTTTTTTTATTAATAGTTTATTTTTAAAAAAAGATTTTATTTATTTAAGAGAGAGAAAATGAGTGAGGGAAGGGGTAGAAGGAGAGGGAGAAGCAGACTCCCTGCAGAGAGGCAAGTCAGATGGAAGCGCTGGGCACCGAGCCTGTGGACTTTAGGAGCACCGTGGAGGATGCACCTTTGGGTTCTCAGAGTTGTATTACGTTAGATTAGGCCCTGGTCTTCCATAAAATCTCCCATGTTCTAGCCCATTATGAACAGACACAGGGAGGAATTAAGGGAAGGGTTTGTGTCTATGCTCGAGGTGAGCATGAGGCTCAGGCAACAGCAGCTGCCTGCAGAGTCGGGTTTCAGGGCAGCAAGAAGGGTGGAGTAGTGGCCTACGGCACTGCTCAGGCCAGATGGCAGTTGAGGTGGCAAGTGATAAGCAGGACAGATTTGTGGAACATGTGGGCAGTCCCTGGGGATTCCCAAAGACCTGTGGGGAGGGGAACTTGGTAGAAGGCTCGCTTTCCTGCAGTCAAGCGCTGTGAGGCTCATCTGCAATGGTAGTAGGGCCTTGGTTTGTCATTACAGGCTGCTCAGTTCTGAGACAAGTGGGTTCTGTGTCCCTTACGCAGTCAACCCTTAGGGTTGCGTACTCCGTGGTACTCTTCACACGTGCTCTTCCCCTCTGCTAGTTCTAGTTTTTGTGGCTTGAACACTCTAGTGGTTCACCAAACATCGTCCCCAAGGGTGGGGGTGGCAGACACTTAGTTGGCCTTGGAGCTGACCCATGAACCTTTCAGGGTGTGTGGTAGCACATTCTTTGAGGTCTTGTGAGAGAGAGCACCGGGAGGGAGCACACAGGCACAGGCAAGGCTAGAAAAAAAAAAAAAAAAGCAGTGAAAGGTTATAGAGAGCACTTTCACTCATCTGTTGGCATTAAAAATGCTTTGGTAAAGGTTGAATTCATCTGCAAATCTTCATTTTGGTCTGAGCCCTGGCTTTCTCAACTCTAAGTGAAAAGTGTTAAATCAGCTGGTTTCAACCCGTCCTCCTCTATGTTCTGGGATTCTGGATGGTTCCCGGGGGGGTTCTCACAGGAGGAAGAAGCTGAGTGAGCCTTGAGGCAGAGGAACTTCTCTCTGCTGACTTTCACGAGCGATTTCATTTTCACAAGGGGTTCCACAGCTAGGAAAGGTTTGGAAACCTGACACCAGATGCCCTGTAGGCTCCTAACTGGACTGCCCTGCTTCCAGGGTCCCATGGATTGATTAATCTGTATGTTTTATAAGTGTTGTAATTATTATGTGTAGGACAGTTTACTTTGTATTCGTTCTCTCTCTATGAATTGATTCGCTATCACTCTATGAATTAATTTGTAAGATGATATTTAAAAACCTTAAGCAAATATTTAAAAATGAACCACAGTTTGGCTTTCCCTTTCCGGTATTCATTTTTCTTCTTCTCTGTGTTGTGGGGGGTGGACTCAAGACCACCCCAGTATTGACAGTTTTCTAGGAGGACTCAGGACTCAACATATGGCCATACTCATGACTATGATTTTTCTTTTCTTTCTCTTCTCTTCTCTTCTCTTCTCTTCTCTTCTCTTCTCTTCTCTTCTCTTCTCTTCTCTTCTCTTCCCTTCTCTTCTCTTCTTTCTCTTCTCTTCTCTTCTCTTCTCTTCTCTTCTCTTCTCTTCTCTTCTCTCTCTTCTCTTCTCTCTCTTCTCTTCTTTTCTTTCTTTCTTTTCTTTCTTTCTTTCTTTCTTTCTTTCTTTCTTTCTTTCTTTCTCTTTCTTTTTCTTTCTTTCTTCTTTTTTTCAGATATTTTTATTTATTTGAGAGAGAGAGAGATTGAGAGTGAGAGCATGATTTGGGGGGCAGGGAGGGAGAGGAGCCTGATGTGGGACTGACCCCAGGACCTCAGAATCGTGACCTGAGCCAAAGGCAGACACTTAGCCAACTGAGCCACCAGGTGCCTGTGGCTATGATTTCTTACAGTAAAAATGATGGAAAATAAGCTCAGCTAAAAGTAAAGGTGCTTGGAAACCAGCCACAAGCTTCCAAGGGTTCTCCCCTGGTGGAGTCACATAGAATATGCTTAGGTCCTCCAGCAAGAGTTGTGACAAGACCTGTGAAATGGTGTCTACCATGGAAGCTCATAGAGACTCAGTGTCCAGGGTTTTTATTGGGAGCTGGTCACAGGCCCTTTTTGAATGGTATGTTTCAAAATTCCAGACTTGCAGAAGGAAACCAGAAGCCACATTATTCAGGCATAATGAGTGACTTGTATCAGGGGACGGTGGGAAATCTCCAGAAATTCAAGTTCCCAAGTTCTCACCAAGGGTTGACCTTGCAAGTGGGCTTTTCTAAAGATAGCAGTCAAGTTTGCTTTGCTAACTCTTTTCTGCACACCCTTGTTCTCCTTTTCTTCCTTGTCTCCTTTTTGTTCTTCCCCTTTTAATTTTTTAAATAATTTATTTATTTATTTAAGAGAGAGACAGTGGGAGAGAGAGTGGGGGGAGGAGGAGAGGAGAAGGAGAGAGATTCTCAAGCAGACTCCATGCTGAGTGCAGAGCCCAGTGTGGGACTCCATCCTGAGATGAAGACCTGAGCTGAAATCAAGAGTCTAATGCTTAACTGACTGAACCACCCAGACATTCCCTTCTTCCTCTTTTAAATAATATATTGGAAACCTTAAACAAAATGGAAGTAGCCCAGGCTTCTTCCCATGTCTGAGAAGCCCTGCCATCCTGGGTGTATACAATACTACTTTTTCTGGGGTAGCATGGCTATGGGGAGGGATGTAGCAGCAAGGCTTTGTAGGAGCCTGTGCTGAGGTTCAGGTGTGAGGTGATGGGGTCATACCAAGGGGATGGTGAGGGAACGGGAGGGAACAATTTTGAGAACCACTACCAGAGAAGATGGGTGGAAGTATCTTGGAGAATGATTTTTGGCTGGCCTTTCCCATAATTCAGTGTACTTTGGGCTGTCTTCTTTGGCCTTTGGTTCAGTGTCCATAAAGGTCAGTTCCTCCTCCTTCCTCAAATAATAACACCTACAATAGAATCTTCAACTCAAACAGATATTACTTTTCCATTATATTTTATTATTTATGTCACAGTTTAATCTCTTCTGCCAATTTCTATGCACTTGAGAATTAGGAATTATTGTCTTACTTTTTAAAAAAGATTTTATTTATGTATTTGACAGAGAGAGAGAGAGCACAAAAGGGGGGGTGGGGGGGAGAGAAGGAGGTGGGACTCAATCGCAGGAACCTGAGATCATGACCTGAGCCGAAGGCAGATGTTTAACCAACTGAGCCACCCACGTGCCCTGGAAAAATGTAATTTTAATACAACATTCTTATATGGAAGCTGACATAAAGGGACAGTGGTGGAAAAGTATTACTTTCTTTCTATTTCTTATACATTTTTTGGATCAGTTGAATTTTTTCTGACCAGAAATTATACATACGTATGTATTGTAGAGCTCAGACTAAAGCCAATTCCAGGTAGGCAAAGCAGAGAAACTTCAATGAAAAGAGAATGAGGTCTTTGTTTTGAATTGGTTAAGAGATTATCCTGAACTGTTAAGATGTTGGAAAAGCCCAGTGTACACCCATCAGTGGGTCTTACTGGTTAGATAATATTCTTCGACATGACAGTCCCTAGACAAGGTAGGTTGAGAACTGTTTATCTGTTTACATTTAATTTTATCTTTTTAAAAGATTTTATTTATTTATTCATGAGAGACACACAGAGAGAGAGGCAGAGACACAGGCAGAGGGAGAAGCAGGCTCCCTGCAAGGAGCCCAACGCAGGACTCGATCTCATGACCCTGGGATCACGCCGGGATTCACGGCGGAAGGCAGACGCTCAACCCCTGAGCCACACAGGTGTCCCTATCTGTTTTTATTTTTAATTGAAGTATAGTTGATATATATGTATACATATATATTTATATTGTTATATATTATATATAGTTGATATATATTTTTATATAATATTTTAGGTGTACAACATAGTGATTTGACATATTATACTTATATATTATATATAATATAATGAAATGCTCACCACAAAATGCTCACAGTTACCCTCTGTCACTGTACAAACTTATTAAAACATTACTGACTACATCCCTGTGCTGTACTTTCATAGTTGAGAACTGATTTTGTTTGCAGAAGCTTGTTTTGGTGGCTGGTTGAAGGGGGTGCTTTTCCTAAGAGGCACACTGAGGAACAGGAAAGGGGAAATAAGAGAGGGAAACAGCATTAAAAATCTAAATCAAAGAGCCCTGTTTAACAAATTATTCAGAAATTAAGAGCCTAGGGACGCCTGGGTGGCTCAGCGGTTGAGTGTCTGCCTTTGGCTCAGGGCGTGATCCTGGATAGAGTCTTGCATCAGCTCCCCACAGGGAGCCTGCTTCTCCCTCTGCCTATGTCCCTGCCTCTCTCTGTGTGTCTCTCATGAATAAATAAATAAATAAATAAATAAATAAATAAATAAATAAATATTTTAAAAAATCAAATCAGGAGCTTAAAAACAAAAGGGTATTTTACATTTATCTTATGGGGTTGATCAGTACACTTACTCCCAATTATTTTTGAGCTTGTGATCCCCTGACTTTCATGGTATTTGTTTTTAACATCTTCTCCTTACTCACATTCAATAAGGTAAAATTTCTTTGAGAAATTGATTTTAAGGTTTTGAGAAACTGATCAATGCTCTTTCAGATCAGGGGTTCTTAACATAAAAAAATTACATATTATGGACCCTTTTCAAGTGGATGAAAGATTTGTACCCCTTCTCACAGTAATGTCTTCAAGTGCACAAAATAAAATACACTGAATTGCAGAGGAAACCAATTATATTAAAGTACATTTATAAAAATATTTTGAAAGACCAAATTTACCATATAGTAATATATGTGCTTCTCTATGAGTGCATCAAACATCAAGATCTAGTAGTGGGGAGGTGGTAGGGGGAGGGGTGAAATTGGTGGATTAAGTTTATTAGTTAAATTTATTAAGTTTATTAATCCACACCACCTTTTTTAGTAATCTCTACATCCAACGTGGGGCTTGAACTCATGACCAGATCAAGAGTCGCATGCTCTTCTGACTGAGCCAACCAGGTACCCCAGGTGATGGAGTTAAGGTGTGCACTTGTTGTGATGAGTGCCAGGTGATCTATGGAAGTGTTGAATCACTATGTCATACATCTGAAGCTAATACTAACACTGTATGTTACCTAACTGGAATTATAATAAAAAACTTTAAAAAAAAAACCTAGTGGCAGATCTAATACCATATTTTCAAAATAGTAATGTGTATAGATGGTATTTTGTGATATCCAAAACAATGGCATGTGATATATGATTTTCATTGGTAGCAAAGTCATAGTTACTGCTCATTCTCCTATAGTCTATTGCTTACATTCAGAATAGAGGATAAATGCTAACATACATCGTATCCAGTGTGGGATGCTCTGATCTGATGGAGGGGGGACCGCCAGATATGGGGTGCTTCAGCTGGGTGAAGGTTGATGGTGTGGGTGGTGAAAGCATTCATCCATGGGATGCCTGGATGGTTCAGGGGTTAAGGGTCTGCCTTCGGCCCAGGGCATGATCCTGGGGTTCTAGGATCGAATTCCGCATCGGGCTCCCCATAGGGAGCCTGTTTCTCCCTCTGCCTGTGTCTCTGCCCCTCTCTCTGTGTCTCTCATGAATAAATAAATAAAATCTTAAAAAAAAAAAAAAGAAAGAATTCAGCAAGGGCAGAACAAAAGAGATAAAAATTTAAATTTATTGAATCCACTGCAGGGGAGCAGTGAGCAGGATAGCAAAGGACAGGCTGTCTGCCAAGACACAGTGGTGAGGGGCTAGAGTTATAGGGCAGAGTGAGGAGGTATGGACATATGGACTTTTCCCTTTTTTGGTATCTGGGCCTGGTTGTAAAGTAGTCCATTGGTTAGTTAGGGCTCGTGGCTGTTTAGATGTGGGTAATCGATAAGCCTAGCCTGTTTGCATTCAGCTCCATCGTCACTATGGGTGCTTTTGCCTTGATCAAGTTTCTATTGCTCAAGCCTATTGTCTAAAAGTGCCTCTGTGTTCAATATTTATTTATTCTATGTATTTTTATTTATTTATTCATGAGAGACACAGAGAGAGGCAGAGACATAGGCAAAGGGAGAAGCAGGCTCCCTGCAGGGAGCCCAAAGTGGGACTTGAAACCAGGACCCCGGGATCATGCCCTGAGCCGAAGGCAATGCTCAACCACTGAGCTACCCAGGCACCCCTATTCTATGTGTTTTTAAAAGAAGACTTCTATTCCTCTTACTATGTGCTAGGTACTGTTCCAAACATGTTAGGAATACTAAATGGTATTTACAACTATTTATCAGTAAAACTGAATGAATATTTACAGATTAACTCAGTATTAGCATGTTTCTCAAGTGGTTGTGGGTACCTTTTTCAAGGGGGCTGTTGCTCTTTCTTTGCTCTTTTTTGGCCCTTTGGATTCAGCAAACAATCTCAATACTTGCTTTTTCACCAGTCTATATGTATCATTAGGAAATAACATTTCTTAATTCTTGAACAGCTTTTCACTATTTTCTTTGTATTTGTTCTGGTTGGGAGTTGTAACATTTCTATTTTTTATTTATATATTTTAAAAAAGATTTTATTTTTAAGTCATCTCTACACCCAACAGTGGGGCTCAAACTCACAATCCCAAGATCAAGAGTTGCATGCTCCACCGACTGAGCCTGTCAGGTGGTGTTCCCTTGCCCCCCCCCTTTTTAAAAAAATTTTTGGATTCTATTTTTTACTTTTTGGATTCTATGGCTTGTTGTCTATTGGTACTTTTGGAGAATTCTCCAACTACTGCCTCTGTTCTCATTCTTCTCCTTTCTGGGACTCCAATTGCGTCTCTCTTAGCTTTTGGATGGTTTAATCTTTTTATGGGACGTATATTCCCTGTGTCCTCTCCTATGCTTTCTTTCTTCTGTGTTTTTCATCCATTTTGTCTCTCAACTTGAGTCTAGGTGTTTTCTACTGATTTATTCTCCTGTTTCCTAGTCCTCTCTACAATCATAACCTCTTCATGGATTCTCAGCCTCTCCTTTTTTTTTTTTTTTTTTTTAGAGATTTTATTTATTTATTCGTGAAAGACACACAGAGAGAGGCAGAGACATAGGAAGAAGGAGAAGCAGGCTCCTCATGGGGAGCCCAATGTGGGACTTGATCCCAGGACCCTGGGATCATGACCTGAGCCAAAGGCAGGTGCTCAACCACTGAGCCACCGAGCGCCCCATCAACCTCCTTTTTTAAACATTGCTAAGAAAAACAGCAAATGAAGTGTTGGCTCACCTTATTGAGTTTCCTTTTGCTCTGGAGCCTAGCACTTTTGGAGAGTTCCACAGCTTTCCAGTGTCTTCAAACGGGTGGTGGTGATAATGATGAGGATATGATAATGATGATTTGGATTTCTAATTGTTTAGAGCCAGAGCTGAGAACTTTGGAATTCAAAAAACACTTTCTCGTAAGTTCTCATTTTTGATCTTCACAAAAAAACCCCATGTGGCAGAAAGAGCATGGGTTGCTACTCCCACTTGATGGAAGAGTGTTGACTAGTTGAGGTGGGAAGTCTGGTGACTCTAGCGGAAGAATCTCGTCTGCCTACAGGCAGGGCTGATGCTAGAATGTATACTCTTGGTTCCAGTATAATCCGTTGACTCTAGAAGAAGAATCTCATCTGCCCACAGGCAGGACTGATGCTAGAATGCATACCTTTTAGTTCCAATATAATCCATCATGTCATCCTACCTCTCCACATGCATTAGTTTGCTAGGGCTGCTGTAACAAAATACCTGATTGGTATTTGGCATAACAAAATACACAGCCTGGTTGGCTTCAAGAACGCAAAATTATTTCTCCCAATCCTGGAAATTAGGAGTCTCAGAGCCAGGTGCTGGCAGGGTTGGTTTCTTCTGCAGGGTCTCCTTGGCTTGTAGATGGATGTCTTCTCCCCGTGTCTTCATTGTGGTCTTTCTTCTGATTCTGTGTCCTAATCTCCTCTTATAAGGACACCAGTCATACTAAAGGACTCATTTTAACTTAACATTGAATTTCGTAACAGACTTATGAAAGTGATTACCAGTTTTCTTAAAACTTATGTAAATTAAATATGCAGGAGCCATCTTTGTCTTAGCACAGACTTCTCAAAGTATGGCACCCGCTTCCCTAAACCTGCAGCTTTAGCATTAACATTAGCATCAGCATGTGCTCTTGTTAGAAGAGCAAATTCTCACTTCCCCACTCACACCCACTCAGTTAAAACACTGGGGTGGGTGCAGCAAAGCCCCTGGTGATACTGGTGATGGTGCTGTGGATTTCAATTAGAGCCCCAACATCCTCGCTGCTGAGGAAGGACAGCTCCAAGGCAGAGTTGGTTCAGCTGTAAATTCTGCTCATGCTATCTCCTAGTCCATTTCTAAAGGATGGCTCTCCTGAGACATCAGGTTATGATTGATGGCCGGATCTGTCAGATAGCAGCATTTAAATCAATGCTCATCTGTCTTGTGGTATCATTCAGCATTCAAATATCACGTATTCATTTGAGGATTTATAAAGGAGGTAATTTTTAGTAGAAAGCCTTAGTAGAGGAGTGAGATTCTTCACTGATCTGGGCTTCAGTTTTATTATCTCCAAAATGAGAAATCTGGATTCTTTTTCTAGTCCCGACAGTGTGCATCCAGATGAATGACTCAAAACAACTAATATCCCCATGGTGACAAGTGTTAAGATTTTTCTGGGATTCCTTGAATGATCAGACTAAACACCCCAAACCGCATCAGGTGGAGTGCTTCAGGTTAGAAGTTTCTAGAAATTCTCCAGCTGGGACCCTGTAATTGAGACCGGCCAAATTCAGATGAGAGAAAAACAGAAGTTTATTAATGTGTGCATGTTGCATGTACACACGGGAGCAGCTGGAGATGCATAACCCAAAGGGGTGATTAGAACGTGGCTTTCTGTACCATCTTGGGATAAAATAAAGACGGTGGTTTTGGGCTTCTTGGTGAGAGAGTCAAATTATGGGAAGGTGCCCCGGAAAACATATGGTAAACAAAGGTTGTCTAGTAAGGTCTGTTGTGAGGATTTATTTATTTTACCTTATTTATTTTTTAAAGTAAGCTCTCTGCCCAAAGTGGAGCTCAGAACCCTGAGATCAAGAGTCACATGCTCCACCAACTTAGCCGGGTTGGGAAGATTTAACTCCTTGCCTTCCTTCACCTCTGATTAAGAGTTTTCAAACCCTTCCTTTTCTTTATAAATGTAAATATCCTCTACAAAGGGAAACCCATGTGCTGGTTTCAGAGCTTTTCCTGAGCTGTTAGTTCTCAAAAACCTTTAACTCAAAGTAATCCAGGGCACCTGGGTGGCTCTGATGGTTAAGCATCTGCCTTTGGCTCAGGTCCTGATCTCAGGGTCCTGGGATCAGAGCTCCATGTTAGGCTCCTTGCTCAGCAGGGAGTCTGCTTCTCCCTCAACCCCCTCTCCCCACTTGTGTTCTTTCTCTCTCAAATAAATAAAAATCTTCAGGAAAAGTAATCCATATGCCAAAGAGATAGATGTTTTGGCATGTTGTGGGGTGGCATATTCCGGTAGCCCCTCAGGCATATGCCATCATAGCTGTTTCCCCAGCCCTGATGGAGCACATGCAATCAGGTCTGAATAACTATGGGAGGATTTAGGTTAGAATCACCACATTGCCCCAGAGATCCCAAACTTCCTCAAACCTAGGGAAGCAGCCTCACTTTTAGGGACTTGATGCTGAGCTATTCCAGGGGCACCGGGGCTCAGGGCTGCTACTTCCCCACAATCATTATCTTGTGTCATGTTCTCGAGCAACACCTTTTCTTTCCCATATGAGGTCCAGTGACCAACTCCTCACACCCTCACAAAGTAGGCGAGGAAGGTTTTATTATGGCCATTTTACTGCATCTTGGAAGCCTTGGGAAAGTGATGTGTTTGTCCCAACCCATAAGCTGGCCAGCCACCCCCCTGGTTAATGCCAAGGCACTTATTGCTACCAGCCACATTTTTGGGGACTGGGAAGAAGTAGAAAAAAAATACACGCAAGAACCAGACTCCTGAAAAATGAGGCATGCCCCTGAGTTTCTGTTCTGAGCGGCCAAAGAGCCCTGGGTAGCTTCTCTTTCCTAATGTAATCAAATTGAATTTCGAACACGATGGGTTGATTAGTGTTGGGTCAGGATGGAGTGGGTGAGCCAGCAGAACAAGACCTGTTTGGTTCCTGTATTAATTCTTCCTCGTGGCTGTGGAAAATCCGACTGACCAGGTTTCTGGGGAAATTTAGAAGGCAACCAGTTATTCTTATGGAAGGGGAATTGTGGCTTGGCCTATGTGGAAGGAAATCAATAGGAAGCTGAAGATTGTTGTGGGTGAAGCTGGCTCTGCACGTGAGATCCATATCAGCAAGACATTGGCAACCTTCACGCCTGCGTACCGGGTAGCGATGTATTTGCACGCTGTCGTGATGTACTAGTATTACAGTTAATTATTTGAAAATGACCATAACTACTATTAACATGTGACAGTGCCTCATTAGAGTGTGTAATTGTGTCTGTCAGTAATGATATTATTACGTGTCTTTTCACAGAATACGGGACATTAATTCTAGTCTCTTAGACTTCTCACTACTGATTTTCCAGGTACCATCCTAAAGTCCAAGCAGTCAGTTCAACTCTTCTCTTACGTCTGTGTGGATGTACTTAAATTCTTTTAGGAAGATTCAAGAAGTCTGTAGCCATTCTTTGGCAATTTGCTAAACTGTTTATACAACGGACTCCCAAAAGCTTCTGCTCAGGTCAGGACTAAATTCTTTCTGACATACTTACAGCTCTCTCTTTTCTTTCTCCCAGAGCACACCTATCCCCAGATGAGAAGCTTACCCTGGTGGCATCTGGTTCCAGGTTTCTTCCAGAGGTGGGTCTCCCCTGAGAGAGCATTCAGCCGTATGCGGGGGGGATGGTTCTGATTTGTGCCTGTGACTATTGTCACAGTCACGGCGTCTGGGCACCTTGGGAATGCCCGACGCTGAGGCTGGGGCTGTGAACACCTCCCGACACAGTCCCATCCCCCAAAGAGTTGGTCTGCTCTCCTCCCCGACCGTGGTGCCAGTAGCGCCCCTATTGAGAAATGCTTCTCTATGCCTGAGCATATGGGACCTCGAGGCTTTTCAGTTGCCCATAGCAGTTTGGCCTTCTACCCAGAAGTGTTCTCGGCTTTGTGGGCACACTCAGGAGACGGGTTACCTCCTCTTGCTGGAAGGGTTCCTGCTCTTTGCCAGGCAAAGTTTGGGCTCTGGTCTCAGGTTTGTGTCCTAGGTCTTGACATCACAAAGGGTCTCCTTCAAAAACCCAACCCAACCTTATGTCCTGTGGTCCTGCCAGTGGGGCTGGTAACTAGTGACAAGATATCATCATCCTGATTTTATACATAGGGGAGTGGGGAAATAAAAATGAGGGGCTTGCTCACCGTGATGCTTTCCTCTTCCTAGGAGGCCTTCCCCACCTGGAACCATAAGGTATAGGAGGCCTTCCCTACTTGGGACCTTGGGGGTGCAAAGGCCCTCCCTGTCTGGGACCTTGGGGGTGGAGGAGGACTTGGCTGATGCATCCCTGCCACCTATGACTTGTATGGCTTGGTCCAAACAATGAACTTGGTACCAGAGTCAGGTCATCTCCTGGAACTTGATGCTGAGCTATTACAGTAGGCAGTGGGCCCAAGACCTGGGAGGTTGTGGAGATGCAGGCTGGGCTCGGCATTCTGGATTAGGACCATGATGAATGGGTGGAGGAGACTTGTTTAGAGAGAAAACAGAAGAGTAGGGGTCACCTGGCTGGCTCAGTCAGAAGAGCATGTGACTCTTAGTCTCCTGGTTGTGAGTTCAAGCCCCACGTTGGTGGTAGAGATTACTTTCATAAATTCAAAACAAAACAAAACAAAACAGGAGAGCAGAAAAGGAAAGACAGAGAACTAGAAAGAGCCCAAGAGCAGCTGAGAACGTGTGGCTCTACTTTCCAGTTCCCAGTTCGCATCCCTGGGAGGCTCAGCGGTACCTTAGCTGAGTTATGTGAGCAGCTGTGAATCGCTGCTGAATTCTTAGGACAACCTCACCTCCTTCCTGAGAAGCCAACTTTGAAGAATCTGTTTGGAACCTCCACTCGGATGACTGGACATGTTTCTTGGAAAGGGAATGGATTTTTATTGGATTCCAGCGTCTTGCTTTTTGAAAAATGTTGCCTGTGTTCCTGAGGACGTTTGCAAGGGGCCCTTTTCATGGACAAGGGCAGCCTGGCAGCCAGAGAGGATGGATGAAGGGCAGATGATTTTTGGCACTTCTAAGTTCGTAGCTTTTATGTTTGTCTGGGGATCACCTCTGGGCATCCACAGCTCCTACACTGAAGATGCCAGTTGCCTTGCTGAAGCAACATCTCCCCTCATCAGGGTGTTCTTTTCCTCAAAACAAACAACAATCACAAAAAGAAAACACCAGTGTTACTCTCAAGGCTGGAGGAGCTGCTCCAGAAGGGCTTGTCGTCCCTAGTCTCTGAGATGCTATCGCCACGTAAATGCAGAACAGACACCTACTTGGAGAAGAAAGAAAAGCTTGCCTGTTCTGTGTTTAAACACAGATGCACTTCAGATGTTGTTGCCATTATGAGTCTCCATTGATGGTCTTGCCAGCCATCATGGTAGGAAGTTGAAACACCTGGTCCACATTATCATGACTTGCATTTAAGACGGGCTGCTGGCTTTTGGGCAGGGGATGGTGTCTGCTCAGGAAAGCAGTATCTGCTGATCCTCGCTGGGGATGGTTTGACTGATGGGTTCCCTCTCTCTTTCCTGTTGCATTTCCTTGAAGTTGGCTCTTCTCTTCACAGTGGCCACTGTCACCAGCCTGAGCAGGTGCCGTCATCCCTCTCACCAAAGGGACGCCCAAAGCCAGATGTGGAAATCTTCTGTGGTGTCCAGGGTCTCTAGTCATCCCTTGGCCTTTTCTCCCCACTGTGTGCCATGTTGCTGAATCAAAGTAATTAGTGATTGAGGCAGGACAGGATGTGGGTGTGTGCTGGTGGGGGTTTTCCAGCTCTCTCTCTTTTTAAAGATTTTATTTATTTATGAGAGACAGAGAGAGGTAGAGACATAGGCAGAGGGAGAAGCAGGCTCCCTGTTGGGAGCCCAGTGCAGGACTCGATCCCAGGACCCCAGACTGATGACCCGATGCTCAACCACTGAGCCACCCAGGTGTCCCTTCAGCTCTCCTCTCTTCCTCTGCCTTCCTTTCTGTGATGTTCTCACCTACGTGCAGAACAAGAGAGCAGAATCCACCTCTGGATTCTGAGGTGACTTCTGGGGATATGCTGCCCATTTTTTTGAATGCTCATTCTCCTTTTCTGCTGATTGTGCCAGTGGGGCGTTGTTGAATTAATCCATCTAGTACCAGTTAGAAAGCTGCAGGCAGTTGCTTGCTCTGAATAAGATGGAACAGGGTTTTCTTTTTCTTTTTTCTTTTTTCTTTTCTTTTCTTTTCTTTCTTTTTTTCTTTTCTTTTCTTTTTTTCTTTTCTTCTTTTCTTTTCTTTTTTTTTTTGAGAGAGAGTGTGGGAGAGCGAGCAGGAAGGGAGGGTCAGAGGGAGAGGGAGAGAGAGAATCCCAAGCAGGCTCCACATCCACTGCGGAGTTTGACATGGGGCTTGATCCCATCACCCTGAGAAAATGACCTGAGCCGAAATCAAGACTCAGACGCTTAACCGGCTGAGCCACCAGGCTCCCTGGAACACGAAAGCTTTGAATTGGGTGTCGTGGAGGTCAGTTACAGTCTCCCATCAGCCTATGGTTGGATTTACAGAGATCAGGACTGAGGAGGTCTGAGTGTGACATCCGTTGACAAGCCTGTGGGTCCCTGGCGTCTTTCAGGTGATACCTACTAAGGCTGCACTGCACCACAGGTGGTAAACACATTGACTTTCTCTGTTCCCCAGCTGGGTGAGTTGAGAAACCTTGTTTCAGGATTGCACCGGGGGTGATCATTCTCTGAGGTGCTGATGCAACCTAATCTAACTCCCAGCAAGGTGGCTTACGTCACAGAAAGCTGAGGTGCTATTTTGTGATGAGCTTGTACTTGCGAAGATCACTCAGGGCTTCCTGCCTCTGCCTCCTGGTGAAATTGGCCCCTCCTGGCCCACTGGCCCCTCTGCTCTGAATTGTATGACTCCATATGGCATCTCTGCACCAAGCTGTGTGCAGAGTTTAGAACCTCCTTGGGATTCTTTAAAATAGCAGCAACAACATTCTTGATTGGGAGATGAGACAAATCACGTACTCCACGGCAAACAACTTAAAATTCCCATTAAATATTTTCTCCGAAGACTTTTATTTAAACTTTTAATTTTTAAAAAAGTAATCTCTATACTCACTGTGTGGCTCAAACTCACAACCCTGAGATCAAGAATTGCATGCTAAAAAAAAAAAAAAAATTAAAAGTTGAATGCTCTACCGACTGAACATCCAGGCACTCCTCCCCAAAGTCTCTTTAATCCACCCAGGGCTCAGCATCTCTGGCTGCTTTCCCCAGCCTCCTACCCTGATTTTCCTGTAATTCTCAAATTCTTCCCATTTTCATCGTATAGAGCAATTCAATTGTGACCAAAGTCCTAGTCAAGTTTATAGACCTAAACTCATTGAAATGCTCACAAAATGAAGGCCACTACGGTGTGAGGACCCAGCTTCCTTAGAAGGCAGATCAGCATTATTATTTATTGCTTGGGATTTTATTCCTCAACCCATGTGGTTAATCAATGGATTTCTTCCTGGTAAATCTAGGACTCTCCCCCAGAGGAAGTCTCATTCCAGCTGCTAAAGGAGGAAAATTTTCTCTGTCTCATTACACCAGAAGCTGGAGAGCAAACCTAGTCATTAGAATGTTGCTCAGTATTCAGAGAATCACAGAGAAAATTGTTGGATGGTTCTGGGAGATTTCGGTCTAAGTGAGGGGCAGGCCTGGCTCTCTTGCTGCTGTGCTGGAGCGTGTCATTGTAATGATGGTGTGGCTGTGGCCAGATTCATGGATGGGTAAGCTCTAACCATCTCTTCCTTCCTAGCTCCCCTTCTGGGCTCCCTTCAGAGCTTCCCCTCTTGACTCGATCTGGCATGACAACCCTCTGTGTCACTTTGAGACTTTCCTGACTCCTCTTCTGAATTTTATTGATTTTGCTAGTGATTGTGGTTGATTGCTTCTTCTCTCTTGGTATAGAGAGAGGTCCCCTCATTCCATGAGTTCCGATTTGCCGCATCTCCTTTGCAGGATGCACTCCTTCAGAAAACATTCTTGGCGATCACCAATCTGCTCAAGGATTCACTGAAGGAATGTTAACACCATCGATCCTTCTTTTTCTATGAGGATGGCATCGAGGCTCAGAAAAGTGCAACTATTCGTCCAAGTTCACATAGGTGGTGTTGAGGCCAGGACTAAATTTTGGCTCTTCGGATGTCTAGTTGCTGTGTTTCCACCCCATTTCACTATCTGCCTATCAGCATAATTTGCTGTTGTTCTTTTGTCTGGTGTCTCTACAATTAGACCATAAGCTCCCAGAAAACAGGAACTGCATTTCCTCAATGATACAGTTAGGCTCCCAGTGGGCACCCACTATTTGTTGCTTATGCCTTTCAACCGACATTTTTAGAGAACTCATTATATTAAAGTGTTATATTTTTACATATGTGTGAATAGAATACATACATAGATGCATATAATAATATATTTTATATATGCTGTATTAAGTGTGAGTACTGGAGACAGAGAAGATGAAAAGACCTATTGTAGGTTTTCTTCAGAGGCTTACCATCTGTGAGAGCTGCAGTAAGAGAAGCACAGAGAGAGGATGCATAAATACAGGGGAATGAGAGAGAAATTTCATTCAGAGGCTCTGGAGGCTCTATGGAGAAGATAGGATTGGGGCTGAGCCTTCTAGAAAAATTTGACCAGGGTCTTAGGAGAGGAAAGGCTTGTTAGTAGCAGCTTCTGCAAACACATAGAGGCAGGAGAGCCAAGTGAGGAGTGTGGTGTGTAGCGGCCCCCAGACTCCTGTGGCTGATGTGTGTGAGCTACGGAAGGGAGGTTTTAGGTTGCAAAGGAGGCATTGTAGAGGCTTTGAGCACGTTTGTAACATGAACTTCTCTGCAGAACGTGGCTGCAAACAGGCACTCTAAACAGGAATGTTTGTAGAATAAGAAGTACCATACAGGTCCACCGATTCCAGAAGATACGGTATTCTGGGGCAGTGTGTTGTTTAAGATCATGGATTCTGGAGCCAAAGTGGCTGGGTTTAAATCCTAGTGTTGTCAGTTATAAGCTGTGAACCCTGGGAAAAGTTTTTTAACCTCTCTGGGTCTCAGTTTCTAATCTGTGAAATGGAGATACAGTGATACCTACCTCATAGGTTTGTTATGATGATTTGATTGAGTTTGTAGAGGCGAATGCCAACAATCTGGAGTAGTGCCCGTGTTACAGTAAGTACTGTATTTCTGAATTATCTGTTATAATATGACTGGCTTTGTATACTCTCAAAATAGGGGAAAGCTTGTCTTCTGAAAAATGTCTCCCACTATATGCCCTCCTGTCTAAAATTCTTCCATTAGGCTTTCTTTAAAAATTCAAGGGCCTTTATTAAAATATGTAATTAGGAAGCCAAGTGTTGGACATCAGCCGTTAACTCTTCAGCAAAAATTCTGTCCCCTAATTTCCCAGAGGAAATGGGCTATATAATCGCAAGTCAAGAAAATTAATAATAGCATAGTTAAATAAGTTACTTATCTGCAAGGGGAGGGACTTATAGAAAATAGCACTGTCCAGGTGCTAGCAAGGTTTCACAAACATTTTTTTAAAAAAATAATCTCAAGAGTCTCATGTTCCACTGACTGAACCAGCCAGGCGCACCCCCCTCCCCAACACACACACAAACTTTATACGCTGGGATGGCATGTAAAGGGTTCCATAAATGTTGGTAACATTTTGTTTAAAAATAGTTTAAACTATTAAAAATACCTGCTATAAATCTATATACACAATACCAAATATTAAATATTTGGATATTACCAAGATGTTACCATTTGCTATGAAATTAATGCATTTTTGCATTGACTTTATAATGCAGCTTCTTTTGCATCTTCTACTTAATTGGAGATTATCTCGAGACTCTAAGATGGACTGCAAAATAGTGCAAATGCTGTCTGTTTTAAGCAAACTTTTGTTAAACAAAATTTTCTTGAGGTTTCGCACTAAGACAAAATACAGAAATAAACTGGATGATAAGGTCAATACAGAATTACCACTGTTTTCCATAGCTCCCCATTTAAAAATGTTATGTGCATCCAAGCACTGTTGTTCTTACTGGTTTTATTTCAGGTAAATATCATTGAGTTTGTAAGACATGTCTATTAATAAAATAGCACTTTTGATCACTTCCATGTGTTATAGTTCTCTGTATGGTAATTTTATATGAGAAAAGGACTCCTTACTATAAAAGTTAAAAACCCACCAATTGGGAAAGTAGCTTTGAACTTGGAGATGGGATAAATGAGTAAAGGGGAATATCCAGAACAACTGGTTATAGGTGCGGCACGGTGCTGCCCTCAAGACTGAAAATGTTGACTCACAGCAGGATATAGAACACAGAAGCAGGTTGGAACAGCTGGGGTTGCATGATAATAATTCTAGAAGGACCGTGCACGACATGTCACCTATGTTGTAATTTTACTGGGGCACAAAACTTAAAAATAATTCTGTGAAGGGCATTTATCAGAAAAATGATGAAATATTTTAAGATAAAAATTGAGGCATGAACTTGACTCATGCTTGTCATCTGGCCGGGGGTGGGGGTTATGGGCAGCAAGAAGTAGTCCTAAGGAGGGTGACCCCCTCTGCTTTCGTCTGCCTCTCCATTTGGCTCTGCTTTCTGCTAGTCTTGCCTAACACTCGAATGTCTTGTGATAGAAACTCAATTTCTTTGTGAAAGATGGCCTCTCAGCTCCTTGGAGAAATGGCTGATCCTAGGGCTGGGGCAGAAAATATGCCAGGTGAACCAGGAGCATCTTGTAGTGCCAGTAAGGAAGTGCAAAACCAAACCAAGCCCTAATCCCCCCAAACATTGGGGGGACGGGTGTCAAAGGGACATAGGAGCCAGCTGAAAGAGGCTTCATGGCTAAAGCTACAATAGTTTGAGTCACAAGATAAATAAAGTAGTATTGGATTATAATCCAAAGTATACAGTAAATATCCATGAGTCCATATGCATATAAATAGATGATTAAATAAATCAATGAACAAGGGAAAAGGGACTAATCTTCTATGCAGAAAATCCCAAATAATTCTTATAAATATTCTGCCCTTGAGGAAGAGTTGTTTTATTTAATCCTTTTTTTTTATTTTTTTATTTTTTTTATTTTTTTTATTATTTTTTTTTGTTTTATTTAATCCTTACTTCCTTACGTGGCTGTACATAGTGACTTCCATCCAAAGAACAGAGTACAGAGAAGGGAGAACAAAGAAGAACTTTAAAGTGGAGAAATCGGGGGCGCCTGGGTGGCTCAGTCAGTTGAGCATCTGCCTTCAGCTCAGGTCATGACCCCAGGGTCCTGGGATGGACCCCAGCATTGGGCTCCCTGCTCAGTGGAGAATCTACTTCTCCCTCTCCCTCTGCCCCTGCTCATGCTCTCTCTCTCTCTCTTTCTCTCTCTCAAATTAATAGATTAAAAAGCCTTTAAAAAAATGATAAAGTGGAGAAACCTGGCAAACACCACTGTAGTCAGACGATCAAGGTTAACACATATAGTGATAAGTCTCGTTGAGAGTACATACCATGATACGGTATGATGAAAATGGCACTTCACCTCTGTGATCTTCCTCTTCAGAACTCATAATTCTAGTCTAATCTTGAGAAAAACAGACAGATTCCAATGAAAGGATGTCTTACAAAGTATCCGACCAGTCCTCTTCAAAACTATCAAGGTCATCAAAAACAAGGTAAGTCTGGGAAATTGTCACAGCCCAGAGGAGCCTAAGGAGACATGACAAGTAGATGTAATGTGGTTCCCTGGATGGGATCCTGCAACAGAGAAAGGGCATTTGGTGAAAACTAAGGAAATCTGGAAAAAGTATAGACTTTAGTTAACAAGAATGTCTCAGTCTTGGTTTATGTTTTTTTTTTTTTTAAGATTTAAAAAATTTATTTATTCATGAGAGAGAGAGAGAGATAGACAGACAGACAGACAGACATAGGCAGGGGGAGAAGCAGGCTCTCTGTGGGGAGCCCGATGTGGGACTTGATCCCAGGACCCTGGGATTGCGACCTGAGCCAAAGGCAGATGTTCAACCGCTGAGCCACCCAGGAGTCCCTTGGTTCATTAATTGTAACAAATGGACCACACTAATGCAGGATGTTAATAATAAGGGAAACTATGTAGGGGGTGAGGGTGGAGCTTTTATGGAATCCTTTGTACCATTTGTTCAGTTTTTCTATAAATCTAAAACTGTTCTGAAAAATAAAGTCTATTAACTTTTTAAAAAGCCTCTAGAAAGAAATATACCTGCTAATGCCACTGAGTAGTGAGGAGGTGAAAGGAATATAGTTCTTAAGCAGATAGTGGGAGTTTCATAGAGAATTATAACTGGGGATTATAACTGGGGATTCAGATCTGGGTCTATATCCCATTTGAATATCAAGGGTTTACTGTTTTCAGTAAAAGTTCCTTAACTTTGACTTTTGTGAGTCAATATATATTAGCATCCTACTAACTTTCATCATGGATAGTGGCTTTTTCTGCCTAAGTCCTTTCTTTGATTTGTCATGTCATGGGGAAAAAAAAAAAAAAACTTGTCCTTTAGCCTCTTAGTTTTTTTATTTGGGAGCCTACAAATTAAATTGGCAAAAGACAGAATAATGAGTGAAAACACAGATTTTTATTCACATACCTAAGTGGACCTTCACTGAAGAATGTGATTCAGGATGGCAGTTATAATTTGGGGCTTATGTACTGTCTTAATAGGAGAAAGGTACTAATGTGAAAACAAATGACTTTTAGGAAAGATAAAAGGATCCTTAAGAGAATAGATGGGAGATAGGATAGCTTTGTGATGTCTGTTTAGGCAATTCCTTATCCCAGTGCCAGGCTTCTTGTCTCCAGTGATAGGAGTCAATTTTTGCTGCTTGCAAAACTCCGGAGGAAGAGATTTATGGTAGTTGAATTCTTTTGGGAGGTTCTGCTTTTAGGAAGATAAGGGGGATTTAGGGGAAAAATAAGGGGTGGGGTGGGAAAAAAGAAGAAAGAAAGACGAAAGAAAGAAAGAAAGAAAGAAAGAAAGAAAGAAAGAAAAGAAAGAAAGAAAGAAACTCTTGCCAGTGCTATATTCTGGATTCCTTCTGTTGCACACAGGCTTCCCAAGTGCCACCAACACAACTTGTGTTTCCCGTAGTAGGGGAAACACCATTTAGAGCTTTGGCAGTGTCTCCAGACGGAATGGCAGGTGTAGAATTGGAAATCTCATTGAAGGGATGTCTTTCAGCACAGTACTTGATTAAATATTGGGTAAGGATCACGACCCCACAGTCCAGGGTTGGTGGAAAACACCAGGTGAAGGTTTTGAAGTGAAATTTTAGGGCTTACATAATCTGTTTTTCATTGAAAAGTTAATGGGCTTTTGAGGAAGTTTCTGACTAGAGTGTTCTGGAATCATGAAGTCAAACTAATGGAGACAATAGAAGAGTAGAGGCCTGTGAATGGAGACTGCTAGATGAGGGCTGCTGGGGGTGTATGTGTAGCCTTAAACCTCAGTTTCCAAAGTTATGTGTAGGGGTAGATGGTTTTGATTCTCAGATTTCTGACATGGTTTTAAAGTTAAAAAGGTCCATCTATTGTAACAAAAATGGGATCCAGCCTCACCGTTCTGCTACTTTCCCCTTTAGCTCCATGATCTGATCGACCACGGTTGTCTTTCCAAAGTCCTACATTCAGATCAACATCATTTCTTTTCATTGCAGACTCATTGCAGGTCTTTAAAAAACCCAATGGCTTCATGCCTTGTGGCTCTGTCTTCTGCTCACTTACTTGGGGCAATGGGGACAGATTCTTAGGCCATTATCTCGGGTGTCTTATCTTTATTTTTAAGCAAAACAAGTAATCTTCTTTCAGATGATAATGACAGCTTTCCCATGGGGAAGACAGTTCAATTTATCCATATCTTACAGATCTTAGATCAGTGTGGCCTTGGCTTGGGGGAGAGCAGCCCAGTCCCCTCAATGTATCGGGTTTTGGGGAGCACAGGATAAGGATGCTAGAAGAGTCTGAAACTCGGAAGCTGGAGATCATTCGGCCAATACCACACAGACAACTGTGTGGCTGAAGAGTATAGCTTTGAAGACATTTTCTCTCCTGAGGAGTGACTAAATCAGCTCTGTCTTGCCTGCTGTACAAGGCAGCTTCTGAGCAACACGTTTTCTTTCATTTTATTTAATATACATAATATATGATGATATAGTATACATCGTCTACACATATGGCCCTTCTCTGGTCCACCTGGTGTGTGTTTTAGCCAGGCTGGGTGTCATTTTTTGTTTCTCCCTCCATCCTGCTGTAGGGGTGAGGAAACGCTGCCAGAGCATTCCAGAAAGTTTGGGACAGAGCTTTTTTTTAAATCGAGCCACCAGGACCCATTGCCTTTCCAAAATTGCCTCAAAACACCAAGCCCTCCCCCACCTTGCCCATTCCAAACCCCAACACTGTTCTCTCCTTCTCTTAGCCCTTGGCAACATTAGACCTTTCTCCTGCCCGCCTCCCCCCACGTTTTTTATTTTTATTTTTATTTTTTTGAAAAAGAGGCACAATATCTCTCTCCTAAGCAGGCTTTGCAAGGCCTCTAGGAGCAGCTGACAAAGAGAACAAGCAATTTCCTAGCCTTTCAGCTCCACACTGCCTCTGTTTTTTGTGAGTGGTCGGTGCACCTGTTGTGATAAGCAATACTCCCCTCACAAGCCATTTGAAAAGAGGGCAAGCGCTACACCCCACTCCCTCCCCTTCCTTTTAAGTGGATGTTAATAATTTTAAGAAGGAGTGGGGGGAAAAAACCCCAAGTTCTCTGGATGGATTCTTTAGCCTGATACACGACGGTGCCACTGATGTGGGGGCTGATGAAGAGGAGACAGAGCTGTCCTCGAGAGTGGGCTTCCCCAGGGCTGTGCTGGGCTGGCCTGGAGCACACAGGCTGGGTGAAAGTTGGCTCCATTTGCCACCAGGGGACTTTTCTGTCCTTGCTCTCCGTGGGCTGTTTTGGTTTATTTGTTCTGTGGTTCTCTAAGCTTCTTTGTTTGACCCTGGCTGGTAAAGAGCCTGGAGGCTTGGTGAAAAGAAGCTTCTCCCTGCAAAACAAATTTTGGCATAGAGAGAAGAAAGAGCTTCCACTCTTCCTACCCTGGGTGGGAGGGCATGCATGTGGCCTCTTCTGTTTTATTTTTTTTTTCTTTGTTAAGGTCTATGAAACCCATGCTGGCAAAGGTGTTGGCCTGCCAGGCTGAGAGTGGAAATTCTCTGGGAAGCTCTGGACAAGTAGCCTGCTGGGCTGCCTGGTGGTATGTGCCTCTGAGATGAATGGATGGCACCACCTCTCAGGGTAAAGAGGGCGTCCCAACATTTTGTCTGTTGTGTTCTAGGGGAGCCATTTCCCTCTGTTATCTCCATTCTCCGCTGCCTGTATTGAGCTAAGGTTGTGGGTCCCAGAAGCCTCTGTGGGGGCCTGAAGTTACTAGAAGGTGCTGTGACCGGCTGCATCCTCCCAGACATCCTCCCGGGGGTGGGGGTGGGGGTGTCCTGGCCTTCCTGGTATCAACCGTCCTGCGCTGTTACTGCCTCTGGTGAGGGAGAAAAACTTTCTTTCTGCCCCTGTTAGGTTTAGCATTTGGAGGTTTGCAAGCGAACCTGACAAAAGACACATCCTCAAGAGGAAAGAACTCAGATTTAATGACATAGGTAAGCATGGGAATTCATGAAGAGATGTGGCTCAAGGAGTGGTCAGAATTTGGGCTTACATGTCATCTGGGCAGAGGACAGGCAGGGACAGAGAGGGGCTTCTGGGAGGAGAAGTGACTTCTTGGAAGGGGAAGGGGAGGAAGGTCACCTATGGAAAAACAAGTGACTTTCTGGAAAGATAAATGAACCCCGAGGGCAATAGATGGGAGATATGAGAGTTCATGACAACATCTGTCTGAGTGCCGACTTCTCATCTGCAAGAAGAGAAGATTCCAGTTGCTCCAAGGGAGGGGATTTACGACAACTGAGGTTTTTTTGGGAGGCCGTGCTTTTAGGAGGATAAGAGATTTCAGGAATGCAAATGGCTTGAGCCCAAAATAATGTTTATGACACTGGCTTATTCTATGTCCCTTTACCTGTGTGTCTTTATTGAGGCCTACAGCTTGGTAGGCCTTGAGGACACCATCCAGCCCCGAACACGCCCCTGGCTCCTAGTGGCCCTGCCAAGAAGTTGTGGTGAATAGACACTGATCTGTTACTTCGTAGTAGCATTTAAATACAAGTGGTCCTGACCAATATGTGTGCCAGTGATGCCAGGGCTTCAGCTGAGCTCTGTCAAGGGGGTGACGGGGTTTTGAAGAGGGTGAGGGGCATTTTGGAGGGAAGGGTTGAGTCTCCAAGTACGGGTCTTGAGTTGTGAGTGTAAGATGGGGCATGGGGCAGGTTGTATGCCTGTTTAGTATGTTAGGAGTTTATCTGAGGCAAATCTGACTTTCTGGATGTTTCCGCCGACCTGAAGTTCCTTGGCTCAGCACTCTATGTGGTGACCAGAGGGTGACCGGAAGTTTCCCTTATTAAGCCTTCACGAGTGCTAAGTTTCTGTGGACAGGTACCTCTGGGGGGTAAGTCTTGATCTGCTATTGGTTCTGCCACAGGCCATGCCCAGAAGGTAAGCTTTTGTCCTCATTCTGCCAACTTTTCCTAATGGATTTGTTCTGTGTAACCGCCTGCTAGTGCCCACTCCTTGATGATTGCTTGCTTTTGAAAAATATTTTAATATTTTGAAAAATGGGATTTTAATGGGGGCTTCCCGTATCCTGCCCCCATTGACGTAGAGTCAGTTGGCATATTATCAAACAGTTTGCAGCTATGAGGGTTTGAGATCATCTTAAAGGGAGATTTCTGGGGTTAAAGTGGACTTAATACTTATTTTAAAGGATAAATGTCATCACTTGTAAGTAAGTAGTCGTTACATTTCGTAAGAAAGCGAAACTTTATCGTGGTTATTGTGGGTGATGGTGTACCCTCCTTCTCTGAGTGTTGGGTGCGGACTGGTCTTTCCTCCGAGGACATTTTAGGGTCTTTCTGCCTGGAACAGCCCTGGGGAGGCTAGGTGTTTCCTGAGGAGGAGGAGATGGTTGCAGGCAGTACTCACACGTGGCTTTCAATAATTTATCAGGTTGCAGAGCAAGAAAACATCGCCTTTCTGTTCCGTTTTATGCACATTGATTAAGACAAAGAGTCTCTGTGTGGTTCTGAGATGTTCTTGACTACTTCTCTGCCACAATTCTTACTTTCTCTCTGTGTTCTTCCTCTTTCTCTTCTTCATTCTAATTCTCATCTGTCTTGGTAAACAAAGAGGGAGCAAGCCCCAGGCTCCCGGCCTTCGGCCTTCGGGATCCTGCTGGAATCCCTCACATTGCAATCACAATATTTATTTTCTTGGCTCCCTTCTGTTTACTGCACATGACATTGGTTTTCAATGCACTGTTCATGTCAAAATTTTTATTTGACATCATATTTAAGATAAAATATGAGAGGCAAACGGTGGCTTAGATTGTTCCTGTTCTTTTCCAATTGCATCCCTCTTGTCTCCGAGCTCAGTTTCTGCTGCTAGAAGATTTCCTTTCTTTCATTTTTAATAATAAATTTATTTTTTATTGGTGTTCAATTTGCCAACATACAGAATAACACCCAGTGAAGATTTCCTTTCTTACGAAAAAATTTCTTTTTTCTTCCTTTTGTAGCCAGTGCCCATTCTTCCTGTGGTTTGCTGTGGAGTGCCAGGCTGGGCAATGGGGACAGGAATGTTGGTAAGGACAAGCATGCTGTCTCTTGGGTGAACATTTTTTGAAAAAATTAATTAATTTATTTTTTTATTGGAGTTCAATTTGCCAACACATAGCATAACACCCAGTGCTCATCCTATCAAGTGCCTCCCTCAGTGCCCGTCACTCAGTCACCCCACCCCCCGCCCACCTCCCTTTTTACCACCCCTTGTTCATTTCCCAGAGTTAGGAGTCTCTCATGTTCTGTCTCCCTTTCTGATATTTCCCACTCATTTTTTCTCCTTTCCCCTTTATACCCTTTCACTATTTTTTATATTCTTCGGTGAACATTTTTAACCCTCCTCTTTGGGTATTGCTCGCTTTCTGCTCTGTGCATAGTTTGCTGGTCTCCTGTCTTATCTTTATCCTGGTCAGCCAGGCCTTACAGGTTTGGGCCTGTTTTACTCATCCCTGCATCCCGTGCAGAGCCTGGGCTGTCATCGGCACATGGGAGGTCCCTAATAGTGGAGGCACACCGCTCCATGTGGCATTTCAGGAACTGGTAGATTTATTTGGTCAATGCCCGCAGCCTCTGGCAATTAGCGACAGGTGGAGTTTTGACAGCTTGTCCCCGTCAGCTTCATCATCAGGGTGAAAGCCAGGTCTTAGACCAAACATTTATTAGCAAGTTCCCCAAAGTGGCTCAGGTGGTGGTTTCAGTGCTCAGGCACAGAGACAAACATCTCACATCCTAGGTTCACTCTGAAGTGACACAGTTGCCTGTTTTAGGGTCAGGTGAGTGCCACTCCCACCATGATTAGAGAGACATAGGCCAAAGTAGAGCTGAGCCACTGCACTGCTTCTAGAATATTAAGATTAGGCCTCGCCAGATTTTTTTTTTTTTGTTAGAACTTTGTGACCTTTTTTTTTTTTCATTTGGATAAAATTTATTTAAATCTAATTTGCTAACATAGAGTATAACACCCAGTGCTCATCATATCATGTGTAGGGCTCACCAGATTTTTATGCCTTATTCATACCAGGTGGTAGTACCTGAGCAGTTTTTCTCTCAACCAGTATACTGTACACTGAACACATCACCAAAAGAAAGACAAAATTTAACCTTTCGTGCTAATAGCAAATGCTCTTGTGTGGATTTTCACCAGGTTTTTCCAGGTACTCCTATAGTACCTCTGGTGGACTCTTGGTTGGGGATGGTCAGATGGTAACTAACCGTCACTCCTAGATGACACCAAACACACACACACACACACACACATCACATGGTTAATATGAAGTATTTTGGAGTAAATCAGCATGCAGGTGATGTGATATTTTTGGAATTGAAAGATGTTGTCAGCAGAGGCGGATGTCTGGGTTCTAAATACAGCTCTACCTCTCTGGACCCTGGAAGGAGTAGAAGTTGTGCTTTCGTGGTGGCATTGGTGGCTGCACAGTATTGCTCTGATGACTTGTGGCAGCCTAGCGAATCAGGAACAGGCTCTTCTTGGATTCTTTCCTTATCTGTAAAATGGGAATAATACTCTCACTTAAATTATGGGTTTTCTTTTCCCCTTGAGGAACTCCTGCAAAAAACATGTGTGAAATTGCCTTGTAAGCTGTAAAAAGCCCTACGAAGGGCAGCTGCTTTTGCTCTTGTGACCACAAATCCGGATAGAGGCAGAGAATGTTGGGAACGGTCTCTTTCCTGGACTGTATAACTAAATCACCTGTACCTATTAGATTCAGGGAGCCCATGTAAGTCCCCCCCTTCCCTCGGTGGTGTTGAGCAAGGTCTGAGAAAGTAATCAGAACGTTTTTGGTTCAAATGAAGATCTCTGTTCTGCTCCGAGCCGTTATGTGTAGTCCCAAGGCTTAGTAGCTGGTATCATGAAGCATAAAACAAAGATTTATTAACACCAGCATTGAAGGTATGGATGGTTGGTCGGTTTGTTAAAAGTAAGGTCATAACTTTTTAATCCGCCTTAGTCTGAAATTTGCACTGATCTCGGTTTGGCTTAACTCATATCAGCGGGCTATCCTCTTTCCGCCTTCATGTGTTTCTGCCTGCAATGCTTGGCTTAAGAAAGCATGCACTTGCCTGTCGTGCATGTAGGGACTCTCCTCTCCTGCACAATCAGATTCTCAGAGAAAGCAGAAAAGGGGCGAGAGGGCAGAGAGATGGAATATGCTGTTTTTCCTTTAAGTCCACGCTTATTTTCTTGGCCGGCGAATGCCTTCTTCTCACCTTTTGACATGATCCTCATGGTCCCATTAAAATACATTTAGCCCTCTCTCTCGGCTCCATCTGCCAGCACTCTGTGTCATTTGTTGAACGGCAGGCAGGTTTTAAGGTCCGAACGGCAGAGAACGGGCTAGCGAAGTATTGGAAGAGGATCAGATGTCCCCTGTTTTCATTTTCAGGAATATCCCCCATTTTATTGCTGAGTGTTGAGTTGCAGCTGGAATGAGAGAGGCCGAGCGGGGGTGAGGTGGGGGGTGGTATGAAGCAGGAAGATGACCCTACCTCTGGGGTTCCTGTGATCCCCGGGGCAGGTTTCCCAAGGAGACTGCAGAATCTCTTTTATTAGGACTCTCTGGAGCAGACTATTCCGACTGTGTTATTTTTGGAAATTCCGACTTAGCTCTTGTTTAGATGACTCTCGACATTCCTTCCATTTCTTTGAGCGGGTGACTTTTTGCGGCTATACCTTGGGTTCAAGTTCATAAATACATGGGAGCGCGCCTCGGCCTCGGGGGGACTTTCTGCCCGCAGCTCGGGCACAGCCGAGGTGGGTGCAGGTCAAGGGCAAACAGAGCTCAGGATCAGGCAGGCCAGGCTGTGTTTACCCAGCCTCTCTCCACCCCAGCCCCTTGCCGGGCAGAGGGCAGCGGCTGAGGGAGGTAAGCGATCGGCCGCGGGAGGCCTCAGAAGTGCCCTTCCCCATCACCGAGAGTGACAGGCGACCTCTTCCAGGAACCCGGGTGAGCGAGCCCCCCCGCAGCTGGCCAGGGAGCTTTCTCTTCTGGTCAGGACGGCTGCCCTGCGGTTGGAGCAGCCCGGCTGCAGCAGCCTTGCGGTGAGCTTTGCATGCTGCTGGGCCGGGCTTTGCACGCTGCTGGGATGGGCTTTGCACGCTGCTGGGCTGGGCTTTGCACGCTGCAGGGCCGGGCTTTGCACGCTGCTGGGCTGGGCTTTGCACTCTGCTGGGCCCGCTGGCCAGTCGCTCTCAGGGAGACTGCTGAGCTGGGGAATGATTTCCAACTCAGGGGCTAGGGGGTGGGGTGGGGGTGGAGGGATGGGGGGGTGAGGTAGGTGTGGGGGAGCTGCTGCTCTGACCTGCCTCCCTCTTCTCTACCTAGGGACCTGCATTTTTTAGGGTCCTGTGCTTAGCCCCACAGC
Organism: Canis lupus baileyi; assembly: GCF_048164855.1. Taxonomy (NCBI): domain Eukaryota; kingdom Metazoa; phylum Chordata; class Mammalia; order Carnivora; family Canidae; genus Canis; species Canis lupus. Next base: position 12,329,681 of record NC_132874.1, read on the forward strand.
TGAGGCTCTGGGTTCCCAGTGACCCTTGGTGCCACAGGGTCTCAACCTGGGCATTGCTACTGACGTTGGGGCTGGATCATTCCGGGGCGTGGGGCCTGTGCTGTGCATTGCAGGGCGTTGAGCAGCATCGCTGGTCTCTCCTCCCTAGATGCCAGTGTTCCCCATGGTGGACAACCAAGACGTCTCCAGGCGGAGCACTGCCCTTTATGGAGAGCGGTAAACGCTACTCCCCCTCCCCAACCTCAATCTCCAAATTGATACGTCCTGTTTAGGAAAAGAGCGGGTAGGAAGACAGATAACACGTTTTTAATATTTGAAGACCAGGATCCTTTATTAGCTAGAAGCTCGTGAAACTGTCATTCTTTCTGGATGGTTGAATAACAGCCATTTCATAGGGTTCAACATAATCCTGGCCCCTGAAATCAGATTTGCATAAAACTTAGTCATGAGGAGCCTAGGGTCATGACCTCTTTGTTTATTAAGCACCGAAGCGAGAAGGGCCCTCTGCAAGGAGTTGGGTTTTTTGAGGCAGATAGGTGGGAGGCAGGGGAAAGAGAGGCAGAGGATGGAGCCAGAGACATCCGAGAAAGAGGGCTGGGATAGTTTTACCCGTCCTGGCCGTGGGAGAGGAAGATTCCCACTGGGGCCCTTTAATGGAAGGATCATTCTGAAGCTGAGGGCAGGAGGGGGTAGGGGCTCATGAGATACAGGGGTCTTGCTGGGAGAGGCTGACTGTACAGTTGTGAGCAAGCATCAGCTGGAGCCCTCCTTCCCGCTCTGTGATTTACGGGCAGGGGTGAAGTACAGGCACCGCTCTAGAAGCAATTGGGGACTTGCCTTAGGGACTTGGGAGCCGCCTGAGTTGACTGCATTTTGGAGCAAAGAGGCCAGCTGAGGCCACCTCTGTCCTGGAGGCTGCTTCTGCGGTTTGGTCAAAGTTATCACTCCCTGAGAAGGGCTCGGACACCTCCTCCCTCCCCTGGCACTGGCCTCTTTCGGTGTTGGCTCCTTTGCTTTCATATTTTTTGGTACAAGGCTATTATGGTGCCACCAGGGCAAGTGGGCTCGAAAGACATGGGCTCCTGAGCATTTTTTCTCGCCCATTCCCTCCTCCCTGCCTCTCTATCATGTCTCCATATGCCCTTTTGAAAATTGAGACACCAGAAGCTGTTTTTCCATTTCATTACAAAATTGTTTGCTTGTAATTTGGTTTGATAGAAGTCTTGCCTGAGGCCGGAGGGGTCAGAGGGCAGCGGGAACCTGGGAGGCTTGGACAAGGGAGCTATGGGCCATCTTGGTGACTGAGGAATGTGATGACTCAGATAAATCCAGCAAATCTCCAGATGGAAATCCTGTGGAGTCATAGGATGAGACGGGACCTCAGACACTCTCATTTCTGCAGCTCCATTTCGCAGATGAAGCAATCGGGGCCCAGAATGACCTTCCACATGGCCCACACCTCACAGTTTGCTCCAATGCTGGGCACTAACATCACTTTGGGCCTAACTATGTTCTTTCCTCTGAATTAGCTCAGCATAATGTGGAGGGAAAGTTGCATGTTGCAAAGTTCCACGGTCTCCGGGCCAGGAGGTTTTGCTCCCACATGGACGAAAGAGCTGACTACAACTTCTACTTCTGCTTTTGTTTCCCTTTAATAGCTCCTAGTTCAGAGCAGTGCACGCAGTGGGGGCTGGATGTGTGCTTGCCCAGTGCCTGCATGGCCCAGTGACTCCACTCGCAGCGGCCTCACCCAGCTGGGAGCTCATCATGTGGGCTGGGTCCGGGAGCCAACCAGGCAACAGGGACTCATGACAGAATGGCAGTCCCCGGCTCAGACTCAACAAATCTCTTCACCCATTCATGTAACTTTTAAGTGGGAGGGAGGAAGCAAAATAAAGAAAGATTTGCAGGGTGGTTCCTCCTCACTCCTGTGAGTGGTTCCCTAGCACCCACTTTGTTTTTGGGTCAGATTGACTTGGCCCCTTTTCAGGAAGCTGAAATTCAAGAAGAGGTTCATGTACCTATATCTCTCCAGATGCAGATTGACCAGGAAGTGAAGGAGACCAAAGATTCGGGGCCCTTCCCTTGCATGGCCTCTTTCAAGATCCAGAACCTCATTTGTAGTTATGATCTTGGATATGCTTTGCATTGTAAAAATTGTACAGCTTCAGGTCTTGAAAACGTGGAGGCCACTTCTACTGGCTTCTGCAATAAAAAATCACAGCTCCTGGTACCCCACGATCTCCCACATTTTCCTTCAGCCCGGCTGGGAAAGACACAAGGCTCTGGAGTGCCATATGGCTCAGATGGGTGGATAAAGAGGGAGTAGGAAATGTCCACCAAAAAGGAGCAGTTCTGTATGGGACCTCCCCTCTGCCACTCCCGTGAAACAAATGTCTGCTCCGTGGATGACGCAGTGGGAGTCCCTCTTAATTTTGCCTCCTTTCTTCCTTCTTTCAGTGGTGGCATCTGGGGCCATGTGGAAGAAGCAGGTGACTGGGGCATCCAGGAAGAATGGGGCTCAGGACGAGGTTCCAGGCTGTGCCAAGGCTCTCCTGGAAGCACACAATGCACACGAACTCCCCAGAAGAGGACAATGGAAGGAGGCTTGGGGAGACCGGGATGTGGTTACACAAGGTGGGGTGGGAGAGGTGGGGCGGGGGGAGGAAGACTGAGGTTGTCTCATCTCTGTCTTCAGTGCACAGGGGCTTCAGCTTCCAGGGTAGGACTGGGAAGACCCAGGATTGCTAGGGAGCAATCCTGATCCCATTCCCCGCCCTTCCTTGTGCTACCCCTGCTCCCTCCTTGGTGTGTGTAATTAGAGTGCCAGCCCCTGGCCTGATGGCAAGGGGAGAGAGCTCCTCCTCCCACTGCCTTTGTGGTAGCGCTAAGTGGACACTCTATTCTTCTGTGCTTCCTGCCTTGCAAGTACTGACCAGGGTCACTGGCAGGCCTGTGAAACAGCTGCTGCGCCTCACCCTGGCGGCAAACAAGGCCATTCCAGGCCCATCCATCAGTTTGGCCTGACAAGTGTTTTGGGACCTGCCTGGGTGAAAGATGGGAAGTGAGCGTAGGCGTGGCCCCTCACTCACCCAAACTCCAAACCTAATTTGTCCAGAGGCCCTGTGTCCCCCGCCACAGGGAGGGGGACACAGGGCCTCTGGAACCCGTGTGAAGAGGCTCAGGCATCCCCATGTTGTCATCTGCCCGGTGGCCGTGACTACTTTTTTTTCTCTTTCACTCACTCATTCAGTATTAATTGATGGCCTGCTTAAGACTGGACAAAAGGCTTCGTCGTCAACCTCTTTAAATAGCTAACATGTGGTGTTGATGGATGTCAAAAAGATTGCTGAGTTCTGGAGAAAAGGAGGTTTTTTAAAAATTATTTTTTATTTTTTTGGTCTTATTTCACCTTTCAAGGGGTGGCTAGAATCCGGCTCAACGGTTTGGCTTTTTAAATAGGCATTGGCATCTATTTCTAGTGTTATACATGGAGAATCTCATTTTGGTTGGTCACTCCTCTCTTGAGAAACCAACATTGAAAACCCAAACCTTTTGTTTCTTAGGTCTTTTAGCCATCACTCCATCAGTAGTGCTAGGGAGCCATGTGCATTTGGGACAGACACTCCCTTGTACTTCTCTTGTCTGCTGTACTTCTGGTCTCTGCTGTTAAGGAGAGGGGAAGAGGTGACTGGTAGATATGAATTATGGGTGAAATAATCTTTAAACCTCTCTCTGTTCTGAGACCTAGTTCTGGGATTTGTGAGCTCTGGCACTAGGACAATTTGTGAGGTTAATCCTAAAAGAGGGGACAGGGAGGGCCACCTCCGTGGCTCAGTCAGTTAAGCATCTGCCTTCAGTTCAGGTCATGCTCTCAGGGTCCCAGGATGGAGCCTTGCATCAGGCTCCTTGCTCTGCAGAGGGTCTGTTTCTCTCCCACCCCCCCCCCTCAAATAAATATATGAAGTCTTAAAAACAAAAGAAAACAGAAGAGACAGGTAACAGAGGGGTGGCTTTGGTGGGGTGGGAACCATGAGACTGGGTATGGTGGTGAATGAATAATGCCTTCTACAGAAGTTTTCAAATATCTGTAGAAACCGTTGCACTATTATCCATATATATTATGAAAGGGTTGCATAATTTATAAAAGCCTTTGTCTTTGTGTTTTTTCCATCAAAGGAAATTAAAATACAATTACAATCATGAGGACATTATTTGACCTAAAAAGGATTCTCATGGTTGAAAAGTTCACTCATGTTCTAGGAAATAAAATATGAATGTGCATTCTGTTTTTTTTTTTTTTTTTTTTTTTTTTTTAATCCTGGGAGATAAAATAGAAACCATGGAAGCCGGCTGTGCTGTAAAAACTGCCTAATCTGTCTTTCATGTTTAGATCATTTGCCTTTCAACAGAGTACACAAGCCCTGAGCTCGGTGAGGATCCACTCTTATCAGCAAAACGACTTTCAGGAGATCTCTGTGAGCCAGGGTTGCTGGGGTAGGACTCTCAAGGACGAAAGGCAGAAAAGGAAAGTTAATCTTCCCACAGCTACTGGAGTGTAGAAAACCCCTCCGATCCCTTGGCACACCTTGGCTGTTTGCCTAGCAGCCCAGTTGCCCTGGTGTAGTCATCGGTGACATATTTTTCTTGCTTTCCCTTTGGAATTATGATGGATTGTGGACATCTAAACATGAGCCCTTTGCCACCTGGCCTTGCCCTGCTTTTTTCCTGGGGAGACAAGGGGCTTGTGTGAAGGGTCTGACCTGGCATGGACCCTGGGCAAACAGGAGCAGAGGCAAAAGCATCTCTTTGTACATCGTTCCTGGGCTAAGTAGGCCTTTCATTGGACGAGTCAACACCTTTTGTTGCTGCCAGACCCTTCGGAATTGACCCAGTATTAGCTGTGCTTTGAGGTGGGCTGGAGAAGGGTCAATGTGCCCGGAGCAGCTTCCAGAAGGGACAAACTGAACACTGCTTCCTTTGGTTCTAGCGTTTGGGAGATCTGCTAAGGAAAACAGAAGCTTGGGAGTCTCGATTTTGGCGATAAGTAGAATATATAACCAGAGACAGTGAAAACCCTTTAGGAAGTTCCCACTTAACACATTTGCTTCTATGATTCTTCACATTTTAACATCCGGCCCTTGATTTGCTCTTTCCTTTCTATGAAATTTTCATGAGTTGGTTCCTTTTGAAGAAGGGAATCTTAAATCACACGTAATTATATTTACTCAGACTCTACTTAATGGATGAAGTCGCTGGAGCCAGGAGGGGGTGACTCTGCTAGGAAATCCCAAATTTAGTCCGATGCTCCAAATGGTGTATGTCAGGAGAAGAAACCCACTGGGTGTGGGGTGTGGTTTTCAAATTGTGAGGCTGCCTTTTGTGAGCCGGTCGGTGGTAGGTGGTTGGATTAAACACAGCATGTCTACTTCCTTTTGCAAGTGCTGAAGCCAAAGGATGGTGACCCTAACTGTAAGGAAGCATGCTCAGCTCATCTTTTCTGCCCTTGGAGGTTCTTCCTTTGCCCAAACTGTCAACATTCTGCTTCCAGACTGAGTTCAAGAAATATGACAATCTTCTAGCACTTTCCCCCCTACAAAAAAGCCTATCTTGATTCCATGCCTCTCCCCTTTAATTACCCAGTTTTAGGGCTTTTTGCTTTGTTTTGTTTTGTAATGGGGCAGGTGGTAAAGGGCTGCCAGGAGGAGTTTTGCTTATGTTTAGACTCTCAAACTCTTGAACTTTTGTGCAAACTCTAGGACTTTATTTTTATTATTTTTTTGAGATTTTTATTTATATATTTGAGAAAGATAGAAGGAGAGCATGAGCAGGGGGAGGGGCAGAAGGAGAGGGAGAAGCAGACTCCCCAAGGAGTAAGAAGCCCAATGCGAAGCTTGATGTCAGGACCCTGAGATCATGACTGGTGCGGAAGGCAGATGATTAACCAACTGAGCCACCCAGCCACCCAGCCACTCCAAACTCTAGGAGTTTAGAGTTCTTTTAATATTATTATCCACTTCACTATTAAATTTGTGGTGAAAACCAAAACCAATGAATCCCTTACATTGGCCCCGGTGCTATATTTTAGGCAGAGGTGTAGAAAGACATGCATAGTCTCACTCAGCCTTAAGGAACTTACCATCTAGTAGTACAAGCAAGATTTATGAATGAATCAACTGGAGGGCAAGATCAGGTGGACCTTAATCTAGTCTCTAGTCTGGTGCCATGCATGTGAAAGGAGCTCGGTTACTTGTTTGTCCAATGAATAAAGTGTTAAGTTGTGTCTTTCAGACAATAACTCAATCCGACCTCAGAGAAAGGAGAAGTTGTGGGTTGGCAAGAGTTGGTGCAGTCTGTGACAGAGGTGAGGGCACAATCCAGGTCTGGAAGGAGGATGGAAAGAGGCTGAATGAATTAGAATGAACATGTTTTAGGTAGATGGGACAGCTGGAGGAAAGACCCAGGGAACCATATCTTGGTTGGACCAAGGATATGGCTTGAGTGAGGACCAGTAGGAGATGAGATGAAGTTAAAGGAGTTGGGACTTGGAGTAAGCCAAGTTGTATGATGGAACTATTGTGGGTTTAGAGGAGTGGCATGCTCAGAGTTAGTTTCTCAGGATGAAGCAAACCTCAATGCTCTGAATCAAATGTAGCAAGGCAGACAGTTAAAAGTTTTTATAATTGTGATAAAATACACCAAACATAAAATTTTCCTTCTTGATAATTTTTTGTGCATATTTCAGTAACATCAACTATATTCACATTGTGCAACCATTACCATCATCTGTCTCCAGAACTCTCCGTGTCTTCCTGAACTGAAACTCTATAGTCATTAAACAGCATCCTCTCATTCCCCCTCCACTAGACCCTGGCAACCACCATCCTTGCTTTCCCTTTGGCATGATGATGGATTGTGGACGTCTAAACATGAAGCCCTTTACCACCTGGCCTTGCCCTGCTTTTTTCCTGGCGGAGACAAGGGGCTCCATTCTACTTTCTGTTTCTATAAATTTTTACTACTCTAGGTACTTTGTATGAGTAGAATCATATTTTATTTGTCTTTTTGTGACTGGCTTATTTTACTTTGCATAATGTCTTCCAATGCATTCACTCTGTAGCATGAGTCATAATTTCTTTCTTTTGTAAGGCTGAATAATAGTCCTCTGTACGTATATACCACATCTTGTTTATCTATTCATCTGTTGATGGACACTTGGGTTGATTCCACTTCTTGGCTATGGTGAATATTACTACTATTACATGGGAGTACAAATATCTCTTTGAGACCTTCCTTCAGTTCTTTTGGATATATACCCATAAGTAGAATTGCTGGATCATATGGTAATTCTGTTTTCAATGTTTTGAGGAATCACTATACTGTTTTCCATAGTGGCTATACCATTTTATATTCCCACCAACAGTAGAGAGGGTTTCAATTTCTCCACATCCTTGCAAACATTTATTATTTTCTGTTTTTTTTTTTTTTAATTCTGTTTTATAATAGCCATCCTACTGGGTGTAAGTTCCTGTCTCATTGTGGTTTAGATTTACATTTCCCCAATGACTAGTAATATTGAACTCCTTTGTTTATGCATATTGGCTATTTGTATATTTTCTTTGAGAAATGTGTATTCAAGTCCTTTGCCCAGTTTTGAATCAGGTTTTTTGTTGTTGTTGTTGTTGTTGTTGAGTTCTCAGAGTTCTTTATATCTTCTGAAAACTAGACCCGCACCAGATAAATGATTTGCAAACATGTACCCCCATTTTGAGATTTGCCTTTTTATGCTATTGATAGTGCCCTTCGCAAAATGCAAAAATGTGTTCAATTTTTCTATTTTTTTCTTTTGTTACCTGTGTCCTAAGTGTCACATTCAAGAAATCATTGCCAAATCTAGTATCATGAAAATGTTTTTCCTATTTCTTTTTCTTCTAAGAGTTTGATAGTTTTAGGTTTTACATTTAGGTGTTTGATCCATTTTGAGTTAATTTTGAGTAAGAGTCCAACTTTATTCTTTGCATATGAATATCCAGTTTTCCTAGCACCAGCACCAATTATTGTCTTTACCCTCTTGAGTCATCTTGGCACCCTTGCTGAAAATAATGTAATCATATATAGAAAGGTTTATTCCTGGGTTCTCTATTCTATTCTACTGGCATATCTATATTTTTTTTTATGCCAGTACCACATTGTTTTGATTTTGTAGCTTTGTAATATGTTTTGAAACCAGGAATTGTGAGATGTCCAACTCTCTTCTTTTTTATTCAAGATTATTTTGACTAATCAGGATCCCTTGAGACTCTATGTGAATTTTAGAATGAATTTTAGTTTTGCTAAAAAAAATTGTGATTTGATAGGGATCACATTGAATCTATAGACTGCTTTGGGTGAGACTGGTACCTTAACAGTAAGTAGTAAGTCTTACAATTCATGGAACACAGGATGTTTTTCCATAGATTTGTGTCTAATTTCTTTCTGCAACATTTTATACAAGTCTTTTACCTCCTCCATTACTTTTTTCCCCCTAAGTATTTCATTCATTTTGACACTATTGTAAATAGAATTGTTTTCTTAATCAAAACAGACAGTTTGGCCTTCTGTGATGGTTCTTATGCCTCCATTCCTCTCTCTCTTTTGCAGAGGCCGGCTGATACTAATTAGGATGAGAGTTCAGGCCACCCAGAGGGTCACCTTTGCCCTGGGAAGTGGCTGCAGCTCCAAATCTACAGAAGGAGTAAGTCAGGGCTGATTTAGAGTAGACATGAGGTTGTTCAAGGTCTGAGCCTCACAGACACATTATCGAAGACGCTTTATCCAGAGCACAAGTTCGAATAACTTTCTTCCAAATACTCCTTAGAACAAAGGAAAGAGACATGTAGCAGCTGCTGGGAGGCTATTCAATTTTTAAAATTTGACCCCAGCAAAAATCGCAAGAGGTAAATGGTATGTCCTTAGCTGTGCCGTTTTCTCACGCTAATGCTGCTTTGATCTTTCTTTTCTATTAACCCGTTTCCCTGTTATCCTGTTATCTCCCTGCCTCACTCCTCCCCACCCCCCCCATGTTCCCTTTCCTGTGCCTCCTTAACAAAATGTACCTATCCTACTGTGATTCCCTCAGGTCTTTGCTGGGCAAAAGCAAGCTCGTCCTGAAAAATTAACTCTTGCAAAGCAAGAACAGATAAAGTCTGCAGTTTTACAAGGTGACAATATCTTTGTCTGAGCAAAGGGACATGGATCAGTCTAATTCTGGTACCTAAAGATGGGGAGGGAAACTGATGACCTGGGTGGCTCAGCGGTTGAGCGTCTGCCTTTGGCTCAGGGCGTGATCCCCAGGGTCAGGGATGGAGTCCCACATCAGGCTCCCTTCAGGGAGCCTCTTCGTCCTCTGCCTATGTCTCTGCCTCTCTCTCTCTGTGTCTCTCATGAATAAATAATAAAATCTTAAAGAAAAAAACCCAACAAAACAAACAAACACCAGTGGACAGAGAAGACTGGGACAGATGACTTGTGGACAACAGACATGCTGGCCTGTAGTAAGAGGTGCCCTGGAGGTTGACCTCAGCCCTGCTTTGAGTGGGTTGTCACAAGATCTCAGGGAGCCTGGAGCTGTAATTGATGTTGGTCTCTCAATGATCCGTTTCTAACCTTAGAGTTTCCTGCAGGTTTGATGTTAGTGGGGGTTTACCCTTGGACCACGTGGTTGCAGGACCTTAGGATGCTTTCATAGGAGTATGTTCATTAAACTTTAGCAATAAGGAAGACATATTTACAAGGCAGTGCAGACTAAATAGTAGAGGGCCCCAAACTACTTGGACTGGCCGAACAGCAGAGTATGAGCTAGGGTAGAGGTCATGCCCACGGGCCTTTGTCAGAAGTCACTTGTGTGACCACTGTGGGTGGGTAACAGGCCCCCACCTCCAGATCTCCTGACAACTCCCTGCTTCTCTGGAGACCACCGAAGGCCAGGGCTCCTCATTTCCTTGGCTTCGCAGTGGGAGGAGGGGCTTGGCAGCCAGCAGGGTTTGGGATTCTGCTTTGTGTCCGGTTGCTCCACAAAGCTGTCGGCAATGTGAATTTGATAGAAAGTCCACAAACATTTCACTGCAAAAGGCACATTTTATCTCCCTTTCCAGAACCTTCAAGAGACCCAAGCTTGGGTGCTTGCCAAACAGGCTCTACTCCTAATGTAAGTGGTATTGGTGGCCAGCCATCTACTGAACCCCACGTCCAGAGCTCTGGGTGCAAAATGAAGAGGATTGTAGTGGAGGAAGTAGAGGAGTAGAATGGTGCCAGTGGGACCTCAGGCAACGGGCAGTGGGCTAAGCACACAAACAAATTTAGGTAGACCAAAAGAGAAAAACACCCACAAAGACCAAAAACAAAGGCAAACACTTCCTTCCTACTTCCTTCCTCCCATGTACCTAATTTGTGTTGGTGGAGACTGAAGATTGATTATTGTTTTGGGGCCTCTGATGATAAACCCGTATGTGGAGAGATTCAGCTATAAGATTAGGACCTTCTTTGTTGAACCAACGAAATCTCATGTTATTAAAATCTTCCCTCTTAACTTGCCACCTGTTCCTCTCCTTCCCTGGCCCTAAGATCTTGAGCCCATTCCCCCTTTTATCTTTGTTGCCTGTTAATTCCTGTTTCATCAGGTATAGGACTTGTTCTGAAAATTCAGGTTTCCAAGGCAGGGTTCCTCAGCTGTCTTTCTTTGGGTAGAGCAGAGAGTCCTCAAGATTTTCATAATCACCCCTTCCCTGTGCCCTCCTGCGCTTACTATCACTAGCACGCATCAAACGCCTTGAATTTATAGCCTTATGCTACAAGGGACCTTTTGCCAGGGTGCATCTTTTGTCTCCAACCAGACTGTCAGCCTGGGTGAAATGAGCTCCAAGTCTATTTCTCCATAGTTCTAGAATTCTCCGATTCTACATAAATTGTTTGACAGAACCTTGGGAACTTCATCTCTACGTGCACCCAAGCACCTTCAGTCTGCACTTTCAGTGACCACCTTCTAGAGTTGTTCTGAGTGATTGTCTTAGAAGTTTTCCCGTCAAGCACTGGGGCGGGCAAGGACACTCCTCTCCAGATTAAAGTCAAGAGGCAGACGCCGCAGTAACCAATGCCTTCTCTAAAGTTCATCATAATAGGAGAGCCCAACTGCCGCTTCCTAACAACTGTGAAGCCATGATAATAGGCCTAATAAATTTTCCTTGCAGTTTCAAGAGGATGTGGTATCTTTCACTTCCTGTCCCAAACTGCTCTGCCTTGTTGTGCCATGTGACAGCTGCTTTGTATCAAGGCATGGCCAAATTCCAGCTGGGGACGGAGGGAGGGGTGAAATTTGGCATGCCCCAGCGGCGTAGGGGCAACTTCCATAGGGTGATGACACCTGCTCGCTGCATGCTCACTGTCATGGATCATGCAGGCTCTCTTATCATTTTGCTTTTCTTATAGAGAGAAGGGAGGGATGAGGAGCTACAGGATATGTGGAGGGGTAGGGGAGTAAAGGTCAGAAATCTCCACTGTGCTCCCACTATACTTCATATATACCCGTGGTATCACACTTTGCTTGCATCGTGGGATAACCTAAAGCCATGTTGTCATTGACTTCACTGTGGAATAATGGGCCATTGATAAAGCAGCTGAGGGACCTGGGGACAGACCCTGCCATGTCAGGGCTCATTTTTCCCCAAAGTGCATGTTTTTCCCTGCTATTTTTTGGTAGTGCCATGAACATATACCTAATTTGTACCATGTCTGTACAAAGAAAGAACCAATATGTATCCATGAATCAGGGTTCCATTGATTTATTTTTTAGACTTTTAAATGTTGAAATGACTTTAGATTGACAAAAAGAGTTACAGGAATAGTAGACCAAGTTCCTATACACACTCTATACCCAGATTTCCTGAATATAAAAATGTCATCACATTTGTTTTATCATTCTTTCTTTCTCAGGGGTGTGCTGGGGCTAGTTTGTTCTGGCTTAGGAGAGACTATGGCTAAAATTTCTGGAAACTTGTGAGCCAGTTGTTTAACATGGCCATTGCTACACATTACATTATTTGGGGATCCCTGGGTGGCTCAGCGGTTTAGCACCTGCCTTTGGCCTGGGGCGCGATCCTGGAGTCCTGGGATCGAGTCCTGCGTCGGGCTCCCGACATGGATCCTGCTTCTCCCTCTGCCTGTGTCTCTGCCTCTCTCTCTCTCTATGTCTATCACGAATAAATAAATAAAATCTTAAAAAAAAAATAAACATTACATTATTTTAACTTATGCTTCAATATGAGAAGTAAAGAGGCAGATGCCACAGTTACCAATGCCTCCTCCCAATTCCACACTCAAATAAATACACAATAAACCAATACTCAAAAGTCACCTCTTCTTAATTATTTTACTCTCATCTATGCCCTGGGGGTGATTTTCTTTTACGAGATTGGTGGCAGAAAGGCTGTATCAAGGAGTACTCCTGTGCATGTCTTTGCAGCTCCTCATTCAGTGAGCTCTCATAGAAACAAATCAGGGCTTGAATTATTTTTTTGGTTGTTTATCTAGAGTTAAGAAAGTGATGAGAGTGTGCTAATAATACAGATTAAAGTGTGTTGTGTCTGCAGGTGCTACATTGTGAATAGCAACCTCAGAGTGGGTGTAGGTGTAAGAGCTTGGCAAAAATCACCAAATGTGTTCTGTAAGAATCAGATATATAAAATTTACAACAAAGCACACTTCTGGGGCACCTTGCTAGCTCAGTTAGTTGAGCATCTGCCTTCGGCTCAGATCATGATCCCATGATCCCCTGCACAGGGCTCTTTGCTCAGCAGTGAGTCTGCTTCTCCGTCTCCCTCTGCCCCTCCCCCCTCTTGCCCTCTCTCATTCTCTGTCACATAAATAAAATCTTAAAAAACCCACACTGTGTATTAATCTCTTTTCAAACTGTGTACTATGCATTCTTTATATCAGTAAATGTATATCAGTAAATTTATATGTGTACATATAGATGCACACATTATTAGAGAGCTGGTTATTAAACACCAGGACACCAGGATACAAAAAATATATGATTTTTTTTTTTCCTGAGAATGCGTTGCAAGTATGTTGCCCCTTTCCCTCTACATACTTCAGAATGTATTTCCTAAAGAAATAAGGATATCCTCTTGCACAACTGCAATCAGTCATCAAAATGAGCGAATCAACCTGAATACAATGCTATCATGTCATTTTACTGGTCTTATTCAAGTTTTGCCCAGTAATGTCTTTTCTCTTCCACGATGTAATCCAGAATCACTCACTGCTTTAAGTTCTTATGTTTCCTTATATCCTTTAATCCAGACTAGTTTTTCATTAAAAAAAAAAAAAAAAGTCTTTCATGACTCTGACATTTTTGAATAGGACGCGGTAGTCACTTTGTAGAATGTTCCTTTAATTTTGATCTGTCTGATGCTTTCTCATGCTTTGATTCATTTTGAATACTGAAATACTTGGATAAGACCAGATGTGCTGTTGTACTCTTCGTGTTAAACCCTTAGGTATATGATGCCAGTTCATCTTGTCATACGTGACACATCTACTCTCTTGATTGAGAGAGTTGCATACCAGGCTTCTCTACTGTAAAGTCATTAGTTCCCCCTTTGTAACTGATAAGAATCTTTCAGGGAGATAACTTGAGACTATACAAGTATTCAGTTTTTCAACAAACTTTCATTCATTAGTTTTTGTACTCACTGATGATTCTGGAGTGTTAATTATGACTGTAGTCATAATAAAATGCTTATTTTTGTTAACTGGCTTTCTCTTGGAAGTATGATCTTTCCCCTCTGCCCCTAATTCTTTATTTGTTTATTTATTTATCATAGTATGGACTCAGAGACTCACTTTAAAAAATTTTTTTTTATTTGAGAGAGAGAGAGAGAGAGCGAACAAGCATGCGGGCATGAGTGAGGAAAGGGCAGAGAGAGAATTAAACTCTCCACTGAGCAGGGAGCCTGATGCAGGGCTCCATCCCAGGACTCTGGGATCATGACCTGAGCTGATGGCAGATGCTTAACCGACTGAGCCACCCAGGCGCCCCAGAGATTCACTTTTTAAAAAAGTATTTTACTATTAAAAAAAAGTATTTACTTATATGACACGGAGATAGAGAGTGAGAGAGAGCGTAAAAGTAGGGAGCGTGAGGCAGAGGGAGAACGAGAAGCAGGCTCCTTGCTGAAAGCCTGATGTGGGGCCTCCATCCCAGGCCTCTAGGATTGTGGCCTGAGCTAAAGGCAGATGCCTACCCAACTGAGCTACCCAGGCACCCTAGAGATTTACTTTTTAATGGGTTACTATTCAGTACTACTATTATTTATTTTGATGTTCACATGGTCCCAGATTTGGTTGATGGGAGTCCCTTCCAACCGCCTCCTGTGTCTTTTTATAAGTCATGTTTACTGTCATATAATTTACATACAGAAAACCTCCGCTCTTTAAAAGAATATATTGGGTAAGTTTTGGGAAATGTGTGTAGCTGTGTAAGCTCCACCACAAGCAGACAGAGCATTTCTGCTACCCCAGAAAGCTTTCTCTTGACTCTTTTTTTTTTTTTAAAGATTTTATTTATTTATTCATGAGACACAGAGACACACGCAAGAGAGAGAGAGAGAGAAGAAGCAGGCTCCATGCAGGGAGCCTGATACGGGGCTTGATCCCTGGTCTCTAGGATCACACCCTGGGCCAAAGGCAAGCACCAAACCACTGAGCCACCCAGGGATCCCCTCTCTTGACTCTCTGTATCAATCCTTTCCCCACACCCAGTTCCTGCTCTGAATACCACTGCTCTGATTTTTGTCTCAATATTTTGCCTTTTCCGGATATATTTTTTGTTTGGCTTCTTTCACTTAGCATAATCATTTTGAGGTTCATTTGTGTAGTTGCATGTAGCAATAGTTCATTCAACCAATATTACACTATATGTTAATTGACTAGAATGTAAATAAAAACTTGAAACAAAAAAGAGAAATAGTCCATTCATGTCTATTGATGAGTAGTATTCCACGGTATGAATATACCACTGTTTGTTTATCTATTCATCTGTTGATGAACATCTGGATTGTTCCCAGTGTTTGGCTATTAAAAATAAAGCTGCTATTACATTTGTGTACAAATCTTCACATGGACATATGCTTTTATTTCTTGCGGGTAAATAATTCAGGGAAGAATGGATGGATCATATGGTAGGTATATGTTTCACTTAAGCATGGAGGAGGGTACTTGATGGGATGAGCACTGGGTGTTATACTATATGTTGGCAAATCGAACTTCAATTAAAAAAAATAAAGAAAAAGGAAAAAAAATGGCCAAATTGTTTTTGTAAAGTGGTTGTAACATTTTGGATTACCATTATCCATATATGAAAGTTCTAGTTGTTCTTCATTCTTGCCAAAACTTGGGCTGGTCACATCTTTTTACTTTCATTCATTTTATTTTATTTTAAAGATTATTTATTTGAGAGAGAGGGAGAGACAAAGCCTGGTGGGGAGGGGCAAAGAGAGAGGAAGAGAGAGAATCTTGAGCTGACTCCCCCGATGAGTGTAGAGTGTGACCTGGGGCTCTGTCCCATGACCCTGAGAACATGACCTGAGCTGAAATCAAGAGTAGGACACCCAACTGACTGAGCCACCCGGGCACCACTCAGCCATTTTAATAAGTGTGCAGTGGTATCTCATTATAGTTTCAATTTGCATTTTCCTGATGACTCATGATGTTGAGCATCTTTTCATGTTCTTTATTTACCATTCATATATCTTTGATGAAGTGTGGGTTCAGATCTTTTGTCTATTAAAAAAAAGCTGGTCTTTTTTTTACTACTGAGTTGTAAGAGTTGTATTCTGGACTCAGGTTCTTTATATTGTGAAGAAAAAGAATATATTTGTCAATTTTAGTGAAGACTTAAGCTAGGAATCAGTAAACTTTTTCTGTGAAGGGCCAGACATAAATATTTTGGGCTCAGCAGGCCAGATGATCTTTATTCCAACTGCTCAACTCTGTACGCTTGGTGTGAGAGCATCCACAGACAATATGTAAACAAATGAACGTAAGTTCCAATAAACCTTCATTTACAAAAACAGGTGGAGGGATGAATTGGCCATTGTTTTCCGACCCTCGGCTTAGGTTTCGGTGTCTAGAACTCGATAGGGTTGACTGACCCTGAGTTCCAGCTGTGAAATGCAAGATTAAAATATAGAGTGAAAGCTGATTAACTAGAATTATCTGGGGCCTAAAAGTCAGAATTATAGAATTTCTATAAGTGTATCAGGCTACATGTTTTCTAAGTTATTTTTAGTCTCCAAGAGCCATCTAAGGATGCTTTCATATGCCAATAGGGCCACCAGAAGAAAGTATCCATTCTGGTTAGTGGTCCTTGTTACTTGGGTGTCATCAGAATAACTGGTGCAGTTTTCTCATGTGTATTTCTGGGCTCTATCCGCTGCATCAGAATCTCAAAGATGGGTTGAGTTATATGTGTTTCTATTTTTAAAGCATTTTCCAGGTGTTTCAGATGAAGCCAGATGAGGGACTAGCACTGTGATGAATAGAGCTTCTCAGGGACTTATCTTAATGAAGAGATAAGAATAATCTCTAATTACAGCATTGATTTTATGTAAATAGATACTTCTAAAGGGTTCACAATATTTTAAAAGTTAATAAGTAGTTAAAATATTCTTTCCTAAGCCCTCTCTGAAACTTGATTGCCACTATGAGCTCCTTATCAAACTATTTTTTCATGCATAGTGAAAAACAAACTTCAGAACAGCTTTTGCTGGGTTTTCAAAAAATACCAATTATTGGACTCTAAATTAAAGAGTCTAAAAAGTGTGGTGGAAATTCAAGCCCATTACCATTTATTCATAAGGATAAGTGACAATCAAAACAGTATCTTTGATGGATTAAATGTGTTTAAACAAATAGTTAACTGTAATACTAGAGGATTAGTATTTTTGGAGGGCTCTATTTTTGATGGAGCTTTAGCTGATATTCTTTTGATAATCCCTATATTTCCCTGGCAGTGGATGCCTGTATTTGCTTTGGAAATAGTCTTTTTAATATATTGGGTTTTCACTTTATACATAGAGTACAAAGTGTGAAGTTCTATTTCTGATGCTTAGGAATTGACAAAATAGGTTTTTTTTGTTTTTTTTTTTTAAATTGCTTTAGACCTAAGATAGAGAATCTGAAGATACCAATCTAATCATGATGTATTAATATAAGACTCTAAGCCATCTTGATATTAAAAAAAATCTTATCTACTATTAAGAAAAATTATCTAAAACTTCTGGTGTCAACCTGGGACATTGTCCAACAAGCCCATCCAAGGATTATTTAATTCACTTGAGAATGTACTTTTGCTTTAATTACTGTTTACTCTCGATTAGGGCTCAGACGCTGTGAAGTTACACATTACCTTAGAGACATTTGTTCAGTAGAGAACAAATAGTTTTCTGACCAGTGGAGAAGACAACCCCTGATGCTTACAGTTTTATTGTCCTTTATGTCATTAACCAGTGTGGTCTCTTACTCAGAAAACTTGTTTTGGCACACTTTGCTTGATTGACCATATAAACCTTTGTTCCTTAAATTCTCCTCTGTACTAGCTCTGTCACCCTGCTGGTCCCTCATTAATGTATCACACAGTTTGATACATGCTTTACGTGTGTACAAGTTTCATGTTTTTCACTTTTTGAGAATTATCTGTTGTCTTTAGTGATCCAAAGTTAAGCGTATTGTTTTTGTGTATAGATGACATTTAGCCCTGAATTTTGTTCTTTTCTAATTGCAGTTGTCAATCATATGAATGAAATATTCTGGGGACGCCTGGGTGGCTCAGTGGTTGAGTGTCTGCCTTTGGCTCAGGGCATGATCCCGGGGTCCTGGGATTGAGTCCCACACCGGGCTCCCTGTATGGAGCCTGCTTCTCTCTTTGCCTGGGTCTCTGCTTCTCTCTCTGTGTCTCTCATGAATAAATAAATAAAGTCTTTTTTTAAAAAAGAAATATTCTGTCTTCCACGTGTGATGCTAGTTTTTCCAACTGACCACCAGCAGGACATTCAATTCATCTAGAAAATAATGTGTCCATTCTACATGCACCAGGTATAGGGATGCTGGGACAAGTGACTCATGCCTCTGCCTTCCTCTGGAGCCTCCGTAGTCTGGTGGGGAAAGACAAGAAGTGCCATGTGCTCAGTGCTATGTCAGGTTTGCACTGGGTATACAGTCCAAGCTGATGTAGCTCAATGTGGCTTTAAGTTCTATTTTCACTGGAAAGGAGAGCATAGAATCATCCACAGGCTTCTTTTAGTCCTTCTTGAGACCAACAGCACATGAATAGGGCAGCAACAGCAAAGCATCCAACTGGCTTCAGAGCCAGGTGGACTTGGAGTGGAATCCTGACCCTCCATTTCCTGCAGTATCACCTTGTGATTTGCCTCAACTCACAAAAGCCTCAGTTTTCTCAACTGTCAAATGGGGATAACTGTATTGATATACAGGTCTTCCTTGACTGATGAGGGGGGTAGTCCTGATAAACCCATCTTCAGCAGACAATATTGTATGTTGGAACCCCATTCAATACACCTAACCTACCAAATATCCTAGTTCAGTATAGTTTACATTAAATGAGTGCAAAATGCTTCCATTACCCTACAGTTGGGCAAAATCAGCTAACACAACGCCTATTTTCTGATACAGCATTGAATACCTCACATAATTGATGGGGTATTGCACTGTACTGAAAGTGCAAAACAGGACGGCTGTGTGGGTGCAGAGTGCTTGTCAGTGTGTCAGTTGTTCACCCTTGTGACCATAGGGCGACTGGCAGCCGTGGCTCACTGCCCTACATCACAGGAGACTGTCACATTGTGTATGACCAGCCTGGGAAAAGACTAAAATTCACAATTTGAAACACGGTTTCTGTTGAATGTGTCTTGCTTTTACACCATAATAAAGTTAAAAAATATATATCATAAATTGAACCAGAGTAAGTTGGGGACCATCTGTAGAGGATTTCTGGTGTCGATGAAATGGAAATGGCTGTATGGGGTTGACTCAGCACATTGGGAATGCTCACGCATTGCGCATGCCAAGGGAACTGGGGTTTGATGAGCTCCTGGGAGGTGACCTTTAAGCCCTTGGAATATTCTGCTTGCAAAAGGTGTCTGTTTACTTGAGACCTTAGGCCATGCCAGAGAGTGGATGCTAACCATGTGATGTGTGATGGAGACCTTGGGTCACATCAGCCTGAGTTCTGGAGGGAACGAAGAAGACAGAACCAAGGTCAGCCCTCCAGGGATGCTGTGCCAAGGTGACTGCTCATCAGTGAAAACCTGGACACCAAGGCTCATGAGACTTTCTTGGTTGACAGTACTTATACTTGTTGTCATACATCGTTGCTGGGATAATAAAGCATTGTCTGTACATCCTCGGTAGGAGGGAACACCTGGAGGCTCACACCTGGACTTTCCTGGCCTCTGCTCTGTGTACCTTCCACCTTTGCTGATTTTAATCTGTATCCTTTTGCTGCAGTAAATGGTAATGATGAGTACAGCAGCTTTCCTGAGTTCCAGGAGTTCTTCCTGCAAATTATTGAAATTTAGGGTGATTGTAGGGACCTTTCCCTCCAAAACAGGGATTATGAATAAAACACACTTGGCTCAGAGCCTGGCATAGAGTAAATTTGCTTTCATCTTTATCTCACTTCTGATTCCTTGGTTTATCCATCCTCTCCAGACCTGTTTTGACTCTTTGGATCCATTCCCTGCTGGTTTTTGCTGTTGTTGTTTTGCTCTTTTTTTCTGTTTGACTAAGGATGGTTCTCTGGAAACGTTGTTCCAGAGAGCAGAGTATCCGACCTCAGATGGCTATCTGAAGACAGCTCTCCTGAAGAGCCCTGTCAATTCAGGTCTCATAAGCGATGGCCTGTACTGATGTTGACCTTCTAGTGTGCATCCATGTCCCACCTCCTCACTAGATTATAATTCATGTGAGCTAAATAGTACCTCTCATTTTCTTGCCATCCACACAGAGCCTGGGGCCTGCAAAGACAGCATGGCCCCCACTGGAGGCGCGTGGGTTTTAGAGTTGGAAACAGCTGGCTAGGGTGCAGCTTGGCTCTTTACCTGCTGCATCAGCTTAGACAAGTCATGCTGGGGTCCTGCTTGCACATGTGCACAACGAGACTCGTATTTCCTATTCCGCAGTGTTACTGGGAGTTTGATAGCATCCTTGCTGGCTCAGACCTAAGACATGTGATGCTTGACTTTTAAAAAAATTTTATTTAAATATTTTATTTACTCATGAAAGAGAGAGGGAGAGAAAGAATGGGGGTGGGGGCAGAGGGAGAGGGGCAAGCAGACTCTGTGCTGAGCATGGGGCCCGACCTGGGGCTTAATCCCATGACCCTGAGAGGATGGCTGGAGATGAAATCAAGAATTAGATGCTTAACTGATGGAGTCCCCGCCCCAGGCACCTGCCCCTTTGATGCCAACATTTAAGTGGCCCACTCATAAAGGACATTAGCATTCTTTGAACAGATAAACCTTCTCTAACTGTCTTGGAATTTGAAGGGACACTTAGGATGAGATTTGTCCCCATCCTCTGATTTGCTTGGATTCTAGGAGTTTCTTAGGAAACTCCACCCACGACCAGGGTTCAGCGGATGGACTGCAGGACAAGCAGTAAAAGCCAGGTTGCAGGTAGGGATTCCTATGGCTAAGATTGCGTAAAAGCATCTAACTATATGCCAGATTCTATTATAAGCAATTAATATGTACAGACTCCTTTAATCTTCCCAATTTCTATAGAGGAGGCCACTTTTGGATTTCCAAACCCAAGGCACAGAAAATTTAAGCCACTTGGCCAAGGCTACCCAGCTGGTAAGTGGCAGAGCTGGGACTGAGTGCCAGGCAGTCTATAGCCATGCGCTTAACCATTGTACCATATGGCTCTAATTGAACTAACTCCCCTCCACGGTGCCAGTGTATTCAGGGCAGCAGAAGCAGTGGTAAAAATAGAGCTCTTTATTACTGGAAACATAATAAACTCTCCTGGGGGAAAGCTTTCTCAGAGAATTGGGTGGTAAAACCATGAGAGGCTTCCTGCCCCTGTAGCGCTGGATATGCAAGGACGAAGGGACTTCTTTCTCCCAGAGTTAGTTAAGTCCTGGAGATTGGCAGACAGGGAGCATGTGGACTTCAGAAAGCGACAGAGGGCACAGGGGATCAGGACCTCTGTGGTCTGGGGTAGATCGGATGGCCCAAATGCAGTGTTGGCTTCCTCTCTAAGGCTCTGAGATAATGGGAGAAACGAACTCATGATGCTGGCAGGTGAGACCCCCAGTCCAGACAGCACCTTCTCTTAACCGCCTCTTAGGACTTCTATATTGGAGTCTATGAAAGGAACACAACGTGCTCAAGCCAGGTGTCGAGTTCAAGGAACATTCATAAGCCGATCTCAGCTTATGACTGGGATCAAGAATCCAAACATAACCAGCATCCAGAAGTGCTGCTTTTGCCTCTTCCTGCCTGCCATCCTTCCTTGGGGACACTGCCATCTTGACTTCTAAAGCCTTCAGTTCATTTTCTTGATTTCGATCTTTTTTCTCCGCAATATTCTAAATTGCTTTATTGAGTTAAAAATTTTATAAACTGATAAGTGTGAGAAAACACAGAGATGTTTCTTATGAAGTTTAAGCTGAGTTCTGGGTAAAGACTAGATATAGACAGTTGGTAACAAATTGCTGTCAAAATAGGTGTAGGTGGGACAAGCAGAAAAGATTGCGGTAAAGAATAAAAACCTCAAGGGATACTACACTAAGATTGCTTTGCAAATATCTTCAAACTTTTGTTTGGCTTTGAAGAAGCCCAAATTGGAAATCACAGATATTGCATTATGGTTACGGTTGAAGCAAAGAAAAAAGCAAAAAACTTAGAACATCAAAGAGTGGATCTGCATTTAAAAAGATAAAACAAGGCCATAGTCCCACAACAAATTATTGGTGGATGTATGTACATTTTAAAGTTTTAATGTAAAATGTTGATGTGTGTATCATTTTGAATGATTCCTCACCTTTTTTTTTTTTTTTTTTTTTTTAAGTAGGCTCCATAGCCAGCATGGAGCTCAGCATGAGGCTTGAACTCACAATCCGAGCTGAGATCAAGGGTTGGCTCATCAACCAGCCACTCAGGCACCCTGACTGATTCCTCACTTTATTTTTATTTATTTATTTATTTTTGATTCCTCACTTTAATGGGCTCTTTCCTTCCTCCAGCTTTATTGAGATACAAGTGCATATAACATTGTGTGCATTTAAAGTGTACAAAGTGATGATTTGACACATGTATATATTGTGAGGTGATTACCACAGTAAGGTTAAGGTTAGTTAACACACCCTTCACCTCACATAAGCGCTATTTTGTTGTTATGGTGAGAACGTCTGATATCTCTTCTCATGACAAAGGTCAAGTATGCAATACTGTATTATTGACCATAGTCACCGTGCTGTACAGCAGATCCCCAGAACTTACTCCTTTCATGACAGGAAGATCGTATCCTTTGATCAACATCCACTCATTTCCTCCATGCTCTTGCCCCTGGCAACCACCATTCTACTCTGTTTCTTTGAGTTTGGCTTTTTTAGGTTCCACACACAAGTGAGATCATGCAGTATTTGTCTTTCTCTGCCTGACTCATCACACTTAGTACCACACCTCGAAGGTTCATCTGTGTTGTTGCACACAGCAGGATTTCTTTTTCTTTCTTTCTTTCTTTCTTTCTTTCTTTCTTTCTTTCTTTCTTTCTTTCTTTCTTTCTTTCTTTTCTTTGTTTTTCTTTCTTTTTCTTTCGATTTCTTTCTCTTTTATGGCTGAATACTATTCCATGGTCTGTATCTCTCATGTTTTTCTACATCCACCCATCTATCAATGGATAGTTGGTTTGTTCCCATGTCTTGATGTTGTGAATAATGCTGCAAGAAACATGGGAGTGCAGATATCTCTTTAATATAGTGATTCCATTTATACTCAGAATGGGATTCCTGGATCATATTGATTTTGATCTTTATATAAGTGGAATCATCCTTGCATTTTCTTTCACGGCTTTATTCTTCTGCACGACTTTATGTCTATGCTCTTCATAGTGACAGGGATACAATGTAGGTTCATTCCCCCTTGTTATAGCTTACTATTCCATTGAGAAAATATACCACAACATTTCCATCCATTCTCTTGTGTGTTTTTTTTTTAAGATTTTATTTATTTATTCATGAGAGACACAGAGAGAGAGAGAGAGAGACAGAGACACAGGCAGAGGGAGAAGCAGTTTCCATGCAAGGAGCCGGATGTGGGACTCGATCCTGGGTCTCCAGGATCATACCTTGGGCTGCAGGCGGCGCTAAACCGCTGCGCCACCGGGGCTGCCCCATTCTCTTTTTGATGGGCATTGGGCATAGTTTCCAGGTTGCGGCCTCTCCCTCTTTTGAGGACTCCTAGAAAGACACAGGAAAGGGGAGGGTTGAGAATAATTTACTGGTGGAACTAGACAGAAATTCTTATGATAATTGCCTTAGGACTCACAACAGAGGATTCTCAGTACAAAAAGGTCCTGGAGTACTAAAATGTGAGGCATTGACTGTAAATGCACCTTCCTTTATAGTCACCATCTGGAGAAGTCTGTTAGGTGTGGCTTCTGAGGACTGGAAGCAATGAAACCCCTGACCTGGTACCAAGTAGGCACCCAGTAAGTGGAAGCTGTGGATATTGTTATGAGCACACCGAATGGCCATTGTTAACTTTACAAATCAATATTCATGTGCTAAAGAAATGGGATATGGTAATGAGAAAGAGAAAGTTACATGAAAAGTTATGTGGAGGCCATGTGGGTACTATTTTCATTGGCACTAGAGACCACAAAAGCTTCTTGCAGAGTAGGAGGGCTTTGGGCGCAGAAGGCAGCCCCTTATTTCAGCACACAGAGGCCTAGAGAGTTTTGTGACTTGTCTCTGGGAGCTTCTGAGGGATTGTTTCAGCTTAGGAAGACAGAGCCAGGAGTCCTGGTCAAAGTAGTGAAAGAAGCACACCTCATTCCAGGATGCAGGGATGAAGGGTGGGGGGATTCATGGTTCACAGAGTCAGTTAGTTGAAGGTTGGTCTCAGGATCATCTGGAGTCCGGGTCTGGGATGTTCCAGGACTCTCCTCTCATGTCTCAGTAGGGTTTTGTGGTCTCAGAAGGTTCTCATCAAAAGCTTAAAGGAGGCTGCAGGTGGCTCCTGGCAGCTCAGTTTCATGACCAGAAGGGGAACATCTCTCTTCTTCAATCCTCCAAATTAAGGAAAGGCTTTGATTGGTCTGATTGGGCCTTACTCTTCCCTATGGCAGCCTCCTTTAGAACTATGTATTTTGGGGCAGAGGGATGGAGAGGGGAGAGAAACAGTTTCTCCACGGAAGGGGAGCAGTATTTTCAGCAGAAAGAGGTGCATGGTAGAAAAAGCACTAGGTGTCCACTATTTCAGCCAAGGTGCTTTGGTTGCAAGTAACAAATCCTAGCCTGAGCTAATTTAAACAGTAAAGACAATTTGTTGGCTCACATTACTTTAAGTGCTTGAGGTAGGTCCTAGCTTCAGGAGCATTTTGATCTAGTTCATGTTCCTTTTTTCTCTGATTCCTTTTGTTGGATATTTCCTGTTGTGTGTGTTGGTTTCATTCTCAGGTTAGCTTCCAGGACAAGAAAGTTATTCATGTTGTCAGCTGAAGTCCTGAGATTCATTCTGACTGGACTAGATTAGGTCACAATCCTTAGCCCTGACCCATTTTGTTGTGCTCAGATGATAAAGCACACTCATTGGCTTTTCTGAGTCATTTGGCCCACCTCTAGAGCGATGGTGGAATTGGCTTCCGGGCAGGGAAAAGCCTGGATGCTCAGGTGGGGGAGCAACCAACAGGGACCCACTTTCTCACCAAAAAATGAAGAGAGGTTGAAGACATCACCCCAAATCACATGCCTAGTAGATGGTGGTTTTAAGATTTGACTAAGCCTACCCGATCCTCAAGGTTATGAGCACTTGACTACAATTCCTCTCACATGAAGCTGTTCTGGTTGTCTATTGCCGCATTATATATGACGCCAAACACAGTAGCTTCAAACAATGACAAATTATGATTTTTCATAATTCTGTGATCTGGATTGAGCTTATCTGGGCAGTTACTCTGTTCCATGGGTTGTCTGCTTGCTCTGGATCATCCAAGATGGCTTTTTCATTCACATGCCTGGTGCCTCTGCTGGGATGACTGGATGAGCTGGGTGCTTTAAGGCATTGATCTCTTCAGCTGGGCTCGCCAGTAGGATAGATGGACTTCCTCATATGGTGACCCAGACTTCCAAGGACAAGCATCCCTTCCAAAAAGATAAGCCTTTGCTTGTGTCATCCCTGCCAGTTTTCACTGGTCACGGCAAGTCACATGGCTGAGCCCAGAGCCGATGTAGAAGGAATCTACACAAGGTCGTAAATATCCGAAGGCACAGGTTATTGGAGGCCACCCAGTGTAAAGACCACAGGCGCATACTTTGTCCCCTTCCATAAATATAGAAACTATTTTGTCATAAGGCAAGGAACAGAAACCTCTTTTTTAAACTTCTCTATTCTGTGAAGGAAATGCGTATTCATCATTAGTCCAGTCAAAGATGCAATGTCCCATCAGAGGTCCCACCAGCGGAACATCCCAGAAATACTGTGGGGTGTGGCCACACGGATATCCTCCGGCAGAGCCTGCTGACGGCTCTGCAGCTAATGGCATTTGCAATGTCCATTATAGCCTGTCTCTCACAATGTAAAATGTCCCACACATGCATGTAGAATTTGCAGTTTTATTTCTATTTGGTCTTATTTTTTAAGCATAGGCTGAACTTTAAGTTGTTTGACTTGGGTTTTTCCCCCTTAGGTTTTATTTGGAGAGCTTCGTATGTCTAAAGCTGTGGTTGGATGCCGTATATTTCATTGTCTTTTTCAGACACCCAAAGCATATGTTTTATTTTTGGCATTTGGCTGGGAAGAAAAAAAGAGTATGTTAGAGGGGGAGGCCATTTGTCACCTACCTACTGGTTTCCCAAAAGGCTGCAGTGTGCTGTTCAACTGATAAATGTCTCATCTCTGCTTTCCCAAGGGCCTGGATGATCTGTCTGCTTCTGACCAGTTGTGGGCATTCCATTTCTTCTTTTGGAAAATACAACAGCTTTAAAATTGGTATCTTTTTCCTATAAAGCTTAGGGACCTCGGGGCATCTGGATGGCTCAATCAGTTAAGCGTCTGACCTGTGATTTCGGTTCAGATCACGATCTCTTGGGTTGTGAGATCGACCACTGAGTTGGACTCTGAGCTCAATGGGGACTCTGCTTTAGATTCTCTCTCTGTACCTTCCCCACACTTCACTGACTTTCATGCTGTCTCTCAGATAAATAAGTATATCTTTAAAGCTTATGGACCTCATTCTATTTCTTTCCTTCTCCCCTTCTAATGTGAAATGAGCTCAAATATATTCAAGTTTCTAAACCTCAGGGTTAAAATATTTCAAGATCAATATTCTTAACATTGTATACGTTTTTTTGAGGGGGTGTGAGGGTATTTATTTTTATTTCTGTTTCCTCCAAGGAACATGGCACAGTTTTCTTTTTTTTTTTTTTTAATTTTATTTATTTATTTATTTATGATAGTCACAGAGAGAGAGAGAGAGAGAGAGAGAGAGGCAGAGACACAGGCAGAGGGAGAAGCAGGCTCCATGCACCGGGAGCCCGACGTGGGATTCGATCCCGGGTCTCCAGGATCGCGCCCTGGGCCAAAGGCAGGCGCCAAACCGCTGCGCCACCCAGGGATCCCGGCACAGTTTTCTTAATTCAGCTCTGCTTCTTTCTACATGTGGATGCTGTTTTTAGTATTTTATTATCTCTCTCCTCTCTCTTTTTAAAAAGATTTTATTTTTAAGTACTCTCTACACCCAACCTGGGGCCCAGACTCACAACCTTGAGATCAAGAGTCACATGCTCTACTGATGGAGCCAGCCAGGTGCCCCCTCTCCCTTTATTTTAAATATCTGAGTTCTGCTCCATGATCTTCTTGCTTGGCAATTTTGGAGGAACTTATTCTATTGAGGTGTCTATCCCATTTTAGCTGTTTTTCTAATTCTGGTTTCATGGCTCATGAAGAAGAAATAATTTGAAAGTGTGGCATTCCTGGTGACTCTCAGTGGTAAATGTTTAGAAGTCAGATGATGGCTCCTTCCAGTATATTTCCAGACTATTTGTAAACAGTGAGTCAAATTTCTATCCCAGCCTAGAAAGTCAAACCTGGGTATCAAGTTCCCTTTTGGGGATGCTGAAGCTTGAGATGCTGTTAAAATACCTATAGGCTTTGGTGTTTCTGGGTCTGCAGTATGAATTTTTGAGAACAGCCTAGGACAACCTATATACTGCTGTCGACCACAGGGTGGTTGTTGGCTCCTGGCTCGATGTAGTTGAGAACCATTTGAAGGGTAAAAGATCACATGATGCTGAGATCTTTTAGGGCCCTTGCCACTTCACTTGAGCAAAGCTAATGACTGGGGCTCCGCTGCATGGAAGTGGTTTATGGTCTTTCCCAGGGCTGAAAGGAATTTGAGATATCAAGTCTATTTTTATTTATTAAATGATACTTTTCAGCTAAATTAGACTTTTCCTGGCTCAGAGCTATTTCCATGGATGGTTTCCAACTTTGGTAGGATTTAACCCCCCCCTTCTGGGACATCTAAGCCAAATTCTATCCATCAGAGTTGATTAAGCCTCCATTTTGGTCTCTCTTTGTTAGGGGTTGTGGGAGGCCCTGGGCAGACTCATTTTTATGGGAAATTTTGCACCGGTTCTTCAGTGGTTTGTGTTCCCATTCCATAGTAGAATTGCTACTTTCCCAGCCCATCAGACCAACCAACTGAGTTCTGGTCAATAGAATGTGGGCAGGAGTGATGAATCTACTTCCAGAACTTATTCCCACACTTTCCTGAGTGATCTTATATGTGCATTCTTTCCCTGGGGATGCCAGCTTATGTCAACTCCCAGGGCCAGAGCATGGGGACCACAGGTCCAAGATGGCAGAGCCTCCCTCCTCTGTGTTCACAATGTTCACTGTGTTCTGACTCCTCTGTTTCCCACCATTAGGGTTTGTGTAAGAAAAAAATAAATAACTGTATTTCAGTAAGCCTCTGAGAATTCGTGGTATATAGGTACGATGGACAGGATTAGCTGAACTAATACTCAGGAGATCTGTTATCCGTTATGGGCTATTGGCCATTGCCTCCCCTTTGGGCCTTGCCCCATGAGGAAGAGTCAAGAGACAACAAGAAGGTACACTCACTGAGGCCTTCCCTTGGTCTAGGCAGTTCTTTCCTTTACAAAGTCTGTTAAAGCTCATGAGTAGAAATGATTGATAACTTGAGTTTCATTTCTGTCTTTCCCTGAACCAGGGCCTGGTTCTTTCCAACCTGGGCCTAAGACAAAATTGCTTTTTGATGACTGTTTGCTGTTCTCTATGTAAGTGACAAGCATTTATTAATTCCTTGTTATCTAGCTAGCCTTGGGCCAAGACTGAGAGAGACAGCAAAGAATACAGTTTCTCTTTCCAAAACGTTTTATAAATTAAATAGAGAAACAAAAGATCCATATAGAAATCAACCAACTGTATAATGTGATGTCATACGCAAGCAGATTCTATAGGAATTCAGCAACGGGAAAGATCCTTGTGGACTGGGCTTGGTTGGAGAAGCTACTGGTAGATATAAGGATGCTATTTGGCTTTGGAGGGAACACCAGAATATAATAAATAAGCATGGGTCTTGATGTGAAGTCACATATGCCCTTAGCACAGAAAGAACTCATTACCTTCTCTGGGGAGCAGAGCGGTTAGGTTTGGCCCAGTAATGAGGTTGGGGTAACCAGAGAGGGTGGGTAGGGTGTGGAAAGTGAGATCGACACTGTGTCACATGGGGCCCTTCTGGGGGAAGGAAATCAGAATGGGGGCCAAGAGCCTATGGGCTGATTTTTCTTATTCTAGGCCCTGAGGGAGACATAACTTCTCTGGAGGTCCTGTTCATTGCATACACCCACCACAATGATGGTGTGCCAAAGCCAATTTGTATTGGCTTAAGATAGTCAACTGACAGATTTGGAGGAATTTTGCCAGCCAGGTGTTAAATACATATATTAGTATTTAAATTAAATAAGTCTTACATGAATTTACAATTAAGCAAATTATATTAAAACAACAATAATCAATATTCAAAACTCATCACTTCCCTGGCATTTGCTACATTTTCCTATTATTTATGCTCTGGAGGTTATTTACAATTATTGCAGCTGTGTGGCAGTCTCATGGGTGGAATTGTGTCCTCCTCCCACCCCAAACTCCTATGTTGGAAGTTCGAATCTCCAGGCTCAGAATGTGACTTTATATGGAAATGGGGTTGTTGGAGATGTAGTTAGTGAAGATGAAGGCATTAGGGTGGGCCCCTCATCCAATACATCTGGTGTCCTTAAAAAAGGGAGAATTTGGACACAGGTATACATGCAGGGAGAACACCACACGAACATGAGGACAGAGATGAGGCAGTGCTTCGGAAGCCTGGGAATGCCACGACTGCCAGCAGACCACTGGAAGTTAGGACAGAGGCATGGAAGGCAGTCTCCCTCACAGCACTGGGAAGGAAGGAACCCTGCCCACACCTTGATCTGGGACTTCAGCTTCCAGTGCTGTGAGAAAGAAATGTTCATTGTTTATGCACCAATTAGCCATATTTTGCGACGGCAGCCCCAGTGAAGGGGTGTGTGAGGGTATTCTACTGCACATCCTGTCCTCCGTGCTCGTTCTTTGACTTCACATGGAGAGCTTGAAGTCAGCCACGGTGGGCTGATATTCAAAGAAAGACCACAAATTAGGGCTTGATTCATTGTTTCACGGATGGTGCAGACAAGGGGTTGGCAAGCGGCCACCTGTGGCCCAGATCTGGGCCTCCGCCTGTTTTTGTACAAGTGTCACTGGAACACAGCTGTGCCCATCTGTTTACAGGTTGTCCATGGTTGCTTTCACACCGCCAGGGCAGAGCTGACGATGTTTATTATCTGGCCTGTTAGAGCAAAAGTTTGTTGATCCTTGGCCCAGATTGAAGAAAGTGATGGAGGGGCGCCTGGCTGGCTCAGTCGGAGGAGCATGCTACTGATGATCTTGAGATTGTGAGTTCGAGCTCCACATTGGGTGTAGAGATCACTTAAAAAAAGAAAAAAAGATGGAGATAATGTTAAAAATACAGATTAAAGTGCACCTGTGTGTAACTATTACATTGTGATGGCACCAAAATATTGAGAAAATATCCTAGTATTTGAAATCTATGATCTGATTCTGCAGAGAAGTTCCTCTTATCACAGATCACCGGGTGAAGTTCTGACTTATATTTGGCATTTTGTTTTCCTCTTACTTGTTTATGTAAATAAAAATATCAGCCCACATTCATGTCAGAACTACACTTATTTATCAGTTCCCACCATAGGCTTATTACGGATATGAATGTCGCAAATCAATGGAAGCCTCTGGGAGAATCAATTGGTTCTGTGGAACGTATTTGTATAGCAGGAAAGTTTATAATAAACCTAGGTAGGGGGACACCTGGGTGGCTCAGTGGTTGAGTGTCTGCCTTTGGCTCAGGTCATGATTCTGGGATCCTGGGATTGAGTCCCACATCAGGTTCCCCCCAGGGAGCCTGCTTCTCCCTCTGCCTATGTCTCTGCCCCCTCTCTGTGTCTCTCATGAATAAATAAAATAAAATAAAATAAAATAAAATAAAATAAAATAAACTAGGTAGGTATATATATGCAGACATTTTCTCCCTTGGAGAGCCAGATGTTGAACATTTACCAGCATGGCACTCCCCCTAAGCTCTGAGCCCCGTGTGACACCCACATCTGAGCAGAGGCCACCCAGTTCATGGATCTGCTGCAGTGACTTTGGCCTTGGCTTGGTTTCCCCCCTTCTGTCGATCTGGCTTGTCCAAGAGAGCGTTGTTGGTGTGGAGTTGCAGTAGAAGAGCTTGATGTCACCAAGAAGCTGGGGCGGACTGAATTCTACTCTGGATAAGTGCCAAGTGTTCCTGGGTGAAGTGGGCTTGCTCCAGACGGGTGTGAATCCAGGCTTGGCTTCCCACCAGTGGTACAAGTCCTTCGGCAAGCAAGGGGTCAACGGGGCAAAAGTGCTGGTTTCAGAAGCTGGATTTGGTAACAAAGTGAAGGACACACAGGATGGGAAGGCGAGCCTGCCGGCTGTTGCAGTCCAGACCTTGAAAAACAGCCTTGTTGGCCCTGCCGAGTCATGTTTCCTGGCATTTGTAAGGAAGCCTTGCAAAACTTGAAGAAAAGGGATCCTTGCTTGATTGTGGAAGTCTCAGTGGACCCCTGGAGCTTGCAAAACTGAGAAAATAGAAAGGCAGTTCTGACAAGCTTTGCCAAATGGCTGTCGTGTGGCTTTATACCATTTCTCTTTTGCTTTCTGGATGGTTAGCAGAAATGAAAAAAAGTTTTTCTCTAGCCTCCCTCAATAACAGACATGCGTGGGGGGCCTCGCTTCCTGAGACTGGGCCTCTGGAGGTGTTGGGAAGGTGTGGGGCTCTGTGGAGAATTTTGGTGTGGGGGTGGAGGAGATGCTCCCACTGGACTTTGGGTTCACCTTTTGCAGAGCCTGCCCGAGCTTCCGTGGCCTGTGAGGGCAGACACTGGGGCCATTCTCCACAGTGCAGCCGAGGCCCGTAGCTGTCTTTGACTTTTTGAACTTCTCACCCCCCCTTCTCTGCAAGGCAGTGACTTTGACCAGCATCTTCTCGGGTCTCCCCGACCTGCCAGCTCCACCCCGGGAGCTTCTCCCCACCGCTGCTATTACTCACCTCTTCCTTCCTTCTGGGCCTTCCTTCCTTAGGGCCTTCTTGCTTAAGCAAGAAGGCCCTAAGGATTTAGGTTTGATGCTCTGGCATGTAGTCCCCAGACCTTGGTTTGCCAGCTGCCTGCTGAGTTGGGTGCGGTACTAGTTACTTGGCTTCTGCCTTTGTCCTCTTGCGGGGTGGGATGAGACCGACCCTGGGGACCCTGCTCAATGCTCTAGACCCTCAGAACAGGGGTGTGGGCTTGTTCATGCCAATCCCCACCGTGGCCTTGAGAAATGGGTTCCTGCCCGTGGTTCCGGGCCTACTGGGCATCGTTACTGCTGCCAGAGGTTTGGATAATGGCTTGAACACTTACTTCCCATGTCTCCCAATGTGGCCTGCTACTAGATTTTCCTTTTCTACTCTCTGAACTGGACTTTAGGTATGGAGTGGGAAAAGGCAATAATGTTGAAATCTAACCAATGGGGGCCCAAATGTCAAAAGACCAAGAGAACTGTGTGGTCTTGGGCAAAACTTTAACTGCTCTGAGCCACAATTTCTTTACCTGTAAAAAAGAGGTAAAATATCAGGGTGTTCTGAGGATTAAACGAACTGATACAGGTGAATGGATGGTGGTTTTTAAAATTAAATTAAATTAAATTATTTTATTACTATACTCTCACATCCATTCCTTCAGATATTCAAATGCAGATTCTGGTTCAGTCCCCCTGGGGCCAGGCCTGAGGTTATGTCTGTTTAAAAAAAAAAACCCTGGAGCGCCTGAGTGGCTCGGAGGTTGAGCAGTTGAACGTCTGCCTTTGGCTGAGGGTGTGATCCTGGGTCCTGGGATTGAGTCCAGCATGGGGCTCCCCACAGGGGGCCTGCCTCTCCCTCTGCCTATGTTTCTGCTTCTTTCTGTGTCTCTCATGAGTAAATAAATAACATCTTAAACAAACAAACGAACAAACAAACAAACAAACCTCCCAGGGATGCTGGTGCTGTAGGGCTCCAGAATATGCTCTGAATAGGGGAACTTGACACTGACAGACTCCTTTTCTATCCGGCTCCAGCTCCTGCCTCATCCTGGCGGGAGGCCCTATTTCAGGCTGGAGCCCCCTCTGTCCAACCCCATCAGGAGACATGTCCCTGCCTTTCATAACCCAGGGGGACCAGTGTCAGCAAAGGACTCTTACCTTCACAGGGGAAGAAATGAAACGTGGCTGTGCAGCAGTGATTTTCAAATGAGGACGTGAATGGGGCAGATGAGGTACCAGGTGTTCAGTGGGAGCAGGTGTGTAAAATGTCTTAAGAACTTGAACAGAATTTTTTTTTTTTAATGTTTATGAAGAATGGAAACTAGAGAGCTGGGATGTGGGGAAAAATTTGGAGGGAGGTCAGACTCTGCCCCTGCTGTAAGTCTGAGCTGATGTAAAATATAGAAAAGTGTCAAGGGGGCAGGTGAAAAATGTGTGTATCTGCCATCTGAAGGGTGTTCGTTCCTGGAAATCCTCCTTTCCCTCTCCTTTTTTGCTTTCCTCCCTGAAGGCTTTCATGTGAAACCTCTGCATGTGAGCCTCTTTTTGATCCAGGGGACAAATCCCCTTCCTTCTCTGAGGTTTGGCTCAAATGCCACTTCCTCGACATAGGTTTCAGTTGACCCACTGACTACTGGGTCACAGAGGTTTCTGGAAGCCATCCAGCCTGGAGTGTGAGCCCATCGAGGTGGCGGGGCTGCAGAGGCTCCTGATTCACCCATCAGCTCACAGCTGGAACACTCTAGTACTACCGGGCTCCCCCTCTGGCTGGAGGGGCAGGGACAAATGGGGAGTCCCTTGGGGTCTATAAATGCTTTTGACAATGACAGAGACACCAGTGCAGCCACACCAAACACAACCCACACAGCTGATCTAGCTGCTGTGGCTGCATTCTGTCTCCTTCACAGAGGCCTGGTGAATGAAGTCTCTCCGTTCCCCTCCTAGGGCTCCGAGAGTAGCGTGGGCAGGTGTGTGGGTGGGGAGTTACCATGCTGGCTCCCCCCCACCAGGTCACACCCTGCATTAGGACGGTGACAGAGCTTTCGATTGGCCTGGGTGTTTTTTTTTTTTTTTTTTTTTTTTTTTTTTATATCTTCCCCTTCTAAGGAAGCTGGTGGTGATCCCAAGGGAGCTGGCCTAGAAATGTGTGCCCCTGTTCTTTTTTAAAAAAAATTTTTATTATTTTTAATTTTTTATTTATTTTTATTTAATTTTAATTTTAATTAATTAATTCATTCATTAATTATTTTTTAGCGTGCCCCTGTTCTGTGGTAAGGGGGTCTTCATGTAGGGAGGAGTCCTTGGTATCCACATGCACAGTGCTGGCTTGCCCTCCCCAGGAAGCTTCCCAGTTGCTCTTGCAGACAGAGCAACAGTCCTGTCCATTTGCAGATCGAACTCGACCCAGGCCTGCCCGCTGGAAGGGAATGCTACCTTTGGAGAAATTTGCTTGCTCTATGCATCCCCAAGCATGTCTGCCTGTTTTCTGATCTTCTGGCCACCTTTCTCATCTCTGCTCCTGGGCGAGTCCTGGACACACGTGTGTTATTGCAGAGGCTAGGATGACTCGTCCTTGAGGGCAGGATACATGCCTGATGTATCTTTACATCTTTCGCATTGATGGTGTTTGCAAGTAACGTCCTTAACGGGTGACTTAACGGGTAGTATGCTTTCAAACCATATGCGTCTTATTAAGCCGGCCTCACTTAGATCTGGAATTAATATTCTTGTGCCACCTTTGTCCCATCCCAGCCACTACCGACTCTGAAATCTTTTTGAACAGTTGCAATGGGCTGATATCTGCTCTCCCTCAGAGAGCCTAAGAAAAATATTACCAGGCCTCTTTCTGAAGCCCCAAACCAAATAGTTTACTATCTGGACACGCAGGATTTATCTCAAATGCTAAGTCTAGAAAAGCGAGCTGGAATGGCAACCATGTTTTAAAATTCCTCAAACGTTGTAATTGATATTTCTTATTTTTCTTGCTTTGGACACAGTTCTCTGCAGAGTTTGGAAAGAGCTCCCTCTGATCCTGGCCGTGGACTCAGGCCACTGTGGCTGACAGTGCATTGGAAGACTCCCTGCCTGGACCCCGGAGTATTTCTGTTCCTGCTTGTGAACAGCAGGAGTCGAGGGGCTATAGGACTGTGTACTTCCTTTAGAGAGAAGTTAAAAAAAAAATCAATGACTTTGGGGGAAAAAAGTGTGGGGAAGGAAGAACAGTATGTATCATGAATGCAAGCATCTCTGCTCCCTGCCCTCAGACCAGCTCCCATTCAGGACCATCAGGGAGAGTGGGTTTATTTATCTATTTTATTTTTCATTTTTTAAAATATTTTATCTATTTATTCATGAGACACACACACAGAGAGGCAGAGAGGCAGAGGGAGAAGCAAGGAGCCCTACATGGAGCCCGACAGGGAGCCCGACATCGGACTTGTTCCCAGGACCCTGGGATCACGCCCTGAGCTGAAGGCTGACGCTCAACCACTGAGCCACCCAGGTGTCCCTTGGTGCTTTTTTTTTTTTTTTTTTAATTTATTCATGAGAGACACACACAGAGAGGCAGAGACACAGGCAGAGAGAAAAGCAGGGTCCATGCTGGGAGCCCGATGTGGGACTCAATCCCGGGACTCTAGGATCGTGCCCTGAGCCAAAGGCAGACACAACCACTGAGCCACCCAGGCATTCCTTGATGCTTGTTTTAAATAAATCTCTAGTTGCCTCTTCCTGGCCCGAGTGACCCCTCAGATTGTGGGGTTGAAGTATGTGTGCATACATGCCCAAGTATGCGTCGCTTAGACTTTTGGTCTCCCAAACAGTTCATGAACCTACCTTCCCCCACCCTTCCACCCCCCTGAAAAGAAAATAACTTTTTTTTCCTTCTCTGGTTTTTGGTGGCTATTCTTGACCAAGCAGCCCATTTTATTAGCTTTAAGTGCATTCCTGTCTTGTAAGAAATGTGGAGATAGAAGCAATTTGCTGTCACCCAAGAGACCAGGTACTCCCTAGGCTCCAGTGTCATCCTGGGACTCACGGTGCCCACTGGAAGAGTGTTGACTTTTAGTTCTTATGCTGGAATTTCATAATAACGCTGTTTAGGGCCAGGGGGCAGGATTCCACGGTGGAATGACAGTGAGAGCTCTCCTGGCATTTCAGCCGGTTCCAGAGGCTGCGCTAGATCCCGCAGCCACCACATGCAAGCCCCTGTTGGGATGGCCTACAGAGGCGCTCGGCCCCACAAGCTCCCTGAGCAGCGAGCAGGAAAGTTATGTCACCTGGGGATTGGGATGTAATGTGATAAGTGCGGCTGTGTGGCTGTGTGTCTATTTGTAACATGAATGTTTCTAGGCCCTGCCAGCCTGTGGATACAAACGAGGTCAGATTCACGGTCAGAACTCAAATTTCACTGGCCCGAGTGGCTCCCCTAGTGATATGGCCCCATGTGAGCCCCTGGGGTCTCTCTCCTGTCCTTTGGCCCTGCCCCTGGGATGTCCTTTGGACCTTGCCTTTCTGGCTGCCAGCGCTCTGGGGCTCCAGCCAGCAGGTGCCACGTTCCTCACCACCTTTCCTGAGCTGGGCCACCCCGTGCTCTGGGCTCAGACGACAGGACGCCGCTCTCTATTTTGGGTCGCATTTTGTCACCGGGGTGTGAAACAGTGTGGCTCGTGTTTCTGTGTCTCGCACCATCTTGAGAAAAGAATATCGGCTACTGCTGCCTGCAGCATCTCTTTCTGCAGAACGTGGTCATACACCCATGGGGCTGGGTCCAGACAGCAAAATCTCTGACCCAAGAATAAGCCCCTCCTCACTGACATTGCCCCCCACGACAGCAACAGTGGCAAATCTCTTGTCCCATGCCTTCCACGCATCACCTCTTTATTTTTATTATTTTTAAAAAGATTGTATTTATTTATTCATGAGAGACAGAGAGAGAGAGAGAGAGAGGCAGAGACACAGGCAGAAGGAGAAGCAGGCTCCATGCAGGGAGCCTGACATGGGACTCGATCCAGGGTCTCCAGGGTCAGGCCTTGGGCCGAAGGTGACACCAAACCACTGAGCCACCCGCGCTGCCCCACGCATCACACCTCTCTAAACTGATGGCTCTGGCTGTCCACCTCCAATAATTCTCAGACACACCCAGGTTCAAGGCCTCTTCAGTATATTCTTTTCCTCCTGCCCTGACCATTTTATTTCGGGCCCTCCTTACTTCACCTGGACGGCTGCCATCATTTCCTAATTGGCTTCACGGCCTCTGGTGAGGCGACCCCTCCATCCTGTACCCAGAGTTACTTCCATCAATGGCCATCCTTGCATGGGGTCTGCCTTCTACAGAAGTCCTCTTGCTAGTTAATGCAAGGTTTCAGGATATCATTAAAATCACACTGCTAGTTGTTGATCTGTTAAATATTTTTGCACCTCTGGTTTTCTTGCACCTTGCCCATTTCCAGTCAGAATTGGCTACCGTTCCTCATTCTAGACAGTTTCAACCCATCAGAATCAAGGGCAAATAGCTATTTAGAGTCAACATCTTGATTGATTGATTTTTTAAAGATTATTTATTTATTTGATGAGAGAGAGAGAGAGAGAGAGAGCACAGACAAGGGGAGTGACCAGCAGAGGTGAGTAGGAAGCAGACTCCCCACTGAGCAGGGAGCCCAATGTGGGGCTTGATCCCAGGACCCTGGGATCATGACCTAAGCCAAAGGCAGACGCTGAGTCAACTGAGCCACCCCAGGCACCCCTAGAATCAATGTCTTTAATTGTTCCACCTGGATATCCATGAAATTTGAAAGGAGGACAACTCTCATGGAGAAATTGATCTTACCAAGTTTCAGAAAGAAAGAGTGGATTTAGGCCAATCAACTGTAACTTGATTCACCACAGGCTTTAAGATCTATGTCTGAATGCATTTATTTTCTGGAGAGGGCTATCCCACCCTGGTGCATCATGGAAACCACTGGCAAACAGAGAAAGACACAAGAACTCAGGGTAGTAATTAGGCAGCATTGGATGAATCAGACTGTGATAGAAGAAATCAGGAAACGGAAGCTTCCTGAAAGAGCTGGGTTTTTAGCACTGATCGGTGCAAAAACCTACAATAAAAACACTTAAAAATGTTGAGGTCAGAAAAAGCCATAAGCCCTGCTTGTGCATGAAGTTAATCACTCAGGAAAATTTTATTACAGTGAATACAATTTAGGTTTTTCTCATTTTTCTTTTGAAATGAAGTGTGAACCTCAGGAAGCTCTCCCCCCCTCCTTTTTTTTTTAAGATTTTATTTATTCATGAAAGACAGAGAGAAAGAGAGAGAGAGAGAGAGAGAGGCAGAGACACAGGCAGAGGGAGAAGCAGGCTCCATGCAGGGAGCCCGATGGCGGGACTCGATCCAGGGTCTCCAGGATCACACCCCGGGCCGAAGGTGGCACTAAACCACTGAGCCACCAGGGCTGCCCAAGCTCTTTTTTTAGCATATGTTCCACCAGCCCTGGGGGCTTAGATATGAGGACCCAGGTATTGGAGATATCGGAGGCTAAGGTCTAGAGGGGATTTTGCCTACAGAGTTGGAAGATATTTCTGCAGAGCCAGTCGCCCCCCAAACCAAAGGACATGGATGTAGGGGAGGAAAAACTGTTCCTTGACTCTCTTAGGGGCTCTGGCTTGGTCTGAAAATTAAGCTTGTCTCAGAAGGAAGGGTGAGATTTAGCATGTTCTCAGAGGGGAGAATGGGGTGGGTAGAAATGAGGAAGCCCATCTTTGGAGACAGAGAGGCCATCGAGGAAGGTATGTGCTGGGATCTAGGAACCTACATTTCTGGGCGGGGTAGGACTTTACTACACAGGACTGTGAACACCTGGAAAAGAGGCTTTGAAAAGAAGCTTCCTGTTGGAAGCCAGAAGCCATGGAAGCAAGAAGGAGACTGATTTGGAGAGGAAAAGCCTGGGTGTGGGGATGTTGCAATTTGAGATGTGAGGGGTAGGCCGGGATGATGTGGTCACATTGGGAAAGGCTATGGGTGAGGGACAATTTGCAGAGAAAAAATGTTGAGGCTTGGTCTGGCTGTATGAGACAGGAAAGAGAGCGATATCGAAGTTGCCAGTAGGCTGGGGCCAGTGGAGACCAGGATGCCATAGACGTGAGGAGGAGCTGGTCTGAAGGGAAGCTTGTGAGTTTTGCTCTGGCGCACTGAGTTTAAGGAAGGATGAGAAACCCAAGTGGAACTCAATAGTGGGGTGCTGCCTGAACCCCCAGAGGCAGAGACCTGTTCAGAGGTGATGGAATCTGTGAGCAGGGAAAGACGTTCTCTTAGAGAGTGCTCACACGGAAGAGCCGAGGTCTGAGACAGGGGCCTGGGACTGGAAGTTAAGAGGAACCTATGCAGGAAACGAAGTGTTTCTGGTGACCACTCCCTCGTCCTATAGAATGCCTTACTGCCTGCTGCTTGGGATATGGTATCTTTCCATCCCAGGTCAGTGTCTGCTCCAGCTTGTGGCTCTCCTGGAAGCCAGAAAGAGATTTAAGGTGATTTGCTACAATATTTGACCAGCCCACTTTGGGGTCCAGTTTAGGGCATGATTTTAAACATGGTGCCCTTTGTCAGGCTCAATATCCATATTATCAATTGCTTAAGCCGATACTTAAAAAGGGACCCTGTGATTAGGGTTGCCAGATTTGGCATATAAAAATACAAGCACCCTGCTAAATGTGAATTCCAGATAAACAATGAGAAAAATGTTGTGGGGTACATTCTTAAACAAAAGTTGTTATTGTTTATCTGAAATTCAAATTGAACTAGGTATTAAATTGAATACCTGTATTTCAAATTGAATCCTGTATTTCATCTGGCAGGTCTCCTGTCCTCTGATGAATCTTTTGACTTCAGCATTTGGGGGGCCATGAGCACTCCTTTTCTTAGCTGGGAGTTCCCTTCCCCGAGACACAATGCATTCTCTTTTTCCATTCCCTCCCACTGAATCAAATGATGTAATTCAAAATCAACAAGCCTATATTCTATAGCCACCATGCTCCTAGTAGGACAGAACAGATTTTCACACATACAGTATCAATGGTTTGCAACTCATTCAGGGGATATGGCACCTGGACATCAGGTGTTTTTGGCAGAAAACTTGGTAATAATTTTACCAGCATTCTAAATAATATGATTTGTAGGCATACAATAAAGCACTGCGATAGAAATGCACACACACCTAAGTGGAACCATTATGTTTTGAAGTCATTCCATTGATAATTGTGAGAAACAATTTATTGAGATATTTAGTTTTGTGTTCCTGCCTGTGGTTTCACCTCTCCCATCCCAAGAAACCAAGCCTTTGTGGTATGAAGCCAAAGCATGATTTGTTGGTACCCAGAAGACAACCCTACCCAACGTTTTGTTGTTTGAGTAGGATCAACTGGATATTCCAAGAAAGGAAGTGGGTGAAGGAAAGTATTTGCAATAGAGGAATTGCACTGGCTCTGTGTTGGTGGCTAGGGAGGAGAGATTCAATAAAACGAAAAGGACAGGCCACCTTTGGGGTTTCTATGCATTGAAGGTCCCAAGCCCTTCTCAAGCCAAGTGCATCCCAAGGATTGTGGCCAATTTTCTATAGAGTAGCCGTGAGGGTTCCATGGGTGGTCTGTGGGCACAGCAACTATAAGGCAATCCTTTCAGAGCAGAACATCTAGACTTTGCCAGTCAATCAGTGACAAAGATTCTCTTCTTGACTAAATTTTAATGAGGCTCCTCTAACCCAATTATACCTTGACCTTGGGCTTCAGTGTTTGTCTTTGTTGGAACAGCATTGCCCACTTTTAGCAAGAATCCTGATGGGTCATTTAGAAAGAATCCCCACCCTTAACACCATCCTTTGCATCTGATCAAATTCCTCACCTCCATCCTTGGTGTCTGATCATCCTGGCCCGTCTTCAGCAAAGATTCTTTTAAGGCTGGAATCTCCTCACCCCTCATGTCTCCTCTTTGTAAGTTTCCACCCACTGACCCCTTTATCCTGCCCCTTGGCCATAAATCCCTACTTTTCTTTCTCCGATTCAGCTGTCTCCTGAATAAAGTTTTCCTTACTTTCAGAATAATTTTTGACACTAGTATTCAATGGCAGCAGGAAGAGGGGTGTTGTTGGCTATGAGCCTCCACAGTTCAGCCTCCTGGCACCTTTCCTCCTTCCCTCCTCCTCCCTCTTCCCTGTCCTGGTCCCATGCAGCACTCAGAATACCATAGAAATGGGGAAGAATCATGACTAGGACTGCATTTCCCACCAGCCAGGCAGGCAGACACCAGAAACCGAACATTTGATTCTGAAAAGAAAAATAAAAATAAAAAATAAAAAAAAATAAAATAAATCTATTATTGTTGCTTCTTTGTATCACAGATTAATGAAGTTTCCTTCCCAGTTTCCTTTTTGGTTTGTTCTTGTAGTCTAAGAGGTCACAAGAACTACAAGTTTCAGGAAAAGCTGGAGAAAAACCTAAAGTTGATAAAATTGTATCCATTAGCCTAATTCTACCTCCACCCCCAGGGTTATGAAAATAACCACCATCTGAGAAAAAAAATTTAACTTAATTGCAAAATTTTAATTCCGGTGTAGTTAACATACAGTGCTTAGGAGTGCAATATGGTACAGGTGTGCAATATGGTACAATTCCATATATTAGTGCTCATCAAGGTAAGTGTACACTCTTAATCTCCTTCACCTACTATTTAAAAAAATTTTTTTAGCAGCTAAATGCCTCAGTTCAGCATCACAGGAATGCAGTTAGAAACATTCTATGTTATCACGTAAGGCTGAGCACAGGATGCTGACATTTAAAAACCCAACGTCCACCATAGCACAATAACGTTATTTGTAGGCCAGAGAGGATTCAGATGAATGTGATGCAGAGGGGGAAATGAAAAGAAGGGGCAAGCCATAGAAATCGGATGGAGGCTGAATTGAGATGGAAAGCCCCCAGCAAAAATCTGAGACACATGGAGCTTTTGTAGGGTTCCTTTGATCAGCAGGAAGTTGAGATGACTCACTGTGTCCTGTCACCCTTACTCCGTGCTCCCATTTATCGCCTCCAAGGGGTTTCAAGCCCTGATTTGTGTAGAAAAATTACACAACTTTTCAGAGAATGTCTGTGGTCTGTTTTTCATATCCGCATTTAAACACACACGTGCACACAATGATGTACTTCTCAATATCTAAAGCTGACTGGGTCTCCCAGAGTGACCTCGTCCTGCCGGGCTGGGGATCCTGCTGTGAGAGGGCACCCAGCAGGAGCTTTCTTTATGCCTCCCTGGGGAGCCTGGGTGGAGGGGGGCAACTTGGCCTCTGACTCTTGTCATGCGACCTATTGAAAGGAACTATCCTCAGATGAAGTTTCTTTGGCTTTTCTATCTACCAGCCTTGCTAGGTCTCCAGTTGAGAGAGCAAGAGAGAGAGAACTGTCTCAATGTATTATGGATAAGATCAACAAGAGAAATTCTTTTTTGTTTTCTCCTAATTGCCATTACTGGGGTCATTCCTTTCCTGGATGGGCCTCCAGTTCACTTCAACCATGAACTATTGCAATGTAGAAATTAAAGAGAGATATCCTGGCTCATCCATTCCCTTTGGATAAGATGGCCTACAGTAATCAATAAAGGAAATGTGGAATGTTAACAAAAGTGTGGTCTTGCTTGAGAGTATTGAATTAAGTGATATGCATTCAAGGCAGAAAGATGAAATCTTTTAGAAATGAGTTTTAAAAAGTCTTTGGTCATTATCACTTGCATTTAGAAAACCAATTTGAAAAAAAAAATCAATCTGAACTGGATTTTTTTTTCCCCCTTAAATCTTTATCACTCCTTAGGTGACAAGATGCTGGGGAGATAAAAGGAAAAGAAAAGGAAGGTATAATCTTTTGGTGAAATTAATGGAAACAGCCACAAAAAAACCCCATTATTCACCTGGCCTGGCACCTACGTTTATACGTTTTCTCTTTCCTGTCCTCCCTAACATTCATCTATGGGTTAGAAACTTCATGATTACAAGCTCTGGTGAAATCTCACAGGTGAATAAAGACAGAATTTTGTCTGAGTTTAAGGGGCTTTCCTGGGAGATGATGTTGTTCTGGGGCCCAGCACTTCACTACTTAGTGTGTAGATCTGGTTTCTTTTGAAAACAAACCCTAAGTCTGGAACTTTCCATACTAAGAATCCACCTCAGTTTCAAGAAGGCCTAGAAGATGTGGCTGAGTAAGAGCCATCCTCAGAATGAATGGTTAGTGCCGTTCTTTCTCACCGGGAAGGCTGGGGACGGCAAGGACACAATGACCTTCTGAGACAGTGGTGATGTTTCTCCGTGTCTCAGCATTTTCATCAGAGTGACCGCAGCCCAGCTAGGGCGAGAGGAGCTTTTGTGGGAACATTGGCAGCGTCATCATGGCCATCCAGTCATCTCAGAAGTGTTCACGTAACTTCCTGTGGTCATGTCAGAGGGCGTGGGGATATGCAGGCATCTCCTCTTCTCTTTGGATTGCGTGAGGGAGCAAATCAGCTTTAGAAATTTCCAAGAGTTTGAATTAACAACCCCGAGCATGGGCCCTGAGTACACTTTCCCCACCATTTATCGCACCTGCCCCAAGAAGGTGCCTTCTGCTGTGTATGAGAACTTGCAAACATACGGAATGATGTAGAAGTGCCACTGCATGTCTCAGGGATGAATGCTCAGAAGATGGGCATGTGATTACTTCCTGCAGACATCCGCTTGTCTCCAAAGCATTCTAGGCTTTGCTGCACAGGAGCCCGAGCCCCTCTCTCCTCCTGCTTTGGTTTTCTAATTTAAGTGTAATAAGTAGCAGGCAGTCAAGTGAGAGAAAGGCATGGGGGTATCAAAGCAAAGGCAGAAGACCGGTGGCTAAAGAAAGAGCTTCTCTCCTTCAGTCTCCTAGGTGGTGTTTTAACTGCGAGACTCCCTGGGGTTTTGCATCAGCGCTTGGTTCAGTCCTAAAAGAAGTTGCATCAGACATGGCAACTTTTGCCTGCTTTGTCTGCATTCTCTCTGGTGAATGAAGTATTAATAAAGGGCTCCCTGGGGGAGTTTGTGCAACCTATACTAGGAAACAAATTGAAATGTACAATTCTTGGAATAGTAGAGGTGTCTTGCTACAAATACTGGTGGGTTTCTACTCTCTTTTCTGCAATTTCAGAAGAAAACGAGAAAAAAAAGTGTGGCTGACATA
Source organism: Canis lupus baileyi (assembly GCF_048164855.1). Taxonomy (NCBI): domain Eukaryota; kingdom Metazoa; phylum Chordata; class Mammalia; order Carnivora; family Canidae; genus Canis; species Canis lupus. The sequence continues at coordinate 12,373,888 of NC_132874.1, forward strand.
ATTCCCCATTTTTCCTTCACCCATGAGCTCTTCGTTTTATTTATTATTTATTTATTTATTTATTTATTTATTTATTTATTTATTTATTTATTTTCTAAGATCTGTTTATTTGAGAAAATCTCAAGCAAACTCTGGGTGAGTGTGGAGCCCTATACAGGGCTCAATCCCCCAACCCTGCAATCACAATCTGAGCCGAAACCAAGAGTTGAGGGCTCAACCAACTGAGCCCCAACAGCAATGAAGGGGAGCCTGGCTGGCTCAGTCATTGGAGCACGTGACTCTTGATCTCAGGGTTGTAAGTTCAAGCCCTGGATAAGGCGTAGAGCTTACTTAAAAACAAACAAACAAATAGCAATGAAAACTACAGGTAGATACTTAGCAGATGTAAATCTTTCCAGGAGACACAAAGAAAGTAAGACGATAGCTAATTGTTCACCACCAACTAGGGAAAGGGGAGAAACACTGCTATTCTGGTCACTTCTCTGATGCCAGTCAGCTGCCTGACTCTGCCACTGGCCTGGCTGTGGAGCTGGTGATCAAGCGGTGGTGGCCTTCCATGGGAGCCTCAGCTTTAGAATGGACATAGGCAGGACCATCTGTCCAGTGTAGCTGGGGATGGTGGCATTTGTCTAGTTCACCTTTATTGGGTTAAAAGTGTGTGTGAGACAAAAGTGAAACTTGAAAGTTAGGAAACACCTACATGTAACCAGTTTCTCTTTGCTTTCATAGTTTTCTCCCAAACACGTGAGATCTCTGTAGAACCTCAGTTAAATAAAACTTCCTCTGGGCAGCAGGCAATCGCTTGTAGAAGGGAAAGAAAAAAAAATCCAAGACTCACTGTATTGTCTTGATTTGTACTTGGTCTTGTTCCAAAATTGTTGTTAGATGCATGGGTGATTAGCTATGCCACAAACTGCCGTTACTTACTGCAAGTCTGTTTTTGCTGTAACTTCATTGATGCCTCTGGTCTAGCCAAAGATTAATGAAGATGAATCCAAGTCCTTTCTACTAAGCAAAGGGCCTCCAAGCAAATGACAGTGGACCTGAGAGTTCTCTTCATCGCTGCAGGACGACGAATACGATGTCAAATGAGCCAATAGTGTGCTAGACACAGTACGTTGCTAGTGCTATCTAAGGTGCTGGACTTCCTTGCCACATTATGGATCGATGAACATTGAGGAATAAGAGAGGATGGGAAGAAAAGAAGGATGGGGAGCCAGCGAATGACCAGTGCATTGGAGCTGACAATATCAAGTTAGGATAGGGCGTTGGTACAAGGGGATTGGCAATTCCCAGTCTGTACTCACTCATCAGGGACTCTGTGGGGTGGTCCTTTGAGGATGATCCTGATGGGTCATAGATGGGTCTGGATGATCCCAGATCAATCCAAAGTACTCTAGCCTTGATGGCCAGCTTTCTAGGTGTCTAAAAACATGACTACAATGCATACCTACAAAGGCTACGTGACTATCAGGCCAGCTGAGGATGGGTGGTGCTTTTATCCCCTACATGGTAATTCAGTCTTCCTTTCTCCCAACACTTACTTTCTTTACACAATCTATCCAATCCTTTTCAGAAAAATTGCTTCAGGTTGCTGAAGAGGAGCATTTTGGAACTTTCTTGTCCTGTCTCATATTTCTCTTTAATCATTTGTGCCTAAAAGATGCTTTTTCCCCCCCTTTAGAGTACAGTAACTGGCCAAGATGAAGTGTCACTGAAACACTAAAATCCTTGATTTTTTTTCTTGCTACCACTTCTAAGAATCCTCCCACAGAGCCATAGTAACATAAGTCAACAGAGAGCAGATATGAGTCCTTAGCAGTTTCTGTCATTGGACAGCCTCCTGATCATTATATTTCTTTCTCCAGAACACTTGACTCATTTGCCAGTCTCATTCCTGGTGATGTGTGTCCTGGAAAAAGCAGCCCAGTGTTAGTACTATTGGGGTGATAGGCCAGCTCCCCACCGGCAACATTTATTTACAGTAAAGGGGATCACATTGAACTAACACAAACAAGGTCCACAGGAGCCTCCCAGGAAGGAGCCAATTCACACATGGCAAAAGAGACTCAGAGTCCCATTTTCCAAAGGGGTCTCCAAATAGCCAATGATACTGTGCCCAGGGCATCACACACACCTGGGCACACATCACCTTTTGTTAGCTTCACCCTTGTCTACCCCACGGTAAGTTTTGATCATGATTTTTCCCCCTTGGCACTTATAGGAAGCAGTTTAGTTTTGATAAAACCAGGAAAAGCACCATCACATGGACTTCAACTAGCCTCTTGTGTTTTTTCAATTCTCTCTGTTCTTGCCCACAAGCCACACATCTCAGGTCAGGATCCAGGCTGGTGGATGCATTTTGCAGGAGTTTCTGTATATCTAGGGGTACAGCCCTTCTTTCATCATTACTCCTTTTTTCTTTCATCATTATTCACTTTTTCTTTGGTTTGCTTTCATCTACATAGGGGTGTCTTGGCTGCAAGGTGGACTCTTAAGTGAGGAGTTGCATTTTTTTCCCTTCTCTTCTTCGACGTGTGGAAGTCTGGACTAGTTAGGTCACTGAGGAAGTAATGGGGAGACCCTCCCATGTCATCCTTCCTGGAGAGGCATCTTTATATTATTTCTGGAGACAGAGGAAGCAGCTCTGTTGTGTTTTAAGAGGGTTGTATTTAGGCATGTGTAACAAAGAACATGTTTTGCTGACTGTTCCTCATGTACGAACAGGTGGTCTTGCAGTGTGGGTACTCCCTCAAACCTTTAATCGTTGTTTGCACATGAAAGTGTCTTCGTTGCAGACAGGATGACAGTGCTTGTGAAGATGGGGTGGTGTAAGACAACTGAGATGTTCTGGGATGAAGGTGTGGTTGGTGTGTCTGGAACTTGGGGGAACAAAGACAAGAGGAGACACAGAAGTGATTTTGAGGCAGATTGGGAAGGGCTTAAAGCCATGCCAGGCAGGGTGAGCTTTTTCTTGAGGGATATAGGAAAGCCTCTGAAAGATTTTAAGCAGGGATCAAATTTACATTTAGGAAAGATAGTTATGGCGGCTGTGTAAAGAATGGCTGTGAGGGGCACAGGTGGTAAGCAATGAGTCTAATTAGGAGGCTGTTGAAGTAATCCACAGGAGAAATGATGAGGGCCTGAACAAAATATGTTAAGGGATAATTTGAAAGATATCAAGAAGTAGAATGGGTGGCACTGATTTCTATCTTGCCCCACTAATAGCTGTTCCATGCTTTCTCTTTATGGCTAATGAAATATGAGCCAAATAAGCTACCTGAATTGCCTCTTCCCTCTTTCTTCCTTTCTGCCTGGAACTGGAGAGCAGCCAATGTGGAACCATGATGTGCTGTTAAAGATGGGAGCCTTGTGGAGAGCATGGCAGACAGGAAAGGCCAGAAGTCTGGGGGCCCAATGACATGGCAGATGGACCCAGTGCACCAGCCTTGGATAGTTTACCTCTGAACCTCATGCTAAATAAGAAAAAAAAAATCTTTTCTTGTTTAAGTCATTGCAATATCCATCGTTTTCATCTAGCAGCTCAAAGCAGTTCCGGAGACGAATGATGATAAACTGGGTGAAGAGGGTGAACAGAAAGATTTGAGGTGAGCTCCAATTTGTTGTTTGAGTCTTGGGGTAGATGATGGTGCTAGTTGCAATGATCAGAAATGGAAGGAGACCTCAGGAACCAGTATGCATTTCATTTTATACATGTTGAGTCTGAGAAACCTCCATGATGGCCAATCCATGTCCAGGAAATAATGGGATGTAGATCTTGGCAGGAGATCTACTTCTGGAAATTACAGATAACAGTTGAAGTCATGAGAGTGTTTGAGGTCACCTAGGGAGATTACAGATAACAGTTGAAGTCATGAGAGTGTTTGAGGTCACCTAGGGAGAACATGAGAGAAGAGGGCCAAGGGCAGAGCCCAAGAGCGTAGCGCTTGAGATTGATGTGCCCATAAGCAGGATGGGGAAAATCATGGAGAGGATTGGTAGAGATTGGTATCATGGAAATCAAGAACATTTAGAGAGCAGAGTGGTTCCTAATGCCATATTTAGAAAGTATTTAGAAGAAGAGAGGGTTTGGGAAGAAAAATGGTTAGAGGATTCCTTTATTCACAAAAAGGCTCTTCTCAGAATGATCTTTCCACGGAAGGGGCCCACAGGTGCAATTAGTGTCATGACACCACTGTACTTCTCACTCTTGGAGTCTTGCAATACCTTGTTATTTGTTTCACTTTTAAGAAAGCCATTCCTTCCTCCTCCAATTGTTCTGTTTCTCCAGATGTGTCAAAGGATATATTTTCTTTAAGATCAAAGTGTACCAAAGGTGTCAAATATTCATTTTAAGTTCTTTATTTCTAAAGAGTTTTGAGGGATCTCCAGTAGCACACTGAGATTGGATTTAATTAAATACATCATTAAACCTTCTCTATAAAGGGCTCTGCTATAAGGGGAAAATAAAAAAAATTTTTTTTAAAAGAAGGGTAAATAAGAAAGACATGTCAGAGGGCAAAAACACTTTGGTTTGCCTGGGTGCTTGTAGCAATGATACCAACAGAGCACATTTATCCTCCATGGGTGGAACCCGTGCTTTCACAGACTCTCTGGCCTTTGCTAGATGCTGAGCAGAGCTATCATGAGCTAGATCTGTCTTTTGTCTCTGAAGTCAATTAGTGTGATGTTTAGGATTGTTTTCCTAAACTTTTAATTTATTTTCTTAAACTAAGAAGTGAGGAGTATGTCTTCTGGGGAATGTCCTCAGATTGCATCAGCCAAGAGCTCTGAGGAGCAACTCTCTCTATGGTCCATGTCTCTCAAGGATGCTCGGAGAACCTGTTCTAGCTCTGGGCAGCATCCAGCTAAGAAAGATTAAAATAATTGTTTGCACATTTAAAGGGCAGTTGAGTGGGAAGCTATAAGGTGAACTCATTGCTTTTAGCTCTCTTAGTGACCTCCCTGGGGAACAAGTAATAGTATTCATCTGGAATATTTTAATTGGGAAGAGATCATATTTGATATTCCCAAGAAGGACCCCAGACACCACTTTGATAAGGAGTGCCCTGTCACTTAGGAGTTGGGGCTGTTCCTTGGTCCATTAGCCAGCTCTGAGAGAATCAGCAGCAACATGGGTGTTAAATATTACTCTGAACATTTACTGTGAATTTCCTGGGTATAAAATTTCTCTTCAAGATGCCACACAATGATGCATTAAAGATACGATACCTGCTCTCAAGTTGCTTGAACCCTCAGGGAAGACATAGTTTGAACTCATCACTTTTAGGTTAAATATCTATAAGCAAATGCATATATAAATGCATAATCCACACACGTACAGAGATGCCATAAAACTGGGCTTAGCTCGTGACCACTTTTTTAGCCAGCTGGGCTATCTAGAAAAAAGTTGAGGTCTCTGAGCAGGCACATTTGATGTTTAAATCAAAAAAGAGTTATGATTCTACAGTTCATGCATTTTATTTGCACTGTTCCAAAATCATTTCCCCTGTTTCAGATATATTCTAGAAGCTTTTCCAGAACATTCTGGATTAGAGTTGGGGGGATGAGTCGTCCCAGACAATGGCTATAGACCAGAAGAGGAGAAGTGATTTCCAGGACCTGACATTAAAGTAGTGGTTCTCAAACACATCTGACGCACATTGACGTCACCTGAGCATCCTTTTTAGTAATTTCAAATCCAGGCCACTCCCAAAATGGATTTATACAGTCTCTGGAGGTAGGACACAGGCATTAGTAGTTTGGAAGCTATGCAGGTGATTCCAACATGTAGATAAGGTTGAAAGTCACTGCACTGAAGGTGCAGGAAGAATAATGGACATTTAATTGTGCATGTTCTGGGGCCATTTTGTATAGGGGCAACTACTGTTCACATTCTATAGGCAGTCTATAACTTCCTTGGGATGCATGAAGGTGAGACTATGTCTTGAACAGGTAGCAGGGATATGCTTTTCTTCCCTGGTCTTTGGCGGTCCTGGGAGATGTCCCTCTATTACAAATAGAACACATCATTTTCTATCTTCCAGCACCTTCTGGAAATGGAAAAGTTGGAAACTTGTGTGTCTCAAAGATGAGACATACTATGGTCTTCTCTGCTTGGATGATAGCCTTCATAAGGAATTCCTTCTCAGCAGAGGGGTTATCTGCAATTTCTGCCAATGATGAGGGAGGAGAATGGACATCCCCGCTAGTCCGAGGGTATCCCATATGCATGTTCCTCCTTCTCCTGGACATCTTTTCACTTCCCCCATGTCTCCATTTTATTTCTTCCTGTCTCTGTGTCTAGAACCTCCTGCTGCCCTACCCTACACCCTGAGACTCACGATTCCTCTTTCCAGAAATAAAGAGGGCTCTGTCTCTTCCTTCATCCTTGGATCCTACAGATTTCACGAATTCGGGTCTGTTGTGTCCATCACTCCTCTACTCTTTCAAGTTTCTGCTGTCACAGCAGAGGATGGGGTGAACTCTTCTCCCAGAGTAGTGGGAGCAATGGGGCCTGGGATTTCTCTCCTGGTTGACATTGTTCAACAAAGGATGCTTCCTGGAAAACTGGCTATACCATACTGTGAACTTGTAAGAGAGCAAGCTATGAACTTTTTTGTTCCATATATTCTATCTCTATTACAGCAAACTTCCTAAAATTGGATTGGACAAAAGCCTAGAAAGATACACAAATATGTTAGTGGCAGTTGCTTTTTGGATGGTATGACCACGGGTGACTAAAAAGATTTTTTTTGCAACTTTTCACAAGGAACATATTGTTTTTCTAATTAAAGAAAGAAATGTTCAAGTTGATGCACCCAAGTCAACACAAATGTCTCAGATGTTGTTCATTCCTCTCTGTTTAAGAAGGCGGGGAAGAGAATGATCTGCTTTAGTAAGATCTATCAAACAAGGAAGTGGGAGCAATTAAGATGTAAATTTTTCATTCCCTAAAGGAGGCCCAGGCCAATTTCTTGGCCTATGTAATGAATACTTTCTCTGTGTTTACTTTCCTTTGTATAAAACCTCTGTTGTATAGCACAGTGTTTGGCACAAAACAAGTAAATGCTCAATAAATATTGGCCCATTGAATGAAGCAAACAAAAGATTGATGCTTAGAAGCAGAGCTCTGGTTATCTAGAAAAATCTGCTTATTGCCCTGAATAATTATAACAAGTGACATGATTTTTGTAGAAAAAAAATGTTAACACAGACCAAGTCTGTAGTCAAAGGACAGTAGGTGTGCATCATATGTTGATGTACATACTCGGAAAATGAATGGAAGCTTCATAGATGGGGTAAGACTTCAGCATGACTTTGAAGAAATCAAGAGAAATTTTATAGAAAGAATGGGATGTTCCAGGCACATGGACTAGCTTGTGCCAAGATCTAATGGCTATAGAAAGATAAGCATAGAGAGTTGGCCAAATTGTTGACCAGAGCAGATGGTGTGGCCATGAAGGATCCTGGCAGGAATCACTGTTAGAGCAGACTTCACTGGTGAGAAACCCATAAAGAAGGAAAGGAAGGATATTAGATTTCCTTAAACCCATAAAGAAGGATATTAGATTTCCTTAACCCATAGGAAGGTATTAGATTTCCTTTTGATGTTTGTAAATGCAGAGCTTTTGCAAGATTTTGTGGGGGAAGGTGTTCCTAAAGCCCTGCCCTGCCCTCTTGTCCTCCACTCTGTGACAAACAAAGAGAAACTTCTTCCAGAGAGGTAGGCCGGAGGAAACTGTACTATTGTCCTCACCCTTTTTTCTCCCACCCAGTTTGTTTTTCAGGCAGCCCTAGAAGATGAATGCTATAGCACAAATGTGGATGAGAAACTTTCCCTCCATAGATGCTGTGTGACCTTGAACACTTAGGAGGAGGAAAAATTTGATCTCCTCCATGATTCATTGAGGGGTTCTTCTTCCCTCCTCATCTCCCAGACCTCCTCACTTCCCCATGGAACTCTCCTCCTTGACTTCTTCTCTGTTCCAGATACCATCACCTGTTTGGTCCCTCACATCATCCTGGTTCTCTTGCATGCCTCATTGCTTGCTCAACTGACTGCTTTTAGAGTACTGCCATAGTTTTCCCTACAGCCCTTACACCAACAGCTGCTATGTCTGTATGTACCTCAACTTCTCTCCTGAGCTCAGACTTTCACTTCGAGGCACCTGCTGAGCACATCCTACTGGGTATCTATCAGGTAACTCCGACACAGCATGATCCAAAACTAAACTCAATTTCTTCTCCCCTGACCTGCTCCTCTTTTGTTTCCTGTATCAGTTATGGCCTCACCACTCAAACAGAACACCTGTTTGCCTTGGATTCTCTCCTGCTCCCCTCCCATGTCTAGTTAATCAATCACCACGTCTTGCTCATTCTACCGGGGGGATGTCTGCTGAATTTCTTCACTTCTCTTGATCACTCTTGTGTTAATTTTGATCCTTAACCTCTTTCTTCTGCACCAGTTTGTTAACTCTTAAGTGGTTCTCTCTCTTTATTTTTTAAAGATTTATTTATTTATTTATTCATGACAAACAGAGAGAGAGAGAAAGAGGCAGAGACACAGGCAGAGGGAGAAGCAGACTCCATGCAGGAAGCCTGATGTGGGACTCAATCCCGGGTCTCCAGGATCACACCCTGGGCCAAAGGCGGTGCTAAACCCCTGGGCCACCGGGGCTGCCCTTAACTGGTTCTCTTGCTTTTGGTCTCTCTCTCTCTTTCTCTCTCCCTCTCTTTCCACTCTATCCTCCTCATTTGCTGCCAGAGTGATCTTCCTGAAACAAATGGGGTCATTTCAATTTTGGTTAAAGGGTGTTAAGGGCTGCTCCTTGGCTAAGGATCAAGCACAAGCTTCTGAGTATGGCTTGCAAAGGCTTCCCAGTCCAGCCCTGATGCCTTCCCAGGCTTGTCTTATATCACTTGTGCCCTGCCTTTCAACCTCTGCATGGGTCCCAATCCGCATAGAAATACTTTCTGTGTCCCAAACACATGTTTGCATTCTCTCCTTTCACAACTGCACTTTTTTCCTGATCTGGTATATTCCTTCATGCCCGACCCACAGACCCCTTATGCAAAATAATGTCATGTACAAGGAAAGCTGTTTATTGCCTTAGTCATCCTTCCTAGCACAGCTCAGGGCACCTCTGCAAAGCCTTGTCTATTCCTTCATCCATGCTTCGATTAGAGTTTGTATAAGATGATTTATTTATGTGCTCTCTCTCTCTTGTACAACATCGGTCCTATAGAAGGTAAGATCTGAGTATTTGTCCTTTCAATCCTAGCACAGAGCCTGGTACTAGGTAAATCCTCAATCGGTATTTTATGAATTAACTAGTGAATACATTCTGCATTTTTTTCACATTTTTAATTCCCTCCTGTCCCCAAAAGATCCCATTTTCTTTAGACCTTCATCCTTGAAGGTTAAACAATTAGTGGAGTATTCTTTTCCTTTCTCCATACATTTGCATGGAGGGGTGGGAATTTCCTTGCCTCTGGAGTGTGTGTGTGGGGGTGGGGTGGGGGTGGGGAGATATAGGGGACTTATACTTCTGTGGCCACATGTAACATGTCTTGCTGGTCCAGTTGAGCAGACCATGCTCAGTCCCTCTGCAGGCTCTTGCTAGGCGTGGCTGTCCTCAGGACACCTACTTTCCTCTGAGGCCCTATAATAAGTGGCCATCACTGCGTGGAAGACTTCCCTTTGCTGAGAATGCCTGCCTGTGACCCAGTGTATGGGTTTAATTGTGGCTTTTTTTTGTTTGTTTTTTTGGTTCAGGGCAGATATTAGAAAACCCATCTGTTTGTGGTCTAAGCTTTAGACTCCAATCGGCTTTATCAGACATAAAGCAGATATTTTCATCCCCATCTGTTTGATTTCTGTGACTGTCTCTTGATTGGTCCCAGCTTGGAGCTGGGTGGGGAGGGAATTGGGGAGAATTGGGACAGGAATATTATGTATGTGTTCTTCCAAAACCCTAATAATTATCCTATTATTCTACCATGAAGGAATCAGGAGTTATTCAAAACTCAGCCATCTGGAGGAATCTGTAGCCATATAATGATTTTGGAGAGAGATTCTACTTCACAGGGTTAAGAGGTGACTGAGATAGAACCTTATATGTGAGAAATGCCTTATACTACTTAAATGAATGAATAAAAAAGTTTGTGGGCAACAAGTTACAGTTTAAACTCAAGTAACCTGAGGCAAGAGAAGAAATGGATTTTCCGTTTTCGTCTATCAGATGGGCAAAGACCAGAAAGTTTAATAATCCACTGTGTTGGAGAGGGTAAGGGAAAATAAACAATCTCATACATTGCTGGTAGGCATGTACTTTGTTAAAAATAATCTGTGGAAGGGGTGCCTGGGTGGCTCAGTTGGTTAAGCACCCGACTCTTGATTTTGGCTCAGGTTGTAATCTCAGGGTTGAGCCTCCTGAGGGCACTGAGCTCAGTGCAGAATCTGCTTATCCCTGTCTCTCCCCTTTTGCTTGTCTCCCTGCTTGAGCCTGCTCAATCTCTTTCTCAAAAAAAAAAAAAAAAAAAAAAAATCTATGGAATGCAATTTAGGTGTATCTATTAAAAAACATGTGTGTGGGCAGCCCTGGTGGCTCAGTGGTTTAGCGCTGCCTTCAGCCCAGGGCGTGATCCTGGAGACCTGGGATCGAGTCCCATGTTGGGCTCCCTGCATGGAGCCTACTTCTCCCTCTGCCTGTGTCTCTGCCTCTCTCTCTCTCTCTCTCTCTGTATGTGTCTTTCATGAATAAATAAATAAAATCTTAAAAAAAATAAATAAAAAATGTGTGTACATGGCCTTTGACCCAACAATTCTATCAGTATTTTATGTTTCTAGAAATTTATACTATGCATCTAGAAACATGCACAATGACAGAGTATTCGTTGTCACATCGTTTACAACAGCACAAATTTAGAAATTTTCTGATTATTCAGCAGAAATGAGGGTGCGTCCTAATGGGTTATTTTTAGCTATAAGGAAAGCTGAGGACACTCCTGGTACACTAATACGGAATGGTGTTTCCAAGATTGTTTCCAGTATTGACAAATGGAAATAATCAAAGTGCACAACACTGAGTAAGTTATGCTATCATTTAAAAAAAGAGAGAGAGACAAAATGTATTTGCTTGTAATGCTTTTATCTGGAAATATACAATAGAAGCTGATAACACTGTTTGCCTCTGGGAAGGGGAACCAGATGGCTGGGAGAACAAGGTTAGGAGGGAGACTTTGCTTTATAACATTTGTACCTTTTGAATTTTAAACAATGTGAATATTTAATTAAATTAAAAGGTGCACGTGCATACACACACATGTACACTTTGGTTTTTATTTTAATTAACAGGAAATATTTTTGGGTATTGGGAAGAAACCAAGCATCAGTTTCCTTAGACAACAATCGCAGGAGAACAATTGAGGAAGCAGGAATTAACTCAAGCTAAAAGGGATAATTGATTAGTACAGTTGGGTGGACAGTATGCACGCTCTGATGGTCAAACCATGTGTACTTACATTTGAATTTGGGCTCTGGTGCTTTCAGTGTGACTGTGAACGAGTTAGCTCTTTAAACTTCAGTTTTCCTTTAAATAATGGATAATAATAGTATCTGACTCACAGGATTGCCATGAGGAAAGCATGAGAGAATGTGTATATAACCTGTATAAAGGTGGGTTCCCATGTGGTCCTGTTCTTCGCTTAGACTCACATTCAAAGAGAAAAACAAGTTAACAGAGAAGCTTAATCAAAAGCAATTCAAGTGTTTACTGTACTTTCTTAAGAAAATTCCAAGAGGGTAATATATGCATAAGAAATAGCTACACTTAAAAAAAAATTCTGTGCCTTCAATTTGATCACCCCTCACTTTCAACACAGAGTAGCTGTACTTGAAAATCTCTCCTTATTCCACTCTCAACTGCCAAGTAAAACTTCTCATACTCACTCTGTCGTGTTTTCTTGGAGCTATTCTTTTTTTACTGCCAGGAGTTCTCTTCATTTCAAATATAAATCTTCTTGCCTCTCAGGCTTACAGTATTTTCCCCCAATGTGTGGATTAAGGCCCATGAACTGAGGATATGGGGGCATGCCAAGTAAACCAAATCAGAATTTTACTAGTGGAAGTGGGGGTGGATGGGCCTAGAAAGGGATGGAAAATAGGTTTTAAAAATATTCTTAGATTAATAATTTTGAGCCCCCATTACACATGTAAGGAATTTATAACATTGCCTGGCATATTATAAGCGCTCAATAAATTTTGGCTATTAATATTATTCATAATAACCACTTTTCCACAACCTGATAATACTAACATTAACATTTATGGAGAGTCTGCTATGTGTCAAGCACTGTTCTAGCATTTTATGTGTCTTCACTCTTAGAAGCTTTACAACAACACCATAAACATAGGTCTTTTAGTAACCCTCATATACCAATGAGGAAACAGGATGTGAAGCCAAACCGTTGGACTCTAGTCCTGTGTTAGCCGCCATGTTGGATTGCCTCTAAGTCAGGTTTTTCTATGTAATGCATTTATCAGGGATCCAGCCAATTCAATCCTTCCATACTGGATGTTTTCCCAGGGTTCTTTTCTACTACTTTCCATAGTCCTTAGGGGTCCCAAGTGAGATATGAGCAAATAATAAGGGTGTTGGGCACCTTCAAGTTCCTGGGATGACAACTGCTATTGGATACTGAAGATTTCCGGCTCTGGGCCAGCGAGGGGCCTCTGCCAGTGAATTCTTAATGAACACATTTGATGGTTCTCTCCATTGCCTCCCTAGTTACCTGTCTACTAAGGAAAATAATTCCAGTGCTAACCAGATCATTAGATGCCCATAACGAATCAGCTTATTCTGGAGGATATACTAGAATATTTGTTTCCCAGCTGCTAGTGCAACAGGAACTGGAGTCTTGATATATCCATGTATTTTCATTCTTTGCTATCAGGCTGTCCTGGCATTTAATCTATCAATTCAGGGGAAGGAGGAGACCACCCAGAATAAAAGAATCTTGGCTTAGCTTTGGGCTTCATGTTAGAATTGTTATGTGAAAAGTGAGAGAGTCTTCAGATCCTTGCTTTGCTGAGAGAGAAAAGTGTTTCCCAAATTCCAAAAAGCTTCCATCTGTATATCAAGAGTAAAACTTGGAGGCCTGAGCTAGTGTTATTATTTTGAGCCATGATGGAGAAAAGAGAGAATATGATATAAGGAAAGTTTCTATACTGCTGGAAATAGAAAATCCTTTTGGTTCAGGGAGGTAGAGCTGAAAGGAAGAGAGAATGAGAAAGAGAGAGAGAGAGAGAAGTTTTAGTTTCTTCCTCCTGCCAATTTCAAATCTCTTGGCAAAGTGGAGAATATCTGAGGTGAAGAAATGGTAGGTAGTAAACATATCCCAAACAAGTTGAGGGGGAATCAACATGGAGGGGCTGGACTCATACTCCATGTTCTGACCTTGAAAGGGGATCACCTCACCTGGCACTGCAGGTCAAGGTGGGGCAGCCCCACGCAGAGAAAGGTTGTGTGATGTGTCAGTCAACGAGCTCTGGCCCCATGCAGCTGCCACAGTGTGCTTCAGTGGGAGATGTGGATGAAGCTGAGAGACTGGCTTGGTGAGCTTCACCATGGTGAAGGGCAAAGTTGTCCAGAAGAAGAGGGTTGGAACAGTGACTGCTGGAGCAGTCAAGAGGAGACTGGAGCAGATTATGGGGGTGCTTGTGGGGCCAGTGAGGTAGCCTCTGTCGGCAGTGGGGAAGGCCAATGGGAGCAATGGGAGCAATGACTGTGTGGTGCCCCCAGCAGGAGAATGGATACTGGGGTCACATTGGGCTTGGACACCTCAGCAACAACAGCAGTGACAACAGAGCCCACACCTGTCCTCAGGTAGGAGATGCTGCAACCAGAGGAGAGTGTGGTCCCAGGTCTTCCCTCCATAGCCATGAAGGCACTATGCTTCCCTCCACACCTAGAAAAAGTGTATGTGTGAGTTCCTGGAGAGACGAGACATGCTGTCAAACTCAGCAATTGTTGGAAGACATTGGGTTTACTCCAATAAGACTGCTGGGAGCCATAACAAACGGAGACTGTCCCCCACCCCTCCTGGTTCCTAATGTAATAGTTGGAGTAGGAATTTCTTAGCAAGTTATAGAAAAATGTAAAGTGTGTGTGTGTGTGTGTGTGCACATATGTGTGCACATTGACCTCAGGGATGCTAGGGGAAAAAAAAAAAATATATTATGTCCTGAATTATGTCCTTCCCCCTGCCCCAATTGGTATGTTGAAGTCCTAACTCTAGGTACCTCAGAATTTGACCAAATAAGGAGATAGGATCTTTAAAGAGGTAATTAAGGTAACATGAAGTCATATGGATGGGCCCTAATTCAATATGACTGGTGTCCTTATAAGAGGAGATTAGGACACACACATACACACACACACACACACAGAAAAATGGATGACTGTGTGAGGACACAGCGAGAAGGTGGCCATCTGCAAGCCAAAGAGAGAGGTCTCAGGAGGAACAACCCTGCTGACACCTTGACCTTGGACTTCTAGCTTCTAGAACTGGAAATAGATGTGGGAAAATAAAATGTTTGTTGTTTAAGCCACTCAGTTGGTGGTATTTTGTTTTGGCAGCCCTAGCCGACCAAGACGGCAATCTGGATTATGAAACATTTAGGGTGAAGCTAAGAGTTTCAGAGGTCCAGAAGCGAGTTATGGGCCTAATATAGACTCAGAAACAAAAGAAGCAACATAGGATGATGGAGAGGCCTGGTGTGCCAGAAAACAGTCCATGTAGGGCTACGAGGTGGTCCCAATACATGCTATTTGATTCACATTTTAGTAAAGTTGGAATTTCTTATCCAGAATTTTCCCAAACCAATTCAGTGCCAGGAGGCAACATAAATCACTCCTACTTTTCCTCCTATGCATAGAGAGTAATGATACATGGCAGGCAAAAACTGAGTGATGCTGAGTTTGTAAGTGGTGCTGTGTCCCAATCAAGGGAGGAGGTACTAGTGTTTGGGTGGATGGGATGACGATGGAGGAAGAGCAAAATATCTTTATAAACAGTCTTGTTTTCATCTCTTTCTAAGATGCCAGTTGCCGTGGTCTCTCAGCACTGTGACAGACAGTCCCAGACTCAAAACACAATGTGATTTATGATATCCATAAATCACAGAGCTAAACGTTATGATTAAATCTCATATTTACAGCTAAGAAGTCAAAAGGGTTGGTAATCATTTTAAATATAGGATTATGGTTCCTGTGTCAAAAATGCATGATTTTGCACAATCTGGCGCTGGTGTGAATGCATTAGTAAAATTGGATATTGCACCCACATATCACCCAGCCAGGCCCGTCTGGGGTCTTGGTCCCTGGGCCTGTGGAGATGAGACATAATGAGGTAAAGGGAATGTTCCAGTTACCTTAGTGTGTTTCTCCACTGTCTCCACTTTGAGTTGGGAACCATACAGGAGAAATATATATTACAGTTGTACAGTGAATGTGGGATTGGATGAATTATTTGCCAAGGGAGGTCATTCTTACTTTGTTCCAGAAGAACTGACATCTCAAGACACCATAAATTAAAACTTCATCTGTTTTGCCACAATTCTTCTCTTCTTTTTTTTTCTTTTTTCCCTAGCCCAGTCACATAAGCAGTTAGTTCAAATATGCTGTGGTGGTGATGCTGCCATTAATTAATTTTTCTTTACATCAATGGAGACCTTTGGCCAGTGGGGCACATTAAAAATAAAGACCCTAAACATGAGCATTCCATCTGTCCCCGATGCACTGGCATTCCCTTCAGCCACATTTTCTTTTCACTCTTACTGGAAGATAGTGGGTTGATAGGCTTGTAAAACTACATTTTTTTTTCTTTGAATTAGCTATAGCATATAGTGTTTTTTGTTCTGTTTTGTTTTTTAAATAATGGAATCTCAATTTGGTTCCTGAGGATCCTACTGTACTCTGCTCCCATTTCTAATCTCCGTGATGATCATGCGGACATAAACACATTGCATTAGGTGTCTTGTGAGGAAGGGGCCAGGGTCACACCCACAGCTTACTTTTCCCCCTGAAGAGTTCAGGTCAACTTGACAGAGTCTTTATCAAGCAGTGCTGAGCGATGCTGGTGCTGAGCTAGATGGGTAGTGGAGGCAGAAAGAGGAGCCCAGAGGGTCCCTTCCTTCCTAGAATCCCTGGCTCTGGAAATTAGTTTTTGACACAAGGTGTCAAATGATTTGGGGTTGGTTGTCTGATACAGACAATGTGAACAGTAAGGATTTAGAGAAGAGCCCCTGGAGCCCAAGTGAGCCAGGAAGACTTAGGGAAATCAACAACGAACTTGGCAGCCAAGAGATAAAATCCATCCACTTGGGTTCATTTGTGAGAGTGAATATTCTGAGCCTGAACTGTGTAGTCAGGTTCATACTTCCTTAGGGAATAATCAAATGAATTGGGCATATCTTTTGGCTAAATGGCAGCGAGATATGATCTAATCTCCTATGTAGGGTGACAAAATTTAATTGCATGTTCTGAGGGAAGCATCATGATGTTTGCATCCAATGAACACCTACCGCTATCCACTGCCCCCGTTACAAATGTCTTTAAATGGACATTTATTGGTTACTTCTCATTTAGCTCTCTCATGGGGAGAGGAATACTAATATTATTCCATTACAGTTGGGGCTGAGGCTTAGAAGAAATTTGCTGAACTAGGGGAGAAGAAAAATTTGTTTTCCAAAGGTGAGAAAACCCAGGACAGCAAGAGTAATCCTGAAACAGAAAATCTATTTTCCTCTTATTGTAGAAATTAAGGTGTGCTTTGTAGAAAATTTAGAAAATGCAAGCACGTGTAGAGAAGAAAATAAGAACCATCTACAGTTTAACAACCCAGATACCTCTATTATTACCTCCACTTACACAAATATGAAAGCATCATAAAAACTTCTCTGAAATTGGATTGTGTTAATTAAGTATGAAAGTAAAAAAAGTATGCTTTTTTTTTTTTTTTTAACTTACTATCATATCACAAGTATAATGGTAGAAATCTTTAGCACTGCCCTGTGTCTGGCTCACCTCTCCTCTTGCGCACATAGTAGGATGGCATTTTCCTCCCCACGTTGAAGGTAGGTGGAGCTAGGTGACTAGTTCTGGCCAATGGGCTGTTATGCAAAGTGAGGTGTGTTGCTTCTGGCCTTCATGGGACTATCTTGTCCTCTCTTTCACTGCCAAGAGGTTGGTCGTACGTTTACCTGAGAGTTCAGGGCTCTGGGTGATTGCATGGAGGGAGCTTCCCCCATTCCCTCCTGCCTCATCTCATTTAGATGTAGAGTGTGAACAAGAGAAGCATTTTTGTTGTGCTAAACCACTGAGATTTTAAAAGCTGTTATTGCAGGACAACCTAGCTTGTCTGAATTAATACAATATTTTCTTATGTCAGGAATTCTCCTGAAAACGATTTCTAGCGACGACAGTAATTTTTCATTATATGCATACTCTAAATTTTATTTAGTCATCCCCCTATTGTTAGGCATTTATTTGTTTCACACTTTTTTTTTTTTTAAATAGCACAGCTGTGAAAACTCTCAAGTGCTTATCTGATGGATTCTCACGAGAAATTTTTATAAATGGAGTAGTTAGGTCAGAAGAATATGAATGTTTTCAAGGCTCTGGATACGAATTGACAAACTCTCTCCAGAGATGTTTTTTTGAGTTTATACTTCCTTTGGCAGCACACCAGAGTACCCTCTTTCAAAGCGCTGTTACCAAAACCATGTCTTATAAGTTTAAATCCTTTTTATTTTATTTTTTTTGCAATTTTAAAGAAAAAGCAATTGCCATTTTTTTTGGAATAACAATGAGTTTGAGCTATTTTTTTTTCAAATAAATTTTATTTAAATTCAATTGGCCAACATTGACTTGTCTTTTTATGCCCTTATGCCTCCTTCTATGTTTGTGAATGTTATGAAGTGTAGCCTGCCCTACTGAGGCTCTTTTGTCTTTTTCTTGTTGATTTGTAACTACCCTAACATCCTAACTGTTAAGATTCTTGTTGATTTAAATATTTTGATATTTTACATAGTTTCAGAGAGAAAAACGAGACAGATTTGTATGGGATAGATGTTCCCTAAGGAGAGTTAATTATAGCCTTCAGAATGAGGGAAGAAAGAAGGAAAGCATATGAGGCGTGCCTGTCCGTCAGAGATGCTCCCTGAAAAGCCATCCTGCATGAGGGATGAAGGGAGGGGACTCCCTAGTGCTCTTCCTGTGACTCGGTGACACCAACTGTCATGGTGTCCATGGGGTTCCCGTGCACAGATGTCACCCAGCCTGACGTGGACCCTAGCATTTGAGAGAGGTCGAAGTTTCCACAGGCAAGGCTCAAACACTTTAGTAGGGGAACACAGGATTGCAGGGCCCTCACCTAAAACAGGTCTCTATCGCTGAAGAGGTTTCGTTGAATAGAGGAGGTGGGACTGGCACAGGAGTTGACTGTCCAGTGCCCTGGGATAGAAAGAGAAAAGCAACGCAGGTGTGTGGGTGAAGTACAACACGTGTGCAGAGGAGGAGGTGTGCACTCCTACCTGTGGGCGCAGGTGGAGGGGAATGAGAGCACTGAGGCCTTGACATTTGGCTTGGTCATGAAAGTTGGGTAGAAATTCGCTCTTCTGAGACATACATATGCTAAATGTGGGGCATTATTGAAAACAAGAATCCCGTGTTTATCTGAAATCCAAATTTAACTGCATCCTGTGTTTGCTACCATGCTAGAAGCTGATGGGGGTGAGGGCTCTGGGGGAGCCCTATCGCTTTGGCCTCTTGTGGGGTAGGAGGGGCACATGGCTGGAGGAGAGTGTGGGGTCCACCACAGGATTCTGATTGCTAGCTGTAAGGGCTGCAGTGCTTAGAGATGTTATAAGGATTTAATGAGAGGACAGATATAAAGTCACTTGGTAAATGTTGGTGAAGTGACTTGGTGAGTGGTTATTTATTTATGCTTTAAAAGATTTTGTTTATTTATTCATGAGAGACACAGAGAGAGAGGCAGAGACATAGACAGAGGGAGAAGCAGTCTCCCTGCAGGGAGCCTGATGCGGGACTGGATCCCAGGACCCCAGGATCACAACCTGAGCCACCCAGGTGCCCCTAGTGAATGGTTATGTTTTTTAATCTCTCCTGGCGATGGTAAATGGTAAATTTACCTTAGGACCTAAAAACAGCCCATGGGCTACACAGAAAAGTAATCAAAATATATATTTTTTTCATTCTTGAAGAGATATTTAGATACACTGTATAGAGATGCTTTTCTGAGAGTCCTTACATTTTTGTTGACTTGATTTATTATTATTATATTTTTAGGGGGTCACATACTGCATGACCTATCAGCTTGCTTGGAAATCTAGGCCTCAGATTCCCTACTGCATCAGATTCCCATTGTTTGCATTCAATTGTTGTATAATAAAGGAAGGAACAGGTTTCTGTAGCATCCTATATTCAAATTCTGGGTCCCCTGAAGGGCCTCTGCCAGCTTTTGTTTTATGGAACTCCACACGCTTAATCTTTCTCAAATTGTTTCGTGACTGTCTGTGGAGTTAGCATTATTCACTCCAGAAGGTCAGGGACCTTATTTTGTTCTGCATTCAGCTCTGAGGCCTGTGAGTTGCTGGTGTTTGTCATTCAACAAATACTTGATTGATTAAGTGGATCGCCAAAGGAGCTGGGTTCTTTCCGTGGGATCCCTGCTTTCTGTTATCAGGCAGGTACTGTATGTGGAATTTGTATAATGGATGTCTGAATTTCATATGTGCCAAGATCTCCCCTACTATCACTCCCCTACTATTTACTTAATTATTGAGCATGTTCTAGATACCAGGTACTGGCCTAGGCCCTGGGATACAAAGATAAACAGATAGTCTCCATCTTCAAGGAGCTTGTAGTCAACTGGGGAGATGAAAATTTAGATAATAAAGTTACAGTGATATCATGCTATCATGGAAGAATGGACTGGCTACAACATATGAGCATCCCAGGCAGACGAATCATTTGACATTCTTCAAACTGATATTCCTTTCATGTATATTCAGTGTATTATTGGTGTGAATGTAGAGAATTCTCTATAATAAAAACTGTTTACCTTTTTCTTTTTGTTCAAAATAAGAGATTTATGATAGTCACAGAATGTATCAGAATAGCTGAAACATTTCAGGACTACAATTTTTGAAACCAGGCAACTTTTTGGGAAGCCTACTAAAGTGTTTAAGATTTATACAACAACATGACCCATCTACGCCGGGCAAATATCAACCCTACATGTATTGCTTGGTTTCAGAGTTTTGCGAGTTCCAACTATGACCTAAGGTAAGTGTCTCAGAAATGGCCCGTGTTTGTTTAGAACGACTTCTCATGTCCAGGGCAAAAACCCTGAGTAGTGAAAGGCTTGTGAAGATGTAGAATGGTTCCATTTTGGATCGCTATTTACTTTAATACTCATCATTAATTCATATTTCACCTGTTACCTGAAGACTCATCTATGGAAACTTGAGGTAACTGGCATCATCCATCAAGTTTATTCCAGTGATGTTCTAGCATCCTGTGTTTGTTGGTGTCTTGGGCAGATGTCCAGTGGCTCTGCTCTTCCATTTGACTCTAGATACAGAATCCCTAATGTCAGTCCATGGGGACACAGGGAATTTTCCCCAGGGAAGAAGTATTGGGAATCCAACCCTAAAGCTGAATTAAAATTTTATAGGAGCATCAAGAGAGGTGGAGGGGGAGAGATTATATTCTGGTTTGAGGAATCACACATGAAAAGACATATAGAGACAGGGAAGACGGAGGTGTGTCTGGATTACTCCCAGCAGCCCAATGTTTCCAGATCATCAGGTGGTTCAAGCAGTTAGGAGACAAGAAGGGGTGAACAGGAGCCAGAGCCAGAAGACAGCAGGCCAAGGATAGTAATTTCACCTTTCAGTCTTGGCCTCACAAAATGAGCTAACAATTTTTTTTAACATATTTACAAAACATTTTCCCCCAACATTTCTCTATGAAAATGAAAGAATATATAGGAAAATTTAAAGACTAATACAGTGAATACCAACATACCCACCACCTAATTTTAAATTAACCTCTTTCTGTATTTCCTTCACCCATTGCCAAAATGTGACCCACAGGCCCTGGCGGCCCATAGCACACTTTCAAGGGCATCCTTGAGGTCAAAACAATTTTCATGGTAATCCTAAAATGTCCTTTTTCTTTTTCTTTTCTTTTTTTTTGCTGTGTTGATATTTGTAATGATGGGGCGGAGTGAGAATAAGTAAGACTCTGGTGCCTTAGCATGAACCAGGCACTGGAACCCACTATACCAATAGTTGTCATATTCTTTACTGCCACTCACTCATTTGTATAAAGAAGGCCTCTATAAGTGACACATTTTATTACATCTCAATTCTTGGGTACCTCTCTTTTTAGCATTTTGGGTGAGGAAATGAGAAGCATGCCCTGCTGCTCTACACTGAAGTCTGAGGATAACCTTGAGGAAAAGGACTTGTGTGATGATTGAATTGCCAGCTGAACTAGCAGCCTTTTTCATGGAACATCAATGTTTACTTGCAAGAAGGGCTGTATTCCTAGAGCTGTCTTAACAAATGGTCTCAGTGTTGGTGGCTTAAAATAGCAGATACTTATTCTCTCATAGTTCTGGAGGCTGGACGCCCTGAATCAAGGAGCTGGCAGGGTTGAACTCTTTCTGGAGGCTCTGGAAGAGAACCTACTCCTTGTCTCTTCTAGCTTCTGGTGGTGATGGGTGTGCCTTGGCATTCCTTGGCTTTTGGCAGCATCACACCAGTCTCTGCCTTGTCTTCACATAGCCTTCTCTCCTTTGTGTCTCTGTGTCTTCTTTCTTATAAGGGACTCATCACTGGATAATCCAGGATAAGCCCCTCTTCTCAGGCTCCTTAAGTAATATTCACAAGTTGCAGAGATTGGGAAGTGAATATATATCTTTGGTGCGGGGAAGGCATTTTTTTTTTCTGCCTTCCACAATGATTGACTGATAAACTATAGTTATTCAGATTTGGGTATTTGCCAAACATTTTCTTGGAAATGAACAAAGAGAGCCTATCACTTCAAGGAAAACAACTGATATTTTTGTTACCAATTAGAGAATTCAAGCTTTCAATGAAAAAGAATTTTGGAAAACTCATATGTATTCACCACCATAAGCTTAACATTTTCACAATACTACTTGAAAGCCAAGTTTTTTTTTTTTTTTGATGAGATTGGTAGTGATATGACTATATGGGATATCTATCTATCTATATATCTCAAATATCTATATATCTCATATATATATATATTCTATAATGAAATGTGTCAACATTTGGAAATTTGGAAATTCTGCATGAACCAATATTACCCAAATGGTCAGTGCTTCATGCCATAAAATTATAAGTAGATAAAAGGTCCATTCAAAGTACAAGATAGGCACTTCAGTCGGCGGACAGAAGAGGCGGGAGCGGTAGGGAGTAACGCCACCCCGCTGACTGCAGAGGACTCAGGTGCGGGCTTGGCCCCAGCTGTGGCCTCTGCCGCCGCCCGGTGAGGCGATGGCCAAGGTTTCTGTGCTGAACGTGGCGGTGCTGGAGAATCCGAGCCCTTTCCACAGCCCCTTCCGGTTCGAGATCAGCTTCGAGTGCAATGAGGCCCTGGCGGACGATCTAGAATGGAAGATCATTTATGTTGGCTCAGCTGAGAGTGAGGAGTTTGACCAAATCCTGGACTCTGTGCTAGTTGGCCCTGTCCCAGTAGGGAGGCACATGTTCATCTTTCAGGCTGATGTCCCCAACCCATCCCTCATCCCAGAGACTGATGCTGTGGGTGTGACCGTGGTCCTCATCACCTGCACCTACCATGGACAGGAGTTCGTCCGTGTGGACTACTACGTCAACAATGAATACCCCAATCCCGAGCTGAGGGAGAACCCACCCCTGAAGCCAGACTTCTCTCAGCTCCAGAGGAACATCTGGGCCTCAAACCCCCGAGTGACCCGCTTCCACATCAACTGGGACAACATGGACATACTAGAGGCCATAGAGAACCAGGACCCCACCCTGGGCTGTGGCCTCCCCTTCAGCTGTGCTCCCATCAAAGGCTTGGGTCTCCCAGGTTGCATTCCTGGGCTCCTACCCGAGAATTCCATGGACTGCATCTAACTCGAGGAATCCAGGCCCTACCTGGGCCCAGCCGGGACTGTGGCCAGTCTCCTAGCACATCTGGAGAGGGCAGCTGGGCCTCCTGGACAATCCCACGGAGGCCATCTAGAGGACTTTGGGGCCATCAACTATACCCAAGCCAGACGTGGTTCTGAGGAAGGAGCAGGCCTCAGGTCTCTCCCAACCCTGACCCAGAAGGATCAGCTTTTACCTCTACTGCCCAGGCCTGTAAGAAGCAGGTACTTCACTTTTTAATTCTTTGTGACATGTGTCTTTTCTGTCTTCCACACACACTATAAATTCCACCTGCAGGCCTTTCTGCCACCATGCTCCTGTGAGTACCATTGACCCAGAGCTCTTCCCACAGACCTCCCTGGCTTGCCTTGAGGATTTCTTGGTCAACGCCTGGCAAGGCTCCAGGCCTGTTGAGCCGAAGGCTCTGTCATTCTTGTCCCTCCCCAAACATCTGAGCAAATCCACCCAGCTTTTTGGAGTCACAGGCAAGGAACCAAGCTTGGTTAGAAGGTGGACTTGGACACAATTTCTGTCCTCCTAGGATAGTTTTTAGGTCTTTTAATCCAACAGCCTCTGGAAAAGTCTGTTCCCAAAGGTATGCTTAGCAGGATGCTAAGGAATGATGGTTGACTCCTCTCCGTACAACCACCTTCCTGTCCTCTCTTAATTGGATCTGGCTTTTCCTGGAGGCTGCCATGGTGGGAAGGTGGCAGGTTGGTGGAGTCTGTCTCAATGCTGGCATCAGGGCCCCTCTGCCTGCCTTAATCTGCCCTCTGCGAAGACCTCATGCTCTTGCAGGCACAGGAAACCATAGGGACCCTGAAAACCTCTCCCCTTGCCATGCTCCCTGCAACACCCCATTCCCTCACTGCTATGTGGATGCAATTGTGATTACAGTTTGTATATTAAAAGGTTTTTATGTTAAATATGTTTGGTTGATCTAAAACAACAACAACAACAAAAAAAACAAAGTACAAGATAGATCAATCAATTTTAATATAACAGAGTATGAAAAATTTATTGATACGTTTTCAGATTCCATGTTACAACTAACTTTTAAGAAACTATCACTTTTCCAGTTTGGGACAGTATGAAAAATAATCTGAAAAGACTATTGCAATTCTTCTCCCTTAATCCAATACAATGTCTGGATTTTCTTCATATGCTTCAACCAAAACAACCTATCATAAAAGATTGAATGCTGAACCAGGGGAATCTCACTGTCTTCTAGTCAGACAGACATTAAAGAGATGTGTAAAAATAGAAAGCATTGCCACTATTCTCATTATTATTTTGTTGTTTTGGAAGATAGAGTTGTTTCTCATAAAATATATATATTTTTTGTGGTAACATATAATAGTTTTTCAGAAATGATTACTAAAAATTTAAACATGTTCCTGATTTAATTTAATGTAAATTGATAGATATAGTCCATAAGATAAAAACTCTTTGGGGTCCTTAGTAATTTTTAAGTGTGTAAAAAGGTCCTGAAACCAGGATGTTTGGGAAATGCTGTTCTAGAAGTTTGGACAGAGCAGTGGAGGCTGAGAGTATGGGACCTGATGGACTCTGGGTAGAGGGAGGGAGTTCCAAATATGCTAAAAGGCAGGAACAAGGAACAAAGCGCAGAAAGGGCATAGCATATCTGGAGAAGATCAAAGCAGGCCAGTTCGGCAGGAGCAGAACATTATAGTTGTGATGCAGTGGGAAACCCAAGTTTTAGGGTGGTGTGAAGCCAGGCCGTGAAGGACTGTGAGTCTGGCATGTGGGATTTATCTGGAGGCAGTGGGATAGCACTGACATTTCTAAAAAGTGGGAGTGCCCTATTAGATGGTGCTGCTCAGGATAGGGACCTGAAGCAGAGTGTGTGTCCTCTGGTTGTTGTCGATTCAGGCAGGAGGCAATGAGGGCCACACCCAAGTCAGTAAAGGAAAACTGTGAAAATACAAAAGATTGAACACATGGGGCAGGCATTTTACAGAACCCGCCCCCCAACTATCCATGATATACAATGAAAAAATGAGTGAAAGCAATAAGACAAAGATAAAGTCATTGTTATGTCCCACATAAAAGCAGTAATATGACATCTGAAGCTGTCTTTTCAACTGTCAGATGAAAAGATTTCCACTCATTCCCCGCCCTTCTGTCTTCTTTAATTTTACAGACTAATTTTGTTAAATGCACATTGATTTGCAAAATTCTTGGAGAGGACCAAAGTCCTACTCTTTGGAACAATCAACAAAATTTTATCCTAGATCACTCAGTGGAATTTACATCAGAATTTAGAATTTATGTTCTGGTCTAGAGGGATGGAAGAGCCAGGTCTGTTTACTGAAGGAGAGAAGGAATTTCTTAGAAAAGAATGCACCCTAAAGGAAGAAAAGAGGGTCCTAATGCTTTCAGAAAATGGAGGTCATATTCTTAGTCTGAGGACATGACTGAGTACCACAGTGCACAAAGGATGTGCACTGTCCTATCATTCTCCCATTTTCCAACAACGGCTTGTGCAAAGCCTTCTTGGTGACCAAACATCTCCTGATTATATTCCCTCTGCTAGACTATACTTTCCTTAAAACTGTCTTTACTTTTGGCTCCTATGCCACCACTTTCTCTTGTGACCTCAGAACACTGTTGATCTTCCTCCAGAATTCTGTTCTCTGTACCCCTTAATCTTTTGACATTTCTCAGAATTCTGTCCTTGGTTTTCTTTTCCATTCATTCATCCTATATTCTCTTCCTAAGTGATCTCATCCACTTTAATGTCATACTGATCAGAACATAAATTCCATGTGGGTTGAGGATTTATCTTCTTCACAGATGCATCACCAGCCCCTAGAAGAGTACTCAGTATGTTGTAGATGCTCATTAAATATTCAACGAATGAACGATTGCCATTCACAGGTAAAATCTACATATAACCTCAATAAAACCTAGTCACCTTGAGTCCAGTTTAATGTAGTGAACGTTCAAAAGAAACATACATTTGATTTGAAGAAAAAGAATTTGTAAGTGCAGGTTGGCTGGAGCTATTCTGGAAGGCAGTCTGGTAACTTTTAGTTGAAATAAGTATATGTATACACTGTGACTCAGTAATCACCTTCCTGGTTATATAATCTAGGAAGAAAAATTTCATCTTGGCCCATAAGAGAACATAAATGTGGATGTTCGTTCTAGCATTATTTGTGGTAAGGAGAGTTGGAGGCAATCTAGGTGTCCTTCATTAGGGAATGTTAAATAAATGTGGCAGAAGCATAAAGGGGATACTCTGAAGTAGCTGGAAGCAAATATGTAAACACAGATGCATACATCAACCTTGAAAATGTTGTGCTGTGGGATGAGGTAAGAAACAGAATGATATCTATTATTCAATGTCACTTATGTAAATTAAAAGTATGTGCACAGAGCCACAGGAAATATTCTATGTCTTGAGCTGGGTGCTGGCTACATAGTGTGTACATGTGTATAAATTCAACAAGTTGTATAACTAAGGTTATTTTACTTGGCCATGAACGGTTATATCTCAAAAAACAAACCCATGCATGCAAAATAAAATGCATTATATATGAACACTTAACAAAATATAAAGCTACACATCAAACCCTTTAGAAAATTGCTTGTGGTGGAAGGGATGAGGATAAAAGGGAATGCATGAAATAACTAATTTTTAAAAATCATGGGGCACCTGGGTGGCTCAGTTGGTTGAGCGTCAGACTCTTCATTTTCACTCAGGTCATAATCTCAGAGTTGTGAGATAAACCTCACGTGGGGCTCTGCACTGAGTGTGGAGCCTGCTTAAGATTCTCCCCCCTCTCTCTGCCCCTCCCCCACTGCTTGCACACACATGCACTCTCTGTTGTTCTAAAAAAAAAAAAAATCAAACAAGAATGGGGCTTGGGGCTTTGCATGAGCCAATGATGACAATGTGCTGTGAACCGATGAGGTCCCTCTATATATTTCATCTGTTTATCTGTCAGTCTATTTATAGAGTTATCTGAACTCATGACATCACCTATGACACGTCTATGTGGATAGTTCCTCAAATATTATTCACAGCACTACTGTCTTCCTAGACTCCAGTTCAGTATCTCCAGTTGCCTTCTAGGTATCTCCCTCTGGATGCTTTGTTTTTGCATCTTGAACACTAAAAAAAAACCCTTTAGCTTCCTTCAGAGACCGTCTTTTCTAGCATATTGGAACCCTAGTGATTAAAAGAATCTCTGTGCCTGTCCAAATGTTTCAGATTGGAGCTGAGTTTTGGGTGAATAGCATTGGCATTGTCTGGAAGCTTATTAGAAATGCAGAATCTCAGGCCCCACCCCAGACTTACTGATTCCCAACTTTCATTTTAACAAGATCCCAAGAGATTTGTTTTCATGTTAAAGCTTGAGAAGCACCTGCTCTATTTCTTGTTTACTTTGTTAGCCTTGCTCAGACGACTGGATAGAAAGAAGTGGGGGCCCCTTCCACGAGTACCCAAGTGGGGTTAAAGACATGCTCCATTCACACTTTGTATGCCAGGGTCTGTGAGATGAAGAGGAAGAATCCAGAGTTCTAGCCTCTTCTTCAGGAAATGACCTTGAAGGGGCCACTCCTCATTATGCATTTCAACAGCACTCTATTAACAAAGCACTCCACCATCAATTTAATAGTGATTCTCTCTCAAACTCTCTGCATCATCTTTCCAAGCAATAAATCGTGGTGGATTTTCTTTGTAAGCCATAAGTGGTTGTATATTGTAAACAAATGTGTTGAAAGGTAACATAGCGGAAACGTGTTTCAATTTTCCTTCATCCATCCTCCATGCATTACTTAAGGAAGAACCAAGGGCTCACAGGTTTGATTGCGAATCTAGAATATGATTCTAAACAAAGAAAACCTTTATGTTACATGATATAAACCGTTAGTTTAATAACTCTGGATAGGTTTGACGAGGTGGCCTGTCAATCCAATGAAATGGGCCAAACTGAAGTCCAATGTCAACAAAATTAAGCTAATGCCTTCCACCTTCCGGCTGTATGCATATCACTATTGAGCTCCTGTGTTCACACAGAGATTAAGTATATCCTGCATTAGTTTGTGAGCTGCCTCAGTTTGAGTTGGACATAAAATAAAACAATGAATATGTAGTCTGATTTTTCTCCTGTATAAATTGATTCTTGAAACAAGTTCCTTCCTGCTCAGAGTAAGAGCAAAGGGCAACTATAAATGCCCTCTCCATCTGCATGCATTTGTCTCTAAGAATCTCTAAGCTCTGCCTCTTTGTCTTGCTTTTCTTCAGTTTTTTGCTTGATAATTTGGCTTCATGTCTTAAACTTCCCCTTGAGGGATCCCTGGGTGGCGCAGAGGTTTGGCGCCTGCCTTTGGCCCAGGGCGTGATCCTGGAGACCTGGAATCAAATCCCACATAGGGGTCCCGGTGCATGGAGCCTGCTTCTCCCTCTGCCTATGTCTCTGCCTCTCTCTCTTTCTCTCTCTGTGACTATCATAAATAAAAAAAACAAAAACAAAAAAAACTTCCCCTTGATTCTAGAGGCTTCCTTTTTCAGAGACACAGGTTGCAGTTCTCTATTGCTTTATATCCACAGCCTCATGAGAGCCTCACCTACACCTATACTAGGCTCTCCTTTACTCCCCAACCCCAGAATAATAGCCCAGGTAGGTGCTATAAGCAGTCCTGACACCACCTCTCTCCCAGCAAGGTTGGATGCCCCCATTCAGGCACATCATCGTCATACTTCTTAGGTTCACCCAAGACAAGAAGCAGAATGGGCAGACCTATGATTTCATGGCCAACTCGTCAATTTCTGAGATGGCGATCTCTGAAAATCAATGTTTTGATTATGTTTGACTCCCAGAATAAAATGATTTTAAGACAGAATAAAGAAGCAGCACTGCTGGCCCATTGAGAAACCTACATATTTACCATTTTTAAAAAAGGAGTGAGCTGCAATACAGGTATGAAAGCAAGTTTCAACATCTAATATAACTGGGAGCAGGGAGGTGTGGATGAGAAAAAGAAGAGGGTGAGTGAGGAAGAGACAGTCTTCTGGTGGGCGACATCAAAGAACCTGCTGACCCCACCAGAATTTCACGGGGGCTGTGCCAGCCCTCAGTGGGGGAAAGCAATTATTTTAAGAAAATCTATTTGAGGGTAACATTGTCATTAGCCTTTTAATGGTGCCGCTCCAAAAATCCAGTTAAAGTAGGCTTTAAAAAATAAGAAATGCTCTTTTTGCCAATACAATTAAGGCATTTTGGAGAGGCAGATGTTGTTAGTTCAGCTTGTAAAGGCTTTTTCTCACCATTTTAGAAAAGAACATTTTTGCAAGTGTGGTATAGTGCAGCAACCGAGTCCAATAAAGGCATGCACAGCCAAGTGATTGTGCTCTACCAGGTTTACCAGGAAACGCGCGTGCACGTGCACACACACGCACACACACACACACAAACGCATACGCGCGTGTAGTACGTGCGCGTGCACACACACACACACACACCCAATGCAAAACAGAGCTTCCTCTAAGATCCAAACAAATCTGTTTCACATCAGTAGAGAGTAAGTGGAAAATTACTGTGCTTTCCAAATAATAAGGGAAGAGATAACTTTGGGGGAAGCTAACAGGAAGTTTCTCTGCATGTAATAAATCAGTTGCCTTCTAAGTGGCTTACCTCATCCTTCTCTTTGTCTGCGAGGGTTGACTACATTCGCCAGGCACTGGGTGATTCCAAAGGGCTTTAAGTGTAGCTAATTAAAGGAACTTGAGGAGGGAGCTGGAGAGGCAGGAATAGACAATAGAAAGAGTTAAAAGGTTTAGCCCTTGTCCAGCCATCACTCCAAAATGAATCCACACAATACAATTCCTAAAAATAGGGAGGGGGCTAAAGGCAAGTGTCCCTTCAAAAGCTTTGCTGCATGTCTGCTGTAGACGGGCCTGGAAACCCCAGAAATGGTGTCTCTCTAGCAACATACAAATGCTCCCATTTAACATTAAATAGGGCAGATATGAGCAAAATAAAGAAGTGATAGGAAATTGCAGAAGTATATTGCTCCAGAATTTTGGACCAGCAGATCAATCCCAATTTGGGGGGCACACTTGGAGATGGGCTTTATTCTACCCAGGTCAGGATGACCATGTTGCTGTGAGACACCCATGTGATCAGGGTTATACCTTTGAGATGCTTCCCCGACTGGAATTTCATGGAGTTGTGTTGAAAAATAATACTTTTCTCCTTACTGCAAGCCACAATGTGAAGGATCTGTGTGGTTCATTACCAATTGCTCTGAGCACGACCTTGAATGATTCATTCTCTTTTTGCCTTAGACTCTTTGGCCATAAGATGAGGGGCTATAGTAAATGATCTCTGACACCTACAGCTTTTCTGTTCCATAGGACTATGAGTGCAGTACACAGTCCACCTATTTATGGAAGCTTAAGTCAAACTAGAGAGACAATGCATGCACACAATGACAGTTGTCAATGCAAGGCCATGTGTATTAGGTGTCAGTTGAACAGCACAGGCATTCATCTGTGTATGGCCAAGGTGTCTGCCCACAAGGCAAATCCTCCCGTGACCTTCATCCTTCTCTAAATGTGTATGCCTTACCTAGCTCCTACGTCTCATGGCCAAATTTCTAGAATGATTAGTCTTCATGTATTGTCTATGACCTCATCTTTCATTCAATTCTCAACACACTGAATTTTGGCTTCATTTCCCCAGCTCCATAACAACTGACTTCTACCAAGGTCACCATCAATATCCAAGTTGCCAAATCCCATACACTGTGGTCCTCTCATCTTCCTTAACTTCTCAGCCTCTTATACTATTGACAAGTTCATCTCAAAACTGTCTCCTCCCCTTAATCCCTAGGTCCCATTCTCTCTGGTTCTCCTCTTTCCTTGGCTTCTTCTGTTTCTTTTATGGGCATCTCTACCCTGCCTGCTCTCGAAATCCATGCTGCATCAAACTCTGTTCTTGGCTCCAGTTGAATACTCCCTCTCTTTAGACAAATCTTGCAATGCTACACAAATGTTGCTGACTCTAAACTGTCTCTCTAATTGACACTTATAGTATCCTAAAATTACATCTCAAATTCAACTTTTACCATCTGCTTGTCCCCTCCTCTACACTCTGCCTATCCTTGCCCTGGTCCAGACCCTCATCATCTATCTTTGGAACTTTGGCCATGGCCCCCTGACTGTCTCAGCCTCTGAGTCTGTCTCTTGCACGTTATCCTCCCCACTGACATCAGTGGGCTCTTTCTCGCCCTCAAATGTGATCATGTTGAACATCCTTTGTTGTATTGAACTCTAGTTGATGCTATGCATGCTGATAGGTATAGAAGTACGTCTGCAAGTTACTGTGAAATCCATTAAAAAAAGATTGATAGATGGATCAAAAGATGGATAGATGTGTGGTAAATTAGAGTACTCACTGTCTGTTTTTGCTTTGCATTGTTAATAATTGTTAAGCAAATGCATATATTGTCTTATAATGGCATTCAAGCTTCTCAAGGGCTGGCCATCATAGTGTACTCCTGTATCCTTCATTGCTCCTAACACAGGAATGGGTCAGAGGAACTTCTCTGACCAGATTTTGGCAGAAACTAATGGAAGATATCGTTTCTATTTGGCCTTTTGTTTAAGCTCAAAGTAATGACAAGGAATACTGCAGAAAAAAAACCCAACATGTATAAGCTAAAAATATCTATGCCTTCAATTATATGTATTTTAAAAATCATTGACTAAAATATGCTTTTTTTTAAAAAAAGATTTTATTTATTTATTTATTTTTAAAAAGATTTTATTTATTTATTCATGAGAGACACAGAGAGAGAGAGGCAGAGACACAGGCAGAGGGAGAAGCAGACTCCATGCAGGGAGCCCGATGTGGGACTCGATTCCAGAACTCCAGGATCACACCCTGAGCCAAAGGCAGATGCTCAATGCTGAGCCACCCAGGCATCCCTGAAATATGCTTTTTGAGGCATTAAGAGTTCATCTACCTGCCAGAAAGTTGGTCTCCCCTCTCTGCTTTCTTCATGTAAGAGATTAAAACAGAAGTAATCTTGAGGCAATTTTCATTTTGGAGAGAGAACAATGACAGATTACTTTGTCGATAGTAAGCTGTTAACACTGAGTTGTATAGGTATTTAAAAGAAATTCACTGGAGCCCCACTCTGAAGCACTACTTGAGTTTCGTGCTTTGGAATCAACTAGGAGACTTTTTCCTAAAGAAAATGAATTTTATTTTATTTAAATTCAATTAATTAACATATAGCATGTTTTTAGTTTCAGAAGTAGAGTTCAGTGATTTATCAGTTGCATACACCAAATACTCATGGCATCATGTGCCCTCCTTAACTAAGCCCATCCCCCAGTTACCCCACACCCTACCAATCTCCCCTCCAACAACCCTCAGTTTGTTTCCTATGATTAAGAGTCTCTTATGGTTTGTCTGCTGCTCTGATTTTGTCTTATTTTAGTTTTCCCTCTCTTCCCCTATGGTCCTCTGTTTTGTTTCTTAAATTCCACATGTGAGTGAAATAATATGATAATGGTCTCTGATGGATTTATTTTGCCCAATAAGCCCTTATGGCCACCTCAATAAATAAACACCTTTGGATGGTGTTGAACACACTCTTTTATATAAAATCCTTTTCTTTAGAGAATGGTAATGTGGCAAAGACCAAGGAAAGTTACGAATTTCAAATAACACAATGCTAGGGATATTTATAATATCTAAAAATAAGAAAGGATTTATTCCACATTGCACACGTTGGTTGTAATCTGGAACTCTTTTGTCACAAGAAATCGGAACCAAGCATATCCTAGTTCCAAGCATAATTTGGCATTATTTTATTTTATGTGGTTCCAATTTCTTGGAGTGAAATAAGTCCAATTTGTTTTTCATGAATCCAATTCAGAGTAATCTTTCCAACGGAGTTTGGCATCAGGAAGAATGTTGAGGAATGTATGTGGTTAGGGGTGTTGCAAAAGGGGAATTGGTCATTAGTGCTGAATTCATACTAGTGAATACTCTATGGAGTTGCAAATAATTTTTCATCACAACCTGACTTCTAGGTACCTTGTTAACTTTATGAAAAGTCCTTCTTCAGGTATCTAAGAAACATAAGCCAAAATGCAAAGCCCCAAACAAGATAACTTTGCCCCCATTTTTGGTGTTAGCATAATATATATACTGTAGGAACATTTGAGAGAAGTGCTATTA
Source organism: Canis lupus baileyi (assembly GCF_048164855.1). Classification (NCBI taxonomy): domain Eukaryota; kingdom Metazoa; phylum Chordata; class Mammalia; order Carnivora; family Canidae; genus Canis; species Canis lupus. The sequence goes on from NC_132874.1 coordinate 12,407,356, forward strand.
AGCAAGTCTTCTTCTGAGGATATAGACAAAGATGTACTTTTACCAAATGTCAAAATTATGTTGTCAGATTTGATGTGCAATGCCACAAAAATGAATTTATTGCATAGATTTCCATGGTAGCAGTTCTCTAGGGGAGGAAGTATATTTGGTTAGGGAAATAGTTTGCAATCAAAGTATTATTGCTTTGGGGGCAAGGAGGATGCCATTCAGAATAAGACAGCAGCAAAACACGCTGGTAAAATTGTAGTTACTTACCGCACTATTAATAGAAAGTTATGTATGTTTAAGTATCAACCATAGCTTACATTCTAACTAGTAGAAACTTTGGCATTAGATTTAGGGAAGTGGAAGGAAAAAATGAGAGTTTTGTAGGACCAAAGCAAAACCAAGGGTTCATGGATCTTCTGGAAAATTCACTGTCAATAGTGTCTGAGGAACAGTGACCTAGGAACATTGCAAACTACTCTTCCACTCTGGTTAAAACTACCAGTGTTTAACTGGGGGTATCCTTTTTTTTTTTTTTTTTTTTTTTTTTTTAAGAGAGAGAGAGACAGAGAGGCAGAGACACAGGGACACAGGGAGAGGATGAAGCAGGCTCCATGCATGGAGCCCGATATGGGACTCGATCCAGGGACTCCAGGATCACACCCTGGGCCAAAGGCAGGTGCTAAACCACTTAGACACCCAGGGATCCCCTTAACTGGGGACATCCTTAACCAGACTATCTAAACTAGAGCAATCTAAATTCTAATTGACTTCTGGTTAACACATCTCTTTGCTTCCCTAACTTTGTGAAAAGAGCATAGATTTTGCATTGAATAGAACTGGGATTGCCCAGCTCTTCCGCTCACTACCTGGATGGTGCTGGACGAACTACTTGATCTTGGGAAGTCTCAGTCTTTTCATCTGTATAAAAGATGTTGATAACTTTTACCTTTTAAATGTTGTTGAAGTTTTCATAGCATATTGTTTAGTAGGTTCTCAATAAATGAGAACTGTTATTGCTATGACAAGAGCAATAGATTTGCTTTTGCTCTTAGGGTGATGGTGGCTGTTTCCCCCAAATGACCTAGAAGGGTGTACGAATTTGGGGGACAGGATTTTGTCATGAAGCTCCAAGCTGTTTTGACATTCCCTGCTAGTCTCTGCAGAGCAGCTCCTCCTAGCTACTGTTCCTGGAGGCCCGTTTTTGGGTTGTGCCATTTCTTTCCCCATTTAGGGAGGACACCAGGGCAACTACTTAAAATATTAAAATACTCCTGAATGGGGTGGTGAGTGGCAGCTGCCTCAAATCTCCTGAGTGACTCCCTGCTTTCTTACCCCCCACAACCTCATTCCACTGCCACGGTTAGTCTTATGGATCAACTTGGTCAAACTACTGTTAGTATCCAGTTATTTGGTCAAACATTCTTCTGGGTCTTGCTTTGAGGTGTTTTGTAGATGTGGCTAGCATTTATTGCCAGTTGACTCTAGGAGATTTCCTTTGATAACATGTGTGGGCTTCATCAAATCAGTTGAAAGCCTTGAGAGTGAAAACAGGTCTATTTTTCTTTCTTCCTTTCTTTTTAAAAAGATTTTGTTGATTTATTCATGAGAGACACAGAGAGAGGCAGAGACACAGGCAGAGGGAGAAGTGGGCTCCGCGCCAGTAGCCCGATGCTGGACTCATCCCAGGACCCTGGGATCACGCCTTGAGCCGAAGGCAGACGCTCAACCACTGAGCCACCCAGGCGTCCCGAAAACAGGTTTTTCTGAGAAGAAATTTTGCTTGAGACTCAGTATCAACTCCTGCCCAAATTTCCAGCCTGCTGGCCTGTCCTACAGATTTTACACTAGTCAACCAGTATAATTGCATGAGCCAATTCCTTAAAATTTCAATCTCTATTTGTCTCTGTCTCTGGCCGGCCCTTTCTCTTTCTCTCTCTCTTTGTGTCTTTTTCTCTATTTCTCTCTTTTTCTATCTCAATCTCTCTCTCTCTCACTCACTGGGTATCTCTGTCTCTCTCTGTATATATGTATTCATACTTCCTACAGTGCCTAGTACCAGTATGTATAGTCCATACATACACATATATGCATGTATGTATCCAACTGCTTCATTTTTCTGGAGAACTCTGAATAATACACCCCTTTGCTGTCTTTTCCCAGAGATCTATCTGTGATCCAGAGGTGAAAGTGTTAAAGTCTGTTCAGCAGGAATCCAGCCAGGGACCTTTCTCTGTTCTGATTGGTCAGTTTCTGGGCTCCGCTGGCTGGTACGGCTTTTGAAACCACTCTTGGCTCAATGAGCATGCATTGCCCAGAAAGGCACACAGAGGGCAGAGCTTCTGTGAAAGGTGGACATCCTTTCCCCTTAAGCTTTTCTTGGTGGTCTATCATCCCAGACTTGGTGTTCTTTACCTTTCTATGTCAAGGAGGTTTCAATTTCTTGCAGAAGAAATTGCGCTGCTGATAAACATTAGCTATGGAAAGGTTTTCTTTCAAACCCAAGGGAAGGAACAAGATAATTTCCCCTGGTTCAGGAAAGTCAGAGTAGAATAAAGCTTCGTGAAATATGAGCTTGATAAAAATAATATTGTCAGGATGAAATAAAAATGAGGACTTGGAGACAGTTTCATTCAAACTCACTTGATCATATATAATAAAGGCGAGAGAAATCGGGTCGCAGCAGGGGGAAGGATTTTAACATGCTGCATTGAATCAAGCCAAGCTCTTTGCTTGTAGTTTAGCTTTCTCTGGCAGAATGTTGGAAGAGTCATGCAGGCAAGGACTGTTGGCTGATCTCAGGGGTCTGGGTGGACAAAGAAATGTGTTGGGTCCCCAGTTAGAAACAGTTCTCTGAGTTCAGGTTAACTTTGGTCTTTCCCACCCCCATGAACTAAAAAAAAGAAAAAAGAAAAAAGAAAAAAGAAAAATCTGTGTTAGTAGAGTCAGTCCCTAGAATATCAGACATTTATGCAGATGAAATCTGCAGTAGCCAAAATGGCCTACCTTTCCAGTTGAGAGAATAAAGTAAGGCCATGTTTCTGGTAATGTTCAAATCACCATCACTCTGAGAGTCCCTTTATATCAGAAAGAAGAAGTCCAGTGTTTCTTTATTTTTTAAATTAAAAAACATTATTTTAGAGAGAGAGCACACAAGCAAGTATGTGTGCAGGGATGAGGGGCAGAGGGAGGCAGGGAGAGAGAATCTCATGCAGGCTCCAAGCTCAGTGTGGAGCCAGATGTGGGGCTTGATCTCTCAATCCTGCGATCATGACCTGAGCTGAAATTGAAAGTTGGATGCGTAACTGACTGAGCTACACAGGTGCCCCCAGTGTTCCTTTAAGGATGCACCTGACAGTTTCTAGGTGCCCCCATGAATTCATCCTGGTGGGATCCAACCATTTAGATCTGATATGTGATTTGACCTTGTTGGTTCTGTAGCTATGCTCTGTGTCCTGTCTTCCTCTCTCACAGAACATCCCAGGTCACATGGTTACTCATTTCCCTTTCACCCCAGCTATGGGTGCTCTCAGCCCTTGGAGGCCCCATGTCTGGCTTCAGGTTCTTGCTTAGCTTCCAGCAGATTTCCACATATCTCTTTCAGGCTGCCTCCTGGTATCAGTGAAGCACAACCCAGGCCCCTTCCCTGGGCCCTCTGCCCCTTGGAGCAGAGATGGTCCTTTCCTCTGATGAGGACTCCCTCTTCCTGGAAACTTGAGTCAGGCTCCTTTGAACTTCTTCTTAACCAGGTCTTGTCCTTGGCCTGCTGAGCCCAGCTTAGTGAGACTCCCCTGCTCTTGAGATCTAATCAAGTTCCTCTTTAGTGATTTCCCAACCACTGACCCCTCACTCACCCACTGGCCATAAATCTCCAGCAGTCTTTGCCACATTGAGAGTCAGGCTCAGTTCTCTACTGCAGTCTCTCTCGCCTACCACAGTAGCTTGAATACAATCTGCCTTGCCTTTTTTTTTCAACAAATGTTGGGTGCAGTTTCCCTTTGATATCTTCCCCAAATCCAAAGTCCACTCCTTTTCTTTCTATGGCCCAACGTGGTTGACAATGGGGGCACTCATTTCCTTAAGAAGAAAAATGCGACCTCTATCCACAGGGTGAGTCTAGCTTCTAAGGTCAACCAGCCATCTCAGTGGTGGCATTGGTATCCACACAGCAACTCAGGGTCTGGACCCTCCCCAGAGCCCAAAGGGAGTGACTGTGCAATCTGCCTTCATACTCCCTGCAGCCCCTGGCACATACCACCTTCACACCCGCCCCTCCTTCCTCCTATTGCAGTGTCCTGCTCAGGCTCCTACCAGCCCTTGCATGTCCTATTACAATGGCCTCCATGCTTGTCATCCTCAAATCTACTCTCTGCAGAGTCATCCCTCTGAAATGAAGGCTTTATGACACCCTCCCAGATGCTCCTTAATGGCTCCCCATTTCTGACAGAGTTGAGCCTTGTTGTTTTTTAAAAATATTTTATTTATTTATTTGACAGAGAATGAGAAAGAACCCACAAGCAGGCAGAGCAGCAGGTAGAGGGAGAGAGAGAAGCAGACTCCTTGCTAAGCAAGGAACCCAATGTGGGGCTCCATGCCAGGAACCTGGGATCAGACACTTAACCTACTGAACCACCCAGGCACCCCAGAGTTGAGCCTTGTAAGTGGCCATTAGCCCTTCTCCATCTAACTCCTGTTGGTTTTCAGCTTAATACTCTGAGTAATAGCCTGACCTCTTTGTCTTCCCTAGTACTTCTGTGCCCTGGCCAAGTGGAATAGCTACAAGGATCCTACTCTTTATTAGAAGTCAAGGAAACCTACAAAAGAAATACAAGACATTCATCCTACTCTGGAAGTTCTTGTATATGTATGTATGTGTTCTTATGTGGGTGAAATGACAATTCAGGAAAGAGGAGGAAGGCCTTTTGGCCACCGGGTCTGTGCTCGAAATTTCCAAAGCAGCCCTAAAGGGGGTCTTCCCAAGGGAAGAAAGTGCCAGTCAGGTTGCAGCTGGGAATTGGTCCATTACTTTGAATCCCAATGTCTTGTTAGAACAACTCATTTTCTGTGTTCTTGCCTTTGGTATTACCTGAACATTCTGTAGATTCTTTTCTTTAGAGAGGAGAAAGGAGAGCTGGTTGATTCATATCAGTATTCTTCCCCTACTTGCTTACTTCACAAAGTGAAGACTTGATGAGAAATCGACTGGTCAACAGTTATTTACAATTTTAAGCATCTTGGGTGTTAGGTCCAAAGCATCTAGGGGCTGGATGAGACAGTGACCATGTGCATGATTTCCGGTTCCCGACAGGCTTATATGAGTCTCTATATTCCTGGTGTTGGGAACCTTTGATTCTACAAGAGATAAGCACTCTTTTTATTTGTCTTTTTATCTCCATTTCTTCTCTTTACTTCACTCTGCCGTCCCGGGCTTGCAGTCTCATGCTTCCCGTTCATCTGGAATGTTTCTCGATGTCTTGCCCATGACCCTCTTTCCTTCTGAGCTTGCAGCTTTAGGACATGTGCATTTTTTCTTTCTTTTCTTTTTTTCTCCTGAGTCTTCCCTCTTTTTCTGGTTCATTGTCATCTCTGGCTAGTTACCATAGTTAGAAAATCACTCTGTGTTTCTTTATCTACGGACAGTTTTATTAAGCTTTCATTGTGCTGTGTGGCAGGGATAAAGATAAATGAGACCAAATTCTCACTCTTGAGTCAAACAGTAGTAAAAAAAAAAAAAAAAAAAAAATCCGGAAAATAAAACAATAGAAGTTTTGAACATATGCACAAAGGAGGAAGCAATTTCTTTGCCTGGAGCATTAAGGGAACCTTCCCAGAGGAAGGAACTTTTAGCCTATTTGATTCAGGATCATCCCGATAGAGACACCAAGAAGCTAGTGTAACCCCACCCCGCAGCCCAAGCCAGATTCTAGAAGAGTCTATACCAATCAGTTATTGGCATAAGCAATTACTGGCACGCCCCCTCCCCGTTCATACTCTGCCTAACTCTGAAGATGGCAGGAGTAAGATGAAAAAGCTCAAACAGTGGACATCGAGGTTCTCTTTCTTGCATGGGATCTCAAGGCCTCACGGTCTTGCCTTCCCACAGGGCTCCCGTACCCTGTCCTGGCCCAGGCACATTGGATGGGACCCTTCTCTTGGCATCCTTGTACCTCTGTGCTTCTCTGGCATAGAGAGTCCCCACGGCTGTCTATTTGGCCTGAAGGGGTTGTTGGTCAGGAAAAGTTTCTGAGGAGTCATTCCATTCTGCCCCTTTGGCTTATGATCTTCCTACCTGGGAAGACCTATAAAATGCAACCAACGCCTCGTTAATTTTAAATGAATCTCCCCATGTAACCACTCATCTCTGACGGCCACAATTAACCTCTACTCCATACTCCTCTCCTTTTGTATTTGGCTGGCTGACTCTTTACCCATCTGCCCTCTCTTAACGAGAACCCTGGGAGTGTTGCCGAAGGTTCAGTAAAACTCCAGGGGGGACTCTCCAGTTTACAGCCTCCTTCTTTTTCTACAGCTCCCCAGACCCCCTCCCCCTTTCATTCTGTGCCTACTACTTCCAGACCAGCCAATAATGCTTTAAACATGTCGAGTAATCAGACTTCCTGAGGCAGTCACTTTGACCTTGCCATTTCCTCCCCTACCTTCCTCCTCTGACTTTCAGACTCAACGTCTTCCGCTCTGTGATGGAATGGGCTTCAGCAATGAGGTATTTCCCACAGCAGGAAGGAGGAAATTCAAGAGTTGGTCTTCCCTTCACAGCTACCAGACCACTGTTTTGCTTGCTGCTGGGGCCTCTGGATTTCTTTGTCTTGCTGGAGTCCTGGGTCCAACTTCCTTTCCATGTAGTGAGTGGGGGAGAGTCTGGACATGTCACAAAGAGTGGAACATTCCCTGTGGCCTAAAGGAGCTGAGAACTGTAGACCTGCTTTGTCTATCTTGTATTCATTTGTACTTTGCCCATTGAAGGTGGCTAGGCCTTGTTCTTGGGGTCCATTCAGTCCGTAATTGTGGACCCCCAAGAGAAGATCTCATGATGCCAATGTCATTGTCTTCACCTCCCATGCCCCTCCTGGGGCTTAGCACACAGTCCAGGCTTCTGATGACTTATATGTGTGATTTATATCTTGGGGGATGGGAGGACCAAGCCTAGGACCCGACGCTGGGTGGGGGGACTTATTTCCCTGGGTGGAGAGAGACATCGTAATTATGGTAAATGCAATAAGGTGTCTGGAGAAAAGCAATCATCTGAGTGCAGAAAGCCTGGGCTTCTGTGGACTCTGAGCAGTATCTTGGTTCCCTGAGAGGCTTAGTGGTCGTGCAATGATGATAAAGCCTTGGTTCTTAACTCTCTGTGTGCTGGAAAAGGACTAGTAGGAGACAGACTTTCCCCAGGCACCTGGTGGCTCCATTAAATTAGATGCAAATCATCCATGATATATTATATGTTGGGATGGTCTTTTCAAACCAGCTAAGGAACTCTCTGCGTCAGTTGTCTGCTTTGCTTCTGTCTGGCTGTGCTTCTCCTCGTCCTGCTCTCCGTGGCTTTTCCTTGCTCATTTTCTCCCCAAAACTGTCTCCGTTCTTTCCCCATACTTTAGCTCCTTTTGACTCTCTCTCCCCCACCAGCCACTTGATCCTGCCCCGGGAACGAACAAGGGCTACGTTTGAATTTCAGACATACAGCAGATACACAATTTTACAAGTGTGCTCATGCAATTTTTAGGACATACTTATAATAAAAAAAAAAGTATTCCTTGTTTACTTGCATTTCAAGGGTAATTACACATTCTGTACCTTATCTAGCAACCCCATCAAAGGTCTAAAGCCAGTGATTGGTGTGCTGATGGCTGCCAGCTATTGGCTACCTCCTCCCCCTATTTCTATTCCTTAGATATTTTATTTTCTTCTCCTTCTTAGCCTCAGCACAGCCAACTGAGCCAACTGATCCTTAGCCCTGTTTCCCCCAGAGTCCCAAGTTTGGGTTTAGGGTGGTTAGCTCAGGTGCCAGGGCACAGGAGAGGCCTGCCCCCATGTGTTGACTGTCAACTGGTTAACCAGTCATCCATGTGCTGATGCTTTGGATGAACCACCTCATGACATGTCTACAGCAAGTCCTCCACACAGTTATTCCAACTCCATTTAACAGATAAGACTCAGCATTTAAGTTACTGGCTTGAAGACACGCTGGATTAGTACCCTAGCTCCCATCTTGTTCTGAATTCCAGACTTTTCCACTCTGTGGGAACTCTTGAAGAAATCGTCTGCGAGGAAAAGTATAATCCGCACTCATTTCTCTCTTAACATGCCCTAGTAATCCTAAAATGGACGAATCCCCCAGTTCCCTGGGGGGCATTTCCAAAAATTAATACTGCTTGGGACTGCATCTGATAGGAGGGAAAGGACGCCGGTGTTTCTGTACTGAGGGTACCAGCTTTGTTCAGGGAAAAATGGAGGTAAACATGTAAGCAAGCAGCTCTCCAGATCTGGAGGCAAGGCCCAGGAGTTTTCTGATCCATGCCTCCTGGGAATATGCTACCTGGCATGGGACCCCAGGAAGAAGGGGTTCCACCTCCCGGAAGAATTTTTTAAAAAGATTTTATGTATTTATTCACGAGAGACACACAGAGAGAGGCAGAGGATAGGCAGAGGGAGAAGCAGGCTCCCTATAGGAAGCCTGATGCAGGACTTGATCCCAGGACCCTGAGATCATGACCTGCCAAAGGCAGATCTCAACCACTGAGCCACCCAGGTGTCCCAGGCCGATTTTCTCTATAGGCAGTTCCTCCTTAGCCCAGCTCCTAGGAGACTTTGTCCTTCCTCCAGACTCCTTTTCTCTCTCCCACGCTTTTCATTCCCCAAACCCCCTTAACCTCAGCTAGCCTCTCTCCTGGTAGCGCCAGGGAAGTGTTCTCTCTGACGCCCGCTTATCTGAAGAGTGTTGTTTTAGCTTTAATGCTTGACAGCTCTCTCTGATACAAGAATTTAATACTATTTTAAATCGTCTATCTCTGGCAAGGTTAGGTCGTGTTGTTCTGTGACTTAAAATTGTATTAGCATTTTCCTCATTTGTGAAGTGCTATCTTTCCTGTAAGCCATAAATACCGAGCGGCAGATTTCAATGGATATGAATCTGCTTAAGAGAAAAAACGAGAAAGCAAAAAGGAGAGTGCTCAGTCTTTGTCCCTATCATGGTGCAAGTTTGTTTTTCTAATGGGGCATTTTCCAAGAGCTCTTACTGCTGTGACTTTATGGAATAAATGTGGTGGAAAAGGCACACTTCCATGCTGAATATCTTTTTGCTCTCTTCTGTTCCTCTGAGCTTTGCTTCTGAATACACAAAACCCGTATTTGTGACTGCCAAGAGGCCTTCTACTGAGGGAGAATGCATTGTAAATCACTCTTTCACAGCCAGTTAACAGGCAGTGTCTTTCTCACCGATAATTATGGTTTTGCTTTGAGTTGAGAAGGTTGTTTTTGGGGCAATAAATTGTGATGTCAGTTATCTTTCACTCTCTTGGCATGTGATTCCTCGGTCGGAAATTGGTGTTCTTAACAGTTGAACCTCTGAGGTCTCTGAGGGTTTAGCAGCTGAAAATCTTGGAGTCCTCTGCTTTGGAAAGAGAGGAGAAAGAGAGAGAGAAAAAGAGAGAGAGAGAGAGAGATTGAGATTCAGAGAAGGCCCTTTGTTTTCAACTTTGGTGATAGGAAATTTGAAAGTGGGGAAGGGACTTCCTTTTTTTTTTTTTTTTTAAGATTTTATTTATTTATTTATCAGAGAGAGAGAGAGAGAGGCAGAGACAAAGGCAGAGGGAGAAGTAGGCTCCATCAGGGAGCCCGATGTGGGACTGGATCCCGGGTCTCCAGGATCACGCCCTGGGCCGAAGGCAGGCGCTAAACTGCTGAGCCACCCAGGGATCCCGTGGAACTTCTTCTTCTTAAGCAAAATTTATGTTAGAGGATTTTACCAAGGTTGTAAATGAATAAGAATGAAAGAAAATAGAATTAAAACGGAGTGCAACCAGGTCATGACCATCTGATCACTGACAGTGGCATGTTCTTTCTGTAAAGCCCTTTGTACGCTCACATGTCTTCTGAGCAGCACTCCTCCTCACCCCGTACACATTTGGATCATCACTGTGTCATGCTGTCAAAGTTCATGAGTGAGAATATTCCAAGTAGAGTAAGAGAATCGGAGCTCTTCAGTCCATGGCACTCATTAGTGCAGAACTTCGTTCCCAGCATCACATTTAAATTTACCAAGTGGCAGGTTGTGATACGATTATTTGGACACTTAAAGATGCACTGTTTTGTCAGTCTTCTCTATTGATTGTCTTGGGAGATTGTTACCTTGGTCTCTTTGGGTAGTCACTTATCTGGAATTGTTTGCAACTTCCTCAAGAGAGAAAAGCCATTCTCCCAGGTTTCAGGCAATCCAGGGGAATTGGTAAAGCCTGCTGTGGCTGCAGCCCATAATTCGTCCATGTCCAAGGATGTTGGCTTCAGGTCTTATTTCACAGAAGGAAGAGGGATTATTGAAGACGTAAGGGCAAAGTCCTCGTTCAACAAACTGCTGAATTCAGGCTTGACCTATTTCTTTTCTTTTTTTTTTTTTTAAGTTTTTATTTAATTTCAGTTAGTTAAACATAGAGTGTAATGTTAGCTTCAGGTGTACAATAGTGATTCAACACTTCTACACATCACCTGGTGCTCATCACAAGTGCATTCTTTGATCTCCATCACTTATGTAGCCCATCCCTCCACACCCCTTCTCACTCTGGTCACCATCACTTTGTTCTCTAGAGTTAAAAGAACCTGTTTCATGGTTTGCCTTTCTCTCTTTTTTGTTCCTTTGCTCATTTGTTTGACTTCTTAAATTCCACACATGTGTGAAATCATATGGTATTTGTCTATTTATGGCTGACTTATTTCACCTAGCATTGTACTCTTTGGATCTATCCATGTCATTGCCAATGGCAAGAGTTCATATGGCTGAGTAATATTCCATTTTTAACACATATATATATCACCTCTTCTTTATCCATTCATCAGTCGATAGACACTTGGGTTGTTTCCATAATTTGGCTTGTAGATAATGCTGCTATAAATATTGGGTGCATGTACCCATTTGAATTAATATTTTTGTATCCTTTGGGTTAATACCTAGTAGTGCAATTGCTAGATCATAGGGCCATTCTGCTTTTAATATTTTGAGGTAGCTCCATGCAGTCTTCCACGGTGGCTGCACCAGTTTGCATTCCCACCTATTTCTGTTTTATGTGTGGATGGGGCATGGTAGAGCTGGAGCAGTTTGACTGGTGAGATTTCTGACTTTATGAAGCTCAGCATGGCAGCGTGGTGAAGAGGATGAGCTCTCAAATCAAGTCAATCCTGGTTTGAGTTCTGGCTCTGTGTTCCATTAGCTGTAACCACCTTGGGTAAGTTAGTCTACCTTTAGTTTCCTCATTTGTAAAATGGACATAATAATGCCAACAGTAATAGAGTTCTTTCTGCCTTCCAAATATTTCCAGAAGTTTGCTGCTTCTTGCCACTTCCTCTACTGCCACAATCACATTCCATCCGGATTATGACATTAGTCTCCTTACCCTCTTTCCCTGGTTTTATATATATATGACAGATTGAGTCTTTAAAAAGATGAGCTTGAAGCTCTCCCATGCTTTCCCAGTTTATTTCAAGTAAAGTCAAAGTCCTTGTCATGACTTAGAAGGCCCTCCTCGGATTGGCTTCTCATTACTTTTCTCTTCTCATCTTTAAACCTTTCCTTTTGATCCAGGTGTTCGAGTCACTTTGTTATCCTTAGAGCACAAGAAGTATGTCCCTGGCCCAGGGAACTGTACTTGCTTGGAATGTTCTTCCCACATATCCATCCCTAGGGCCATTTCCTGCTCCAGTGTCTCCTGATCAGTAAGGTCTTTGTTCTGCATTATATTTTTCCCATACTTTGCATTTTTCACCATCCTGTGCACTATTCACTTATTGTCTCTCTTCAACTCTGGAATGCAAGTTCCATGAGGGGAGGGTTTTTGTCTGTGTTGCTTGTTTCTGTGTCCTCTGTACCTGGAATGGTGCCTGGTTGATTTATAATTGATTAAATAAATAAATAAATAAATAAATAAATAAATAAATAGAATCTGCCTAATAGAGTTGTCAAAAATTAAATGATATTATACTTTTGAAATGCTGGGTACAGTGCCTTACACACGGTAAAAACACAATAAATGTTAGTTACTATTATTTATCCTGTGGAGTTTAGTAAGAGGAAAAATATTTGTGAAAATGGGGATTTAAGTATAGCAAATTAGCAGAGCCAACCAGAGGGAGAATCTCACCCAAAAGTCTTTGTTGGAGATTGGATTATCTTTGTACTTCTTCCCTTTATGTTATTTCTTATTTTTAATTTTTATTTATTTATTTAAAATATTTTATTTTTTTATTCATGAGACACAGAGAGAGAGAGGCAGAGACACAGACAATGTTGTGCCCAAGATTGTGAATCCGGGGAACCATCAAGGAGCCGACACCGATGCAAACACACGAGGGTTTATTTACAAGCTCGAGCTTGGGTCCAAGTACACCCGACACAGGGGAGCAGGGACTTGGACCCCGAGGTGGGTTTCAGCATAGTTTTAAGGGCTGGTCTAGGGGCCCTCCAGAAGGGCTGGAGCAATTCCTCGAGTTCTGTTTACATTCTGATATGGGGCTTTCAAGGGCATTGAGCTCTGTTCTTATTCTAATATGGGGCTTCCTGCCACTGGCTTGGGCTCTGTTCTCATTCTAATATGGGGCTTTCTAGGACATTAAACTGTAAGCTGTTTTCTTCCTGTAACTGAAGTGATGTAAATTTCAGCTCTTATTCACAGGAACCTGGGATGGCTGTACTTGTGCTAACACTGAACTTAAAGTGGAATGGCCTTAATTTTCTCGGCCTTCACAACAGAGGGAGAAACAGATTCCTTGTAGCGAGCCTGAAGGGAGACCGGGATCATACCCCGAGTCAAAGGCAGAAGCTCAATGGCTGAGCCACCCAGGCATCCCTGTCCTGTGTTTTAAGAATTATGGGATTAGTGCTCATCTTTTGTATCAGTGACATTGCTGTGTAACAAATGATCCCAAAACTTAGTGAACTTAAAACAACGATTTCTTTCTTTCTTTCTTTTTAAATTTCTTACAGTTCTGTTGGTCAGCCAGGCCATTCCGCTTCTCCTGATGTTAACTGGGGCCACTTGTGGTGCACCTGTTTGGGAGCTGGCTGGAGCTGGGACAGTCTAGAGGGTGGTTGTCTGGGTTTGTAATGCTGGCTGCCAGTTGGGAAGCCTTGGTTATCCTCCACATAACCTCTTACCAGGAGGCTTCTCATCATTCAGTAACTAGTCTAGCCTAAACTTCTTCACTTGGTAGCTGGCTTCCAAAGGAGCAAAAAAGAGGCAGCAAGGCTTCGTAAGGCCCAGGCCTATAATTCACAAAATGCCACTCTGCTTGCATTCTACTGGTCAAAGCAAATTGCAAGAGTCCTCTTGCTGTGAAGACTAGTGTGCACACGCGCATACGGAACTGAAAAGGTGGTTGACTGCCATCTTTGTGGATGATCTACTGCACCCTTTAACTCATACCAAGTAATGGCTCGCTTTGAACTCCCTGTAAATCTTTACTGCTTATGGGGAAGCTGGACTTCTCGGCTCTGAAGTTGCAAGGCCAAGAGTCTCAGTACATGGCTTTGTACAAAATACCCTAACACCTGTGGTGAGGAGTATAGCTTTTCTCTTTGCTTTAAAAAGGAAATTGTTAATAATTATTGATTAGAAGCCAATTGCTTGGGAGCTCTAGGCTCTGTGGTTTTTTTTTTTTTTTTTTTTTTAAGATTTCACGAGTATTTATCAACTCCTCCTACATTTGAGATGCTGGCCAGGCTCTTTAACATATTATGTCACTTAATGCTCACAGCAAACCCAGTGGGGATTTTGGTGATTCAAATGGAAATTATTCACCCCATTTTTTGAATACAGGATGTCATTTACTCAGGGTTATGTGGCTAATAAGGGGCAGAGATGAGAGTCAACTTAAGCTTCTCATACCACACATTTTATGCATGTTTTGTGACACTGCTCAGCCTCTCTTTTACTGGGTAAAGAAAGTCACAATGGAATAAAGATGGGGAAAGAGAGTAATACTTATTTTGGCCTTAGTTGAAATGAGCCATCGTTCCATTCAATATGCAAAGAAAATAATTGGCCTGTACATGGACTTTGGAGGCAATGCTGTGTAGTATACATTGGGCAGGATTTTGTTTTGGAGTTTCTGGAAGTTGTGAATTGAGTCATAAGTCTTGATTCTCAGGTGAGTTTATCAGTTATAGTTAAGTCTAGCCTCACATTACAAAAAACCTCATATAACAGTGACTTAAATTGGACCTACACTTACTTCTCTCATGAAATGAACTCTGGAGGCAGGTATTATGTCAAGGGCCAGGTTTCTTCTATTTGTTCTTCCACATGTGCTTCTATTCACCGCCTGCAGTTGAAGGGTCCAAGTCATTTGTATTTATTAGGAAGGGCAGAGGGAGAAGGAAGGGAACATTCTTTCATTTTAGATAATTTCCAAAAGTTGCACATGACATTTCTGCTTATATCCTATTGGGCAGACACAGTCACAGGCCATATCTAGTAACAGGCTGGGCCGTAGCCAGTTAAAAATTGGGGTTTCTGCACCTTAGGAGATTAGTTGTTTTGATACAGCAGACGTGGTTTGTAGAGGGGGAGTTTAATCAACACGTGAAGTAAGAATACAAGTTTATGGAGTTATTGATAGTTAAAGTTGAATAAGAAAGGTATTTTTTCCTTAGGTGTGTCTTTTCTCTAATAAAAAGCTACTCCCATGTTGTCTTTTAAACATAGCATTTGGTATTGTTTTGGGGTGTTTAAATTTAGGTGCTTCAACAAAGGGCTCCATTTTGTGAAATAGGAAAAGTCTGCTTATCACCATTTCAGATAAACCACGTCAGTGGCATAAGCCATCCTGTTTAGGCCACATAGCCAAGTGTGAAACGCTGATACTAACTACTGACAGCTAACTTTCACCCAGCCATGGAGAGGGAGGAAACAATACATCTATCTAGTACAGATTTTTCAACCTAAACCTAGGAAATGAAAATTATAAATGTATAATGATAGACTTTATGATCACTTACTTGCAAAGCTAGCAGTACTTGAATGAAGAGTACATTTCTTTGCTAGTTACTGTGGGGGTCAAGACATAAGGATGCATAGGTTAGATATATTAAGTGAATTTGTTAAAAAAATGGGGATCCCTGGGTGGCGCAGTGGTTTAGCGCCTGCCTTTGGCCCAGGGCGCGATCCTGGAGACCCGGGATCGAATCCCACGTCGGGCTCCCAGTGCATGGAGCCTGCTTCTCCCTCTGCCTATGTCTCTGCCTCTCTCTCTCTCTCTCTCTCTCTGTGTGTGTGACTATCATAAATTTTTAAAAAAATGGTTGTTAAAAAAATTTGTTAAAAAAATGAATTTGTTCAATATCTGTTATACGTTTGGCTTCCATATGTCTGCCATAAGCATTGAGGGGATATTCAAAAGTGTAAGACACATTCCTGGTTTTCTGTGCATTAATAATACAAGTGAGACAAGATTAAAGTTTAGCTGGATTTTGAAGTAGGAGTGGGATTTGGCCAGAGAAGAGGAAGGTAGGAGGGATGTGGTCCAGGTGGAGCTTTGGAGTTTATCAGCACATTCACACCTGTGGTCCATGAAGGAGGCCAACAGCCGAGCTGGAGCAGAAGGAAGCATGGTGGATAAGGTTGGCAGGGTAGGATCATGTGGAAGACCTCCAAGGCTATTAATACCAGTTGGTGCTTTGCTCTATCAGCAATGAGGATCAATGGGCTATTTCAGATCATGTAAATAATGAGAAAAGTATAAGGATGAAGAATAATATAAGCCTTGGGGATGGATCATCCTCCGTTCCCACCTTTGAAAGAGAACGCACAAGGAAACAGAAGGACAGCAGCAGGGAGAACAAACTGAGGAGGGCAGAGTACCATAGAAATTCTCATGATAGGGACACCTGGGTGGCTCAGTGGTTGAGCATCTGCCTGTGGCTCAGGGCATGATCCCCGGATCCTGGGATCAAGTCCCGCATCGGGATCCCTGAGGGGAGACTGCTTCTCCCTCTGCCTATGTCTCTGCCTCTCTCTCTCTCTCTCTTTGTGTATCTCATGAATAAATAAAAATAAAATATTTAAAAAAAAAAAAAAGAAATTCTCATGATAGATGGCTGGCGGGTTGTGTGTGTGTGTGTGTGTGTGTGTGTGTGTGTGTGTAGATAGTGTGTGTAGATAACGACCATCCCTATGGTCGTTAAAAAATTGTGAAATGTTTCAGAAAGTTAAAGGTGAGAGAGAAATGAGAAAAGGTATTACTGAACATGGCCAAGGATGACTGCTGACATTTGAGGGCTCAGGGGTTCAGGGGTGCCACTGTGTGTGGACCAGGCAGCTGGAGGGTGAGGAAGACATGATGCTTAGGAAAGGCAATGGAGGTTACTGGAGCCAAAGGTTGGCCAAGAAGGAGGAAGGAGATGAGGTTCAGAGGGAACTCCCTCCACATGCACAGTTTGAGATGGAGGGAGTGGCATGTTTCAAGGCAGAAAGGCAGTGGCTGTAGAAAAGATCCAGGGCAAGGATGTGTAGATGGGGAGGTCAGGGGTATCAAGTCTCTTGGGTGTTAGGGCCAGCTATCCTTAGAGAGGAGGCCATCCTCTGTGCTTCTGGGGCATCCTCTGTGCTTAGGGCACAAGCAAGCCCAGGTGGTAAACTGCGAAGCAGGCTGGAGCTGGAAGCAAGGGCGAGGTTTGCAGGGAGCTTTGGAACCCCCCTGGGGAATGTGTGAGGGCAGGGGAGGCATCCAGGGATGGGAAAGCAGAAGCGAGGTTGCTGTTGAACATGTGTTCCGGATAGGGGGGAGTGCTGTGTGCGTGACTATGAAGCACACAGGCCGTCGTGATGGCCTCCACCAGGGGCTTCCTGGACTCTGCAAGATGCTGAAGGACTCAGAGAGGACTCTGGGGGTTAGGGGTGGAAGTTCCCAGCTCTGTCAGCCCGCATCCCATAATGCATAGTCAGGCGTCATCTTGTAAATGTGTGTAGGTGATCCTTTTATCTCACAGAAGCAGATGGTGGAAGCAGGGTCCCCTTTGGCCACCGGACTGTTGGATTCTCTGGCACGCGGTAAGTACTAAGGAAGTCCTAAAGTACTAAATGGGGAGCAAGGGTTGGTGATAAACAGCTTGCTCCGACTTTGACAGTCTGCCTCACAATCTCTTTGCCTGGGGGTTAGCTAGAGCCCTTTGGTTCTTTCTCTTCATTCTATTTGAGGCCTTGACCCTCTGCACTTCGTGGGCAGTTTTACGTGGTCAAAGTGTTATTGGCTTCAGGCGAAAGCAAAGCTCAGCGATAAGGGAGGTGCCTTTAAAAGCAGTGTGGCTGTTAGTGCTGCTGTGTCCCTGACCAGACCTGTGGAGTTTACAGGTGGCCTAGTAGCATGGGTGCAGAATCCGGGTACCGTGGCTTTTGGTGGACTGTGGGGAGCACACATGCAACAGACAGAGGGGAGAAGACAATAGAAGCTGGAGCCTCCAGGTGAGTGCAGACACCTGCCCTCACCTCCTGCCCCTTCCCGCCCTCATTCAGCTGTGCTCTTACCAGGAGAGAATCAAACAGAACATGTTTGTTTCTCAGGTCCTCATTAAATAGTTACTCACTGGGCCACGCAGAGTGATCCAGCTGCAGGCAGGTGAGTCAGAGTTCACGGCTGGCTCAATGGGAACCCTCTGTCCTGGAAACCGGCGTCTGTGCTAAGCTTGACAGAAGTCCTCCTGAAACTGAGGGTAGGATGGCAGCCTGGCCCCATCTCTTCATCTCCAGGCTTGGAGCAGGAGCTTTGCTTATTTGGGTTTCCGTAGAAGCCAGGGAGTACCAAATTGGAAGAAAGTGCTAGAAGGAAGGCTGTGAATCTCAAGTGAGTGGTCATGATTCCATGGGGATCTTTGGGAGGAGGGACACCAGCACTTCACTGGAGACTTGATCCTTGAGATGTGGAATTACCCTATGCTGAGGGTTGTCGGACTCTCACATTCCCTAGAAGCATGAAACCCTCCAGTGTCCACAACGTGTTCAATTCACACTGTCTGCAGGAATCCAGAATTAGTTTATTCTGTGCAGCTAGTGAGTGAGGGTGTTAGAAGCCTGAGCCATGAGGTTAGGAGAATGGGATCTTTTTTCCTTAACCTTTTCTTAACCCCTGCATTAGGTCCTCTGAGAACTCCAGGTTGGTCCCACAAATAATAGCCTTGAACCATGTTGGAAAAGAGCTTTTTTTTTTTTTTTTGGCTGTTTCCCGGGAAGCCACAGGTCGAGATAAACAGTGCCGTGAAAGATAAGACACAAGGTTAGGGGTTAGTGTTACCCAAGGCTTGGCCTCCATCTGCTGGGTGACCTTGAATAAATCCCCTTCCCTCTTACCCTGCAGTTGGAATGTGGGCTGATAATACAGTCTGGCTGCCAGCTGGCAGAGCTCAGGGAGGTGTGGGGAGGCTCACGCAGGTCACTGCTATAAAGGGCGTCGGGCTCCTTGCACAGAAAAACATAAAACACCACATCCAGTGATCCATACAGGGTTGTGCCCAGGGGTGACCAAGTCAGAGGCCCAGAGATTTCCAGCTTCCCCACACCCACAGATTCTGTGACGCTTGCTCCAGAATCACACAGGCTCTGGGCTGTGTGTCGGTGGACATTTAATTTGATTTATCTGGGTCGGGCTTAGGCTGGATGCAGTCAACTAGCCAACAGATCCGTGATTGTTTCTGGAGAGAAGTGGCTCAAAGGCAGTTCTCTCACCACATAATTACCCTCAGTTGTAGGAAGAGCGAAGCCTGGATTTGAATAGGGTATTTGAGCCTCTGCAGGGCTTTCCTTCTGCTCACTTTCTCCCCAAACTCGAGGGAGGCTCCTGCTGCACAGCTCCTCGGATCTCGGGAGGCTTTCTTTTTGACTTTGGCTAGGAGAGGCAGGTGATGAAGAAATGCAAAGTTCTCTACTTTTGTTGGAGTTGCGGTCTATGTTTCATCACCTTCGGGTTCGTCTGTTCTTCTGTTTTGTGTCTCTCGTGTACATATTCTTTTCTTAACATCCAATGCCTCAGGTCTCGTCAACTGCTACAGGTAGTGTTCAATGTTGACCCAGAAAAATGTGAGGTGAAATAACTCTTGCTGCCCTGAGACCATCTCTCACCTGCCCAAGAAGAGCTATATGGGAGCAGGTGGCTGGGAGACTGTCTTCTGGGTAGATGAGAAGGCTCCTTTTCATAGCCCTTTCTATGATCAGCATTACCCGGGGAGGGTGGGGGTTGCAGACGATTCCAAAGGCAACCCACTGTCTTCCTCTTCTGAACAATGGTGGCCAGTTATTTTTCCCAGGAGAATCCTGTGCATTGTCTCTTCTTTCCCGTAGCTCTGACGCTGAGGCTCTGTGGGTTTCATTATGTCCACACTACTGAAAACATTGTGAACAACTCCCGGTCCTGATCCACTGTCCTTTGTTCATGATGCAGGGACCACTTCCAGTGGTGAGTTAGCCACTTGACGTGACTTTTTGGGTCACAGGGAGATGGCACGTTCTATTTCTCTTTCCCTTTGACATTTCTTCCCCTTTGAGCTTCTCCAAGCCTTTTCATTCTTTTGGCCACAGTAACATCTGGAAAGAAGGAACCTATAATCATGGCTTTTGTTTCTCCCCCCTCAATTCCATTCATTATTTAATTCCACCCTGGCTTTTGTCCCATTGCTTGCCTCAAACTGCTCTGGCAAAGGTCAGTGACAACCTCCTTGCCAGTTTAGTGACTTGCTTGGCGGGGGGAGGGTAGCCCATGAATTTTGATGGGGCAAATACACAAGTGTACCAGAAATTTAGTGTTTCCTTCCATTATGAATGTAGGTAGTCAACCACAGTATCAGTGTTTGTTGTAATTAGATATCCCCATAGATATTTTAATACCACATTATGGTTACTGCAGACATCATGAAGTGTTGGTGTCTTTCATCCCTCCTGGGAAATTGCAATGGTTTACAGACCACCTTCTAGATCTTACTGCTTAATGCATTAATAGAGAAGTACAGATATTACTATATGGTGATGTTTTAATATTTTGATAACTGTATTTCAATATAAGCAGTTTTATTTGTAATCATGTGGATTGCATTTTAGATATGTAATGGCATTATTTTGAGATGGGGCCCATGGGTTTCACCAGACTGCCACAGAGGTCCAGGGTGCAGAAAAGGAGCAAAGAACCCAGTTTTAATCATTAGGCAATCTGATTTCCCTAGAGCGTTTCTCTCATGATGAGGAGAGCGTCCTACCTTTGGTTGCAAGATGGTACTCTTTCTGGTTCTTAGTTTTTCTTTACTTGATGTCTTACACTTGAGACTTCTTCAGGATTTATCCTCCTTCCTCCCCCCACCTTTTCCTCCTTTCCTTCCTCCCGCTCCTTCCTTTCTTCTACAAATATTATTATTTTTTATTGTTTTTAAAAATTTCCTTAAGCAACCTCTATGTTCAATGTGGGGCTTGAACTCACGACTCCGAAATCAAGAGTTGCATGTTCTGGGACGCCTGGGTGGCTCAGTGGTTGAGCGTCTGCCTTTGGCTCAGGTTGTGATCCTGGGGTCCTGGGATTGGGTCCTGCATCAGGCTCCCTGCAGGAAGTCTGCTTCTCCCTCTGCCTAGGTCTCTGCCTCTCTCCCTGTGACTCTCATGAATAAGTAAATAAAAAATCTTAAAAAAAAAAAAAAGTTGCATGTTTTACTGATGAGCCAGCCACGCACTCCTCACAATTATTATTGAGTGCCTACTCTTAAGTGGCTGATAGGGCTGTGAGGGCTACAGACAAGGGAGAAGGTCATTACCATACAGTCTAGTAGGCGCTGCAGGATACTTAGGGGCATCTAGAAGAAAAGCCTAAACCAGCCTTTGGAGCCAGGAAAGACTTTTCACTGGAGGCACCCTTAAGCCAAGTCCTAGAAGATTAGCTGGATTTAGCTTTGCTCAGTGGTGGGGATGGAGTGCTGGCTGCAAAGGACTGGTCAGATGATTAGGTTGAGGCTGGAGAGATAAGTGGCCAGACTGTGGGATGCATTTCAAACCATACTGAGGGGTTTTAAGAGAATTGCATTTTAGAAAGATTGCTCTGGTTTGGAATGAAGAATGGATTGGAGGGGGCAGCCAGAGGTAGAGGCAAGAAGCTGAGAAGTGCTAACCTTTGTTTTTCTTTCTTTCTTTTTTTAAATATTTTATTTATTTATTCATGAGAGACACACAGAGAGGCAGAGACATAGGCAGATGGAGAAGCAGGCTCCTCACAGGGGAGCCCAATGTGGGACTCAATCCCAGAACTCCAGGATGATGCCCTGAGCTGAAGGCAGATGCTCAACTGCTGAGCCACCCAGGCATCCCTGTTCCTTTTAAAATTTCTTTATTTATTTTTAAAAATATAATCTTTACTCCCCAGGTGGGGCTCGAACTCATGATCCTGAGATCCAGAGTCTCATGCTATACTGACTCAGGCATGCTCTTTCTTGAATGCATTGCATGTGCCTGTCCCAGGCTCTGCTTTTCTTCTGCTTGAGAACCTCCCAGGCAACATCCTCTCTTGGAAGTTCCTTGACTTCCTCTCCATAATCTTAGAGGACATTTAGAATTATTTTTTATGCATTTAAAAAAATCTCTTCTTTGTGTTACTTGAAGACAAGGAATAGGCCTTGTTTATCTTGATGTCTCTAGCTCTTGGCATATTCCTGGGCCCATTGTAGCTTTCTAAATTGAGCCAAATTAAGGGAGAGGAAGTATAAAATGGTATAGAATCTGTCCACAGTCACATAGTGAGGGGAGCCTACAAAGCCCCTCAGAACTGTCCATAGAATCATGAAATCTCAGGGGGAGAAACTCATCTGCCTGCCCTTCTGCTTTTTAAATATAATCACTTTATTTTTGTGTAGGAGAAATCTCCTGGGCTGATACCTCCCCCGCCACCTCCAGCCTATCAGTAGGTATTGCCAGAATTCAGAGGTGTTTTAACAGGACTTAAAAATTTTTACTTTTAGTAATATGGATCTAATGAGCTTTTGTTTTTAGAGTGAAAGAGATTTTTTTCCCCCTGTGGAGAGTACCTGAAGTTAAAAAAGAGGTTTCAGTAACATAAAAAAAGTAAAAAAAGTTAAAGTGGACTGAATCTCAGTCAAGAGAAATTGTCAGTTGAAAGCCAGAAAGTCTGAAAACCTGACCCCATGGTGAAATGTCTGTGTGTGGCACGCCATCTTGGGGGTAAGGGTGGGATCCAATGGTAGCCCCAACTGTGGAGATTTCATCATGCATATGGATAATTGCCCCTCAAATACCTCCCACCTTGGATTTCAGGTTCAAGAGGAAAAACAGGGCACAGACTACACACACACACACACACACACACACACACACACACACACACGTGTGTGTATATATACACACACATGCATTCCTGTTGGTGCTATTTCCTAGCTTTTCCCCATGATCAAAATGGAAAAAATGTTAATGGTTCAGGCTCATTGCTTTTTATGCAGGCAGCAGCCAGACACCAGAGAACCCTGGGAATTGGAAAGAAGGCCATAAAGCCTGCAGGTGACTCCTTAAACTTTCTGTGTCGCAGGTCAAGTGGAGAAAGGGCTGCTTGCTGGCTCATAGGGATGAACATGTGATGGGCTCTTGTTCCCTGGCAGGGAGAATGTTGGTCAGTATGAGAACCAGGCTTTTTTTTTAGGCCTTCTAAAAGCAGGACTCCATAGTGATGGAGGTGGGGGGAGTTTACCACTGAAGAGACAAACAAAACACGAACTTCTCTGAGGGCTCTAAAAATAAGACAGTTACTTGCCACAGCAGGTGAGGGAACCCCAGTCTACATGTGACAAATGCTTCAATATGTTTTCTTGGAAGCCTCAGGCAAAATCTCACCTTAGCCAGATTTTGGCAGGGTAAGTTCCCTTATTTCCTGTCAGGACTGATCCTCGGTGTTGAAAATTTCATGAGGTAAGTTGTTGAGCTCTGTGGATTAAAAAAATTGGGAGGCCCAATTTCTGAGGTAGGTAGAAAGGAAGGGATAAAAGTTGTACTTTAAGAAAATCTTGGGATCAGAGTGGGCACCTACATGGAGTAATGTTTGTGTCTCCCCAAAGTGCATGTTAAAGCCCTACTTGCTTTGTGATGATATTTGGATAGTATCTGGGGCTTTGGGGATAAAATCAGGTCATGAGGGTGGAGTCCTCTTAAGTGGGATTAGTGTACTTCGAAGGAGAGAGCCCTTGCATGTCTTCCACCACATGACACAAAGAAAAGTCAGTGATCTACAACCTCAGAGAGAGTTCCCCCCGGAACCCGACCATGCCAGCATTCTGATCTTAGACTTCTAGCTTCTAGAACTGTGAGAAGTAAATTTCTGTTGTTTATAAGTGACCCAGTCTATGGGACTTTGTTATAGCAGCCCAAACAGACGAAGACGGCACTATGGTTCTTGCCTTTGATCCCTGCAAATGTTGAAAACCCAGCTTTGCAAAGATATGACTTCACTGAAAGGAATGTAGCACTATCTAATGGTGAAGCTATGAGCTAGCTATGCTGTTTGAACGACTGGATAGATGCTGAGCTAGTTGTTCAAGCTGATATAGATAGATGTTTAGCGTGGTATGATTTCTTCCAATTTAAAATATTCTTTTAAAAAAGATTTTATTTATTTATTTGAGAGAAAAAACATGAGAGAGAGAGAGAGAGAGAGCATGAGCCAGGGGAAAGGGCAGAGGGAGAAGGAAAAGCAGACTCCCCGTGGAACAGGGAAGGGAGCCTGACATAGGTCTCGGTGCCAGGACCCCAGGATCATAATCTGATTGAAGGCAGATGTTAACTGACTGAGCCACCTGGGTGCCCCCCAGTTTAAAATATTCTGTAACACCTCTGAATTTGTTGTGGCATCTTGGGGTGCCTGCACAGTGTGGAATTCAGTGTTAGAACGGGTATGGCAAACCAGAGGCACCGTTGTCAAAAACTAGAGAAAGTCAATGCCAATGAGAACAAAATCTCCAAAGCCTGTCCATATCTGCCAATTTCATAAAACAGAGGCTCTTGAAGACAGGGAGCTATAGAACTAATAACAAACCTAATAATATAATATTAGGGCCTCAGGAAGCAGCTTAGCATACTAGCCACAGGTACTTATTTTGATTTAAATTCCTTAATTCAGTTGGTTAAGCATCTGACTCTTGATCTCAGCTCAGGTCTTGATCTCAGGGTTGTGAGTTCAAGCCCTGCACTGGGCTCCATGCAGGGCATGGAGTCTACTTTTTTAAAAAAATTATTTTTTTATTTTTTTACTTTTAAAAGATTTTATTTATTTATTCATGAGACACACACAGAGAGAGAGAGAGAGAGAGAGAGAGGCAGAGACACAGGCAGAGGGAGAAGCAGGCTCCATGCAGGGAGCCTGACGTGGGACTCAATCCTGGGTCTCCAGGATCAGGCCCTGGGCCAAAGCTGGCGCCAAACTGCTGAACCACCTGGGCTGCCCCTAAAAAAAAAAAATTAAAAAAAAAATTGATCAAGATGAAATAAGACTAAAAAATTCAATTCCTCAGTCACACTTAGTTACATCTCAAGTTTGCATAGCCACAGTATGGTTAGACATTTCCATAATTATAGAAAGTTCTGTTGGACAGCTATGATCTGATCTAAAGCAGGGGTCAGCAGACTACATGCCATGGGCCAAGTCCCGCCTGCTGCCTGTTTTTGCACCACCCATGAACTGAGAATGGTTTCCACGTTTTAAAATGATTGAAAAAAATTGTGGGAATTAATTTTCTTTCTTGTTCTCTAAGGACCTATGAATATCCTTGGTTTTGCCCCTTGGCCCATAAAGCCTAAAATATGTACTATCTAGACCCTTCTAGAATATGTTTACCATCCTTTGGTCTAGAACATCTTATAGCTACATTTGAGGAAACTGAGGCAATGTGGGAGATGACAGCCCAAAAGCACAGTCTCAGCTCTGGCTTTGTGTAACCTTTCCTCCCCAGGGTCCCAGCCTTTGGCTTCTGAGAGCCACTGTTGCCACTCGCCCAGCAGATAAAAACAATAGGTTTCTTTTACCGCATCACGAACTAAGAAGGTCCCTTCAAGGCCTTGATCATCATTCACGTATGAGCCTGTCACAGGGAAGATCAGGAAAATCATCTGCCCAAGCCACATGTTTACAGAGGGCTTCAAATATAGAAATTGGGATTCTCTTCAAATGAGGTTACAAACACAGAAATATCCAGATGGAATAAATGGTGATTGTCATCATATGACTTAAAACTCGTGTTTTTTTGCCAGACCAAACTGCCTGGGATGACCTATGAATGAATATTTTAAAAATCCTTTCATTATCTTATGATTAGTGCCAGTTGTATTACTTTATATTGGTGTTATAAGTTAAACGTATTAATTTGTCAAAGTAAACAAAGTACACTGCATTTTTAACCACCCTGTTGGTCATTTCTTCATATTTTTTTTTGTTTTAAAAATATACCAAAATCGGGGCAACTGGGTGGCTCTGTTGGTTGAGCGTCTGACTGTTGATTTTGGCTCAGGTCGCGATCTTGGGGGTTGTGGACTGAGCCCCATGTTGGGCTCTGTGCTCAGCAGGGAGTCTGCTGGAGATTCTCTGTCCCTCTTCTTGCTCTCTCTATTAAATAAAAAAATCTTTAAAAATACATACATATACTAAAATCCAAAAGAAATAGGAGTGGCTTGAGTGACCTTGAGGATGAACTGCTTTAAGTGATGATGTACTTGAACACCTAGTTTATATCCCCTGCAGAATAGTTAGGTTCCAGGAAAGAGCTGCAGTACAACTTCTGTTGATCCTCGTTATTCACAAATCTGTATTTGTGAATTTGCCTACTGGCTAAAATTTATTTATAACCCCCAAATCAATAATTAGAGTGCTTTCATAGTCATTTGTGTACATGCAGAGTGGTGAAAAATTTGAGTCACCTAACCTGCACATTTCCAGCTGAGGGTGAGCAACACCATGCCCCGCCTTCTGGTTTCAGCTCTCAGACTCTGAGTGTCTTTTTCGTGGTGCCACATTTCCCACATTTTTGCGTGCTTTTTCTTCATGATTTCACTGTTTAAAATGGTCTCAAGTGTAATGCTGGAGCACTGTTTAGTCTACATAGTGTAAGAAGGCTGCAATGTGTCTTTTTTTTTTCTTTAAGATTTATTCATTTCTTTCAGAGAGAGAGTGAGAGAGCGCACGTGAGCCAGCCAGCAGGAGGGACAGAGGGAGAGGGAGAGAGAATCTCAAGCAGACTCCATACTGAGCTGCACACAGGGCTTGATCTCATGACCCTGAGAATCCCACCTGAGCTGAAACCAAGAGTTGGACGCTCAACCAACTGTGCCACCCAAGTGTCCCCATGATGTATCTTAAATACGTGTGTTAGAGAATTTTCATTCAGGCATGAATTATAGTGCTATTAACATGAACTCAGTATTTGTAAATCAACAATATATGTATTAATATATCTTTAAACAGAAACATACGTAAGAGAAAGTTATGTGTTGATGGGTTGATGGAAATGTTTTGGTCAGAGCATTGCAGGAACCTCAGGAGCAGTGGTTCTGTATTTAATGGCTTTAGTGTTCCTTACAGTTTTATAGAACAGAACTACCTTAAAAAAAAAAGAACATAACTACCTTGAATAATAAGTATCAACTGTCTTTGTAATACATGGGATCTTCTGAACTTCTTGGGGTGCCTCTTCCTGGGCAGTGTACTTGGAGCTAGACTTAGGGTTCATACTGTAATTGAATTGGGGGTGGTTTAATAGTCTAGTAATGCATGTTCAGACTACCTTCCTCACAGAGATGGCTGGAACTCCCTTCTCTAAATGACAGGGATGCCTGGCCATCTTATATTTGGGAACACTTATCTTAGGGCTGAGCCCTCACAATTTGCTGTATTATCTCATGGGAGTTGCTTGTTCTCTATGCGTCCCAGCCAGGTAGTCAAATGAGATGACTTGGGCTCACTTGAGTCACGAGCAGGTCAGCTGGAAGAATATGTTGACCACGAAGATCCCTTTGGTCATGTTACAGCCACATAGGTTTAGACTTTTCCCTGGACTCTATTTTGCACCTGGAAATGACAGTGTGCTCCTAACAGGAGTGGATTCATCAAATCTGGGGCAGGTTAATTGATGTGAATGCTTAGTAAGAATTTCTTGGTTCTCGGGGAAGCGAGGATTATAAGAAAAATATCCAAAGGGAAGGAGATAATAAGGCTGTCTGTCTATTGAAGTGCTCAGGATTTCTTGTTTGGAATTCAACAGGTAGATGTCTAATGGGACCATCACTGTGTTGGAAGCCTGATGGGCTCAGACTGATGATGTGTGCTAGGGAGGATTCTTTTTTATTATCACTATTTCCTTTCTTCTTTAAATGGGGAGAGGTTCCCTGAGGTTACTGAAAGCACCAGGGTTTCTTTCTGAGCTCTTTGGAACACGTATGAGAAATAAGGTTGAACATTTCTCCCTATTTGGAAATGTT
This sequence comes from Canis lupus baileyi, assembly GCF_048164855.1. Lineage (NCBI taxonomy): Eukaryota > Metazoa > Chordata > Mammalia > Carnivora > Canidae > Canis > Canis lupus. Next base: position 12,435,045 of record NC_132874.1, read on the forward strand.
CCCAGAGTCTGCTTTGTCATAACGTTAACTCAGTGGTGTCATAGCCAGCCACCTTCTGATTGTGCTATGCTTTCCGTAGCGTCTTCTGAATTAGCATCAGGTTTTCCTCAAACATGGAAATGTTCTTATCAGGGGGATGACACATCCGGAAATTCTGGAGGCTGTGTGCACGCATGTGTGCTTGCGTGTGTGCGCATGAGTGTGCATTTGCATGAGACTATGGAAAAAAAAACCCAAAATGTCCATGCAAATCCCAGACCAGTAGAGGTCCACTCTCAAGGACCGAGCTGCCTGAACTCTAGAACTCTAGGACACCCGCCGGATCCCTCCAACTGTCATGGCAAAAGCAGCAGCCACTGTGTAAAATATGTCCCCGCTCCAGCCTTCCCGGGCTCCTTTATGTCTCCTGCCATGTTAGTAGAATCCCCCACACCCCTCAACCCTCAAGTTACCCAAGCCAGAAGCTGGAAGCTATTTTGAGCTCTTCTTTCCTCCTTCACATCTAAGGGGCTCTTCATTTTGTCTGAAGATCGCTTACCTTCCAGATATACCCATAATCCTATGTCCCCTCCACCCCACTGCCAGTGCCTTCATTCTAACCTCATACACCTTTCCACTTGCCCATTTATTAACCTCTAAACATGCTTTTTTTTCCCCCAGATCTGTCTCTTTTAAGTCTCTTTCTGGTTAAGCCTTCTGATGACTCCTCCTCAGCTTCAGGGTAAGGGTTGTACTCCTGTGCATGGTAGACGATGCTCTGCAGGATTTTGGCTCCTAAGGGTCAGCCCAGCCTCCCCCTCCGGATCGCCTGGCTTATTGGTAAATTTTAGTTTTCTTTGCCTTTGTCTGGATTGCCCCGTCTGTCCAGAATGCCCTTGCCAGCTCTTCTGTTTGGGAAACTCCCATTTGGTTTTTTAAGACTCTAGAGTTTCACTTCTCTCCCCGTGGATGAGTTTCACTTCTCTCCCCGTGGATGATGGCCAAGATATTTCACAACTAATCTTTTTTGGGGCTCTGAGCAATCAGAACAGATGCCGTGGAGAACCCCTGGCATGGCCTTGCCTCAATGCACAGGTAACTGGCATCTGGGTTTATCCACCCTAACAGAGCTGATCATCCTTCCTTTGTGCCCATACTGTGCATGTGGAGGCCCGTGTTATTCACCCTACAGTCACTCAGCAAACATTTAACCGTTGCCTACTCTGTATAGACCTTGCCTGGCTCATAGGAATACAAAAGCAGATAAGATAGCATTTCTGTGCTTGGGGTGCTAGTAGTCCAATCTTGTCGCATTTTATTTCTTTCGTGATGATTTTGTAGAAGACCCAGTTGCTTGGATGGTGGGGACCAGCTCTCTCATCTCAGCATCCTTGGTACCTGCCTGGTGCTTGGCACATAGTGTGCTCAGTCGGTAGTTGTTGAATGAGGGCATCTGGCTGGGATCCCCAGTGTCTGGACTCAAGTGTCAGTGTGTCAAGGTGTTAAAATAGTTCAAGGGGTTGACTGGTCATGGGGCGAAGGGCTTCCAGCAAGACGTGTTAGATAACAATGTTTATTTATAAAGGTATAACCCAGAGAAACAGTTCATTTGTCTTCTCTATTCCTCCCCATTCGGCTTTTTTTTTCCCTCCCCTTTATAGTTCTTTTTTGAATGGAATAATGTCACCCACTCACTGGTTTTATATAGCTCCTACTGAAGTAGAACTCAACAAAAATTGTGCCTATTAATTAAAAACCCAGAATGTGGGCAGTTTTTGAACTGCTAATTAAAACTCTTACCAATCGGTTTGCCTTAGCAGTGTTAAACCTTTCCCCCCCCCTTTTTTTTGAAGCTAGAACTTTGCTTACCAGAGAAAATCACTTAAAAAAAAGACAACTGCCAAGAATGATAGCATCTTGTCTTAAGAACTGTTTCATGGACCTCCAGTGAAATTGCAGGGTCGAATATCTCTTCCTAGTGCTTTGAAGGCTGTTAGTGGCTGGAGAGGACACAAGTGGCCTCCCAAGGCCATTCCCTGCTGCCCTCAAATGATCATTCCAGCTGCAGGTCTGCCGACGGCGCAGCTGCTAGGTAAAGGCATGAAACATTTTCCTCTTCAGGCTGATGGAGAAGGATAACATCTTCCCCTTTCCTAGGAGCTGCTGGGCAACTGTGACCTCTGAAGGCCCAGCTCGTCCGCAGCCGACCACCAGAGCTGCCCGCGACCAACCAAATGAGTTCCCCCAGGTAGGCAGCAGAAGAGTCTCGAGACTCTGGATCTGTTCTGCCTTCTGCAGGGACTGGAATTCTCAGCTGTGTCCACCAACGCGGGCGCTCGCATAAGCTGTGGCTTTCTGGGCATGGTGCCAGAGAGCTCACACAGGACTCCCTATTCAGCCCTAAATGGCATCCTGTGCTGGCTTTCGGGGTGGGGTGGCTCAGCAGGGCTCCCCTCGTGACTGGAGTCAGAGCCCATGTGGGCTCCCTTGAGGCAGGCACGAGCAAGGGGCCAGAGGCCACTCGGACAAGCGGCCCCATTGTATCTGACTTGGGGGGCTGCAGAGGGCGGCTCGGTGGTGACCGCTGGGTGACGGAGTCTGGGCACCCCTGTAGGGTTTGATTGCACTGAACCGGGGGAAGCAGCCATGTGGTGAGCATGTGCTGGGGGCCACATTTGGGTCCATGGGCTGGCAATGTGCTTTGAGTTTGGGTTTCCTTTCTTTTTCAGAAGGTGGTTGATTCATGCAAAATGCTTAATGATGCCTGCAACGCACGGAGCAGGGATCGGATCCCCTTTGATGTGCAGGGTCTTTCTGGAGGTTCCAAAAAAAGAGTTCAAAGGTTTACTTTGGACACCACACCTCCAGCACATGTCAAAGTCAAGGCCTGGCTCTCCAGGCAGCTCGCTGGAGAAAACATTTTGTGCCGGCTTCTTCCTCTCTCTGTTTTCGTCTTGTGCTGAGCACAGATTTCCCGACTTTACACTGTCTCGGCGGCAAAAAAAAAAAAAAAAGAGGGGAGATTGAGCAAAGGAAAATAAATGGCTCTGAGCTTTTGTGTGTGTGGGAGGGCGTCAGGGAAGCGAGGGTGCCCTGTGGTCTTTCAGTGCCGCTGAAATTGGACGATGAGAGTGAGGCTGATGTTTGCCTGCAGCGACAATTGCCTCCTCTCCCCTTGGAGCTCGGGCCATCCGAGGGAAGCACATTCCCAGGCAGAGAAAGAGCCATCTGGATGCCCCATGTGGGTCCAATTGCAGTTGGGCCTGGGTTTGTTTTAGGCTGCTGGCAGCAAGGCTGTCTCCCCTCGTCCCTTCTCATCGTCGATGGGGTGTGGGACTTGGGGGCAGGCTCTGCGAAGACCGGGGTGCAGGGTGTTGGGTGGGGACAGGCTTGGGGGTGGGGATATCCAACTGGAGAGTGGATGGGGAACCATTTATCACGCTTCTGTGTTCTGAGAGGTTCCTTGGCCTTCCTTTGCCCATGAACGAGGTGTGGGCATCCGGAAGGCACTGCCCATGCAGCCTGCAAGTGGGGAGGCCGGTGGGGTGGCTGGTGTAGGATTTATGCCTGCTTTGGGGGAAAAAGCGAAGCAGAGCTGTGCCTGACGGTAGATGAGGCTGTGATCTTGAAGCCAGGGGTTTGGGGACAGGTTTTCTTCCCTCTGTCTGTCTCTAATTGTCAGGAGCTCTCGAGTCCCTGGGGGGAGTCACTGGTCTGTTCTGTGGGCTGCTTACCCACCGGCTGGGGGTGGATGTGTCCTCTGTGACTTAACTGCTGTACAGTCTGAAATCCAGATGCCCCACCTTCTACTCTCTTAGATAAAAAGGTACAAATCAAATGACTTCTCCAGCTCAGGGTGGCCTGAGAGAGCAGAATCTGGAGTGTTGCTGGACAAAAAAAAGGGGGGGGGGGCTCTCTCTCTCTCAGAGCCTCACAGTTGGTCTTGAGAATTACAACGTATTTCTCCCCCAGGACAATGTAGGTTCCTGCCCCAGCAGCCCCCAACCCTTCCAAAGCGGGCATCTCTCTGAAACCCCACACATGCTGTCAGCTTCCACAATGATCTTACACAACATATGCAAATCTCCACACTCAGCACATTACGGGAATATGGAATCTTATATTATTTACCTCGGGCTTCTGTATGTCTCCCCAGGCCTCCCCCTCCATCGGTTTGCCTTTTGCCTTGTTTCCATCCTGATCCCAAGGTGGGCGTTCCACCGGCCTCTCCCTTGTGTGCGGTTGACAATCGCACCCTTTGAGTCTGTTAGGCCCCCACCTTGTGTGTGTGTGTGTGTGTGTGTGTGTGTGTCCCTTGTATGTGGTTGACAGTCATCCCCCCGCCGCACCCTTTGAGTCTGTTAGGCTAGGACGGCTCCCATGTCCTACCGATAGGAAGACACTGTGAGTGATTCTGTTTCTTCCCCGGCCTTGTGTCCTTGGAGATCCTCTCTGGTTTCTGAGCATTCCTACACGTTTCTCTGTCACTTCACGCTGGGTCTTTGCCAGTTTTCTCAGGTTGCCTGAAATCTTTCCTCTTCAGAGGATGTAGGTTCATTTCCTGACTCCTTTTCCTGGTTTCACGTATTCTGGTAGCCTGTCCCTCCATGTCACTCTGTAGGATCTTCTTTTCATTTTCTTTTCTTTTTTTAAAGATCTTATTTATTTATTCATGAGACACACAGAGCGGGGCAGAGACACAGGCGGAGGGAGAAGCAGGCTCCCTGCGGGGAGCCCGATGGCGGGACTCGATCCTGGGACTCCAGGATCACGGCCTAAGCTAGAGGCAGACGCTCAACCACTGAGCCACCCAGGTGCCCCTTATTTTGATTTTCAAACAAATGTTAGCATTTTGTAATGTCTGCTTCTGCTGGAGCTAACAACTAATGATTGATTACTCTGGGTCAGGCAGTGCAAGAGGTACTTTGATTTATCAGTAACTTTCGGTGAAATCCTGCATTGCTATCCTGTTTTTTCACCTGGAATTACTGTCACTTGGCAAGTTAGACTCGTAGTAAAATAGTCGTCGGGCAGGTCTTCCACCCACAAAATGCCTTCTCTCTCTATCACAAATGGTTCCCTTATACCTCGATGAAGGAGATAGCTCTCCAATTCATCTAATATTTAGACGGGGCTCTGGTTCTGCCATATAACTAGCTTGGAAATGTAATTAATCCAAAGTAATAGGTAGAACTCCATTTCGTGTTTGCATGTTTTATTTAACATTGGTCAATATTGTAGCTAGGTATTACTCTTACCTTTGGTAAATAATGAAACAATTTGATCAGTTTAGAAAACAGCTCTAGATTAACTTGCCAATGACACATAATGAGAATCAATCTATATTCCTCCTCATTTCATCAATTTGTGTCTTGATTTTTTTTTAATTTTTTTTTTAATTTTTTTTATTTATGATAGTCACAGAGAGAGAGAGAGAGAGAGGCAGAGACACAGGCAGAGGGAGAAGCAGGCTCCATGCACCGGGAGCCTGACGTGGGATTCGATCCCGGGTCTCCAGGATCGTGCCCTGGGCCAAAGGCAGGCGCCAAACCGCTGCGCCACCCAGGGATCCCCTGTGTCTTGATTTTGTTCAGGCCTGTGAATCTTCTCCTTTTCTGGCCTTGTTACCTGGGCATCCAGGCCAATTTGCACAGCCCCTTTTCTCTGCTGCTGGAGAGCCACTGTTCCCCATGAGGCACAGCAGTGACCATTACGAGAGAGCAAGGTTTGCTATTTGGGTGGCAAGAAGAGACGCGCTGAGCAATTATCTCCAACGTTAATAATGGATGACTTAGAAGCAAACTCTGCAATGGCCTGGAACTACTTCCATGTGCCCTAGGACCATGAAGAAGGCATATTGGAGAGGTTGGGAATTCCAAGCCAGAGAGTCAAACGGTTATGGACATTGATAATACACTGGGGATTTCATAATTGCGAAATTTGAGGTAGAGGAAAACTAAGCAACCTGGGGAGGAGAAAACTTACTCAAACACCACAAAATCTTATTTCATATTGGGAGGCCTATTGGACCAGGAAGAGCATTACTGATGAAGGTGGAAGAAGTGTAGCTGTATGCTCACCACTGATGCCACTGGCATGGAGATTTGCAGTGCACAGTGCTGTGTGGTGGTGTTTGTGTGTCTGTCTGGTCTTCATGGCTAGATGACACATTCCTGAGAGCTGGATAATGTCACATATGTCTGTAGGGCCAAGCAGAGTGCTTCGAGTGGAGCACACACTCAGAAATATGTAATCAGTAAATTGATTGACATAAAATTAAAAACTCACTTGAGTAAGAGACTTGAGGAAATCACAGTTTAGGTAAATGCCCAGCTAAGTACTGTGACATGAAAGCCCCGATCCTCTGTATTTGTTAGGGCACAGGTTAAGGTATTAAAACAGAAAGATCTCAAAACATAGTGATATAAAGAGAATCGGAGTTTCTTCTTCTCTTATATAACAGCCCAGAGGTCAGCAGGCTGGGGCTGCAGGCAAGGCAGTGGCTACAGCTGCACTCAGCAGGCAGGAGGAAAAGAGCCAGGACAATGAACTTGGCTGGGCACATAGTCTTCTGCTCACATCCCATTGGCTACAACTTGATCACATGGACACCAAAACTGCAAGGGAGGCTGGGAAATGTAGTATTCAGCTGACGGGCTAGGCCCAGGTACAATTTAGGAGTTGCAGTATTAAAATGGGGAGGATGAATATGAGCAGACAGCCCCTCTGATAGTCCCTAAGCTAAAATTTCTCTAAGCACCTTCCCTCCCCTCCCGTCCCCTCTCTAGCCCTCCTCTCTCTCTTTCTTTCCTTTCTTCCTTACAAAGGGGGCTAATGTTATCCTTATAAGCAAATGAAATGAACCTGCAAAAACATTCCCTGTGGTTTACCCATTAATATTCCTGATCTGGGAGTAATCTTTCACATGTGATCAAAGGCAAACAGAATCTCAGCTCTGATCTAAACACAGGGAGGGACAGAGCCAGCCAGAGGAGCTGGGAACAAGGCAATAACGCAACAAACATTCTCTTCTCTCTGCAAAGAATGCATCTTTAGGTGACACCAACCATGTCAAGTTGGGTGATCAGGAGCTGAGGTTGAGCAACAGGTGGCTGGGGGTTTCAAGAACATGCTTCCCTAAGCCCTTGAGGATGTGTGTATGTGTGTGTGTGTGTGTGTGTGCGCGCGCGCTAAGGATGTGCAGGAAGGGGTAGCCCTGGTGGCTCAGCAGTTTAGCACCACCTTTGGCCCAGGGCATGATCCTGGAGTCCCGGGATCGAGTCCCACATTGGGCTCCCTTCATGGAGCCTGCTTCTCCCTCTGCCTGGGTCTCTGCCTCTCTCTCTCTCTCTCTCTCTCTCTCTCTGTCTCTCATGAATAAATAAATAAAATCTTTAAAAAAAAAAAAAAAAGGAATGTGTGGGAAGGAGCCTGTTGTAAACTGGAAGGACATTTCCCCACCCCCTGATGAAGGTTGGGATATGAGACAGAAAACGTGGCTTTTGGGGGAAGCAGGCTTGGTTTTCTGAGCTGGCCCATCCAGGCCTATGGAGCACAGGCGAAGCGTGGCTCCAGGGTGTAGCTGGCAGGCAGAATGGAAAGGAGGCACTCTCAGGGAAGATGGAAGGCCTCCCGCAGAGCCAAGGCAGGGAGCCTAGGGAAACTGGACACAGTGACAAATACTGTAGAAGGAGATCTTTGCTTCTAGGCGGGAGATGCCAACTGTACAGAGGGAGGGAGGGGGGGGGGAAAGTCCCCAGGAAGTGGCACATTGTGATCAAAGTGGTTTTAAAAGCTTTCACATTTGAACCTGTTTATCTCTGATCTGTTTTCCTGGAGGTAGTCTCAGAAGCATAGCCGCGGTCTCTTCCGTCCTCCCTTCCTCCTACTCTCTCTCTCCCTCCTTGCCTCTCCCCTTTCCTCCCTGTATAACAGACATTCATTTAACCCTTATTCCTTACCAGATACTATCCCAGGAATTGGGGAAAATAACCATGAACCAGGATTTAAAAATTCTAATTGAAGAGACAAATGATTCATGGCCAATTACTGGCCAAACATCTTTGTTCTCTGGGCCAAGTCTATTCCTGGCCTTCCCTTGCTAGGGCCATAACAGGGCAGCTCAAGGTGGCATTGGCATTGGTGATCAGTGGGGCCATTCGTTCTCTTCCAAGGAGCTTTCAGGGAGCAGAAGCAGGGTTGCTGGATACTATTTGCAAACCACCCGTAAACCCATATGGTTGTTGACTGTATAGAGCAATACCCAGAATCTGAACTCTAGTTCTCTGGAGGCATATTAGAGACAGAGATGGAGTGAGATGATGAAATCTCCTGAGTGAGATGCAGGCCATCAGAGAGGCAGAGGACGTTTGCCACAGAGAACTGAAGTCTTCTTGGTTGGTTGTTGAGAAACATGACAAATGACACAGCATTGCTCAAAGTAATAAAACTTGAGGAGATCTGCCAAGTAAATCATGTTCAGTACTTAATCCTCTTGGTTTTTAGGATACTATTTCACCCACTTTAAAATTAGTTCATGCACAATTTCAGAAATGTAATATTACTCTTCATTCAACGTACGACTCCCCAGTATGTCCTATGAATTGATCTGACACTATTGAGGCTTCTTTGTGGTAGAGTGAAAGGAGCTTTAGATTTTGATTTAGATTTTCAGGTGACTTGAGTGTGAATCCTGTATTTGGGTATTTTCAGCCACGGTGTTAATCTATACAAGGAGAATAATAGTAGCCAATTTAGACAGGTTGTGGGGATTAAAATGTGATGTAGGAAAACACTCCATCAACTGTCAAGTGTTGTACGGATGTGAGATTTTATTATGCCTATTCTATGACTAAGTGTCAGTTTCCTTGAAATAACTTTGAATGGCCTGATATGAACTTGGCTATTTTGAAGCTTAACCACGAATTGCATAAAACTACAAAAATAATTGCAATGGTTGGATTGGGGCTAGACAAATCTCTGCCCAAACTCCCTGTGATATAACATAAGCATCCTAAAATATTTGGAATTGTCTTTAGATACCTTCGTGGTTCATTTTCTTTCTCAAGGTCTAAGACATAGGAGGTTATTTCAATGATAAAATACATTGTATAACTAGAAAAAACATCTCTGCCCAGTGATGGTGAAAATACCGGCAAAGAGTCCTGGCTCGAAGTACCTCTCTGTGACTTTTTCCTTTTCCCTCAATGAGAAACCAGCTCGTAGAAATCTTGTGTTTTGGGTGGCAATGTTTTAAAATGGATGATCATGTTACCAAGATCTGGGGGATTTGCCCATGGCATTATTACGTTATGTACAGAACAATTCCAAGATGAGAAGAAACCTATGATCAATATAAAAATCAATGCACAAGGCCCTTCTTTTGAAACTTTCTCTTGACTGTCACCCCGAGCTGGTGAGATAGAAAACCATGAGTATATCCCTGGACAAATGTGGCCTGGACAGATGGCTCATGTCTTCTCGGTGTGAAGTTCTTTATCTGTCAATGGGAAGCCCACTGCTGGAGTCTTACCTCACAAGGCTGCTCTTTGGGGGTGCTAGGGAGGCATTGAAGGGTAGAGGTTGTTTAATACCACCCAATCTTGGGATCCCTGGGTGGGTCAGCAGTTTGGCGCCTGCCTTCGGGCCAGGGCGTGATCCTGGAGACCCAGGATCGAGTCCCACATCAGGCTCCCTGCATGGAGCCTGCTTCTTCCTCTGCCTGTGTCTCTGCCTCTCTCTCTCTCTCTCTCTGTATCTCATGAATAAATAAAATCTTAAAAAACAATATCACCTGGTCTTGGTTTAGACACTGCAGAGGGGTGTACTCCTCTGTGGGCTGACATATTTTAAACAGTGGCACATATATAGAAGAGCTTCTTCGCAGCCCACACCTTCTAGAAAGTAGTATGGACGGTAAACCAATGATCTCTATATCAGGTAGAAAGCTCTGCCCGGGAAGCCAGATGAGAACTCTTCCTGCCACTGAAGTACTATTTATTCCCTTATAGGATACCCAGTTTGCTTCCAAAGAGCTGACCCATTAAGTAATATATAACCAAGTCAGCTCTATTATCTTGCAAATCAGTCTGTTCCAATGACAGCAGACAAGGACAGAGAGAAATTGCTAGGAGCTATAGACGTTCTAGTTATTATAAAATAGGACTATGATTTTCATGGGATTGCTAAATGAAGGAATCATTCTAGTGGTAGAGTCTGGGCATCAAATCAGTCCTACTTCTGTCGAACGCTACAGATTACCTTTCCAGCAGTTGGGACCCTTCCTATTCATCTGATAGCAGGCTAGTGAAGACCTGCAGTGTGTTGAACTGCACAATGGGGCGGGGGTGGGGAGGTTGGGGGGTGGGGAGGATACTGGATGTGAGATTCATTCCTGCCTGGGGCATTAGCCCAGGTGGTCAAAGAGACAGGTCGTAGGAGTCCACAGAGAGACATCACAATCAGCTTTATTTCCTCAGGCAACCATCAGGTTGGTCACAGTACAGGTATTTGGTTTCTGACCTGCTTGATGAAGCAAAACCACTTGCTCTTACTTCCAAGAAAACCAACCACAAAACTGAGAACCACCTCAAGGTTTCGGGTGAAACCGACCAAATTTGCCCAGGGGCTCATGAGACTGACCTTATTTCTTGCCTTTCTGGTCCCTGGCTTTCCTGCCCTGGGGTCTGCTTGGTCTTTCACTCTGGTGCAAAAGCAAATATCCTCTGGTTTGAGGTTACCCCCACCCATGGTTTGACATATTTATACCTATTTCTTGAAAATACAAAGCACTTGTGATAAAAACATAGCTCATAGGAACATAGGAGCAGGAATACCTTCAACCCAAGGCTCACAAAACACGTTTCTTGGTGCCTTTTGCCAATAAGTTCAGCTGTGCCCCCTCCTCCCTGACCCATGTAGAAGGGAGGATATGGAAAGGATCTTAGGGTTCATTTTCTAGTCTATTCTTTTTGCTGTTAAAGAAGGGGAGGTTCAAGAGTTTACAGTGATCTGCCAAGGCCACTGCTGGTTGGTGTCTGAGCACATAAAACACGGTTTCCTTTGCCTTGGGCTTGAACCCAATCCTCCTGGAGCACAGTCCCAGAAGCAGGGTGAGTGGTGCCCTTGGGGATGAGTTAGGACTCCTTTTTTTAAATTTTTTATTTATTTATTCATGAGAGACACAGAGAGAGGCAGAGACACAGGCAGACGGAGAAGGAGAAGCAGGATCCCTGCAGGGAGCCTGATGCGGAACTCAATCCCAGGACCTCGGGGTTCATGATTTGAGCCAAAGGCAGGCACTCAACCACTGAGCCACCCAGGCATCCCCAGGACACCCTTTCAACTCTTTCAAGGCCATGTTCCTGGAGTCATGGCCTTTTCTTCCTTTTTCCTTTTTGGGATGGCCACCCAATGTCACTGAGCCTGTTTCCTCGAACCCTCAAAATAAGAGCCCCCCCCCCCCCCCATGAATTTCTGAGGTTGGCCTAACGTTCATTAGGAACTAATGGATGGGAAGTGTCACCTGTGCTTTTAAAGCAGTCTGCTGGTCTAAGATGTGATTATATAAATATCTACCGCATAACATCATCAATCCACTTTTTTCTTTCTTTTGGCCTGGAGCACCTTAATCCCGAGGTTGGCTTTAATTAATTCCAGGTGTATGATTAATATGTTAATGGCACCCTCACTCAGCCCTCAGCAGCTCGTTGTTCTATAATTTCTCGGACTTCAATTGCACTCTGTGCTCTCAAACTCAGCAGGGCTTTTGTGGAGAGAGTGTATCTTTACCACAGTTTGAAAAAATCCCCATTCCAGCCACAGATACACCACAGGATTGACAATTTTTGCTGCGAATTGATTCCAGAGACCCGTGAACAGGGAGCTCCGCTAGTATATAGAGAACAGCTCATGTTACAAAAATTCAGATGAACGTGCAACATCCCAGGAACTCAACTATTGTTTAAAATCAGGAGAACCGTGGTTTTAGCCTTACCATCATGGGGAATTTTAGGAATGAATGAGGATGTGCAGTGGTCCTTGGCAGGGGTAGGGAAAGAATTCATGATGGCTAGTGTGGAAAGACCAAGTGCAATTTGTGACCCAGAGACAAATTTTAAATCAATTCATGTCATTGGTGTATGTGGCCTAAGTTCAACCTTAGCGGCTCTTTCCTTCAAATCCCTTTTTCCTGTCGGTGCCACAAGGGAGTGCAGTGGCCAGCTGTCTCTGTGGCTCTTTGCTGGGGCATCTATAGGCAAAGGCAAATAAGGAAATTAATAGAAGTTCTTGTTTTAAGAGGTTCTTCCAGAATACAGCCCCACATGTCTGCTTTTGTCTTTGTTATTTTGCTCAGTGAGGATTTTCTCAGTCGCTGCATGTCTGGCTTGATGGATAATCTTTCCAACGTGGAGGAATATTTTAGACTGGAACAACAGTATTTTAGGCATTAGAAAAGCTTGAAGAATTCATTTTTCATACCTGCTGCAATGTGTTAATGACTAAAGGTTACAGAAAACACGAAATACTTGAATCTCCTGGATACAGAAAGTTAGCGAAAATGCTTCATGCCATTTTCCATTGCTGTTCCAAGATCACATCTGTTTGGAACTGAACCGTAGCATGTGTGCTGGGGAACCTGTATGAAATTAACTTTTATAGCTGCCTTTACAAGAAGGATCTTTTATTGTCTACAACTTGGCTGGGATTCAGGAAGTTCCCAAAATGATTTATTGTCATATGTGCCTATTCTATGGCGGCTGATGAAACTGATATATTATTGAACATATGCAGTCATTCTGGCTAGAGACAACAGATCATCTAAGCCTTTTATCCAAAAGGATCGAAGAATTCACATTGTGGAAGGGGAAAAAAATAGTCGAGTATTTTGTTTTAAGTGAAATAATTACTTGCAGGAGCAAAACATTTGTTACCAATCCTATAGTTCTTTTCGGTTTGCCAACATAGTAAAAACTTATTAGAGTCTAGAATACATTCTTTAACTAAACACTTAAGGTGCTATTTCCTCATAAATGTTGAGTCACATTCTTATAATATCTGGGATGGTTGGTTCGGTTTATGAGACTGTGATATTAAGAATCAAAGATCACGAACTTCAATTTCTTTCATGTTACTTAATGCCAACAACCCACTTCTCTTCTGGTTTAACAGAGGGGGCTCTTCAGTGCAAGCACTCATCTTTCATATGGTTGCAAGAGGAATTTGGTGAAATGAGGGTTGATGACAATGGAGTCTCTCTTTCCTGGTTAAAACCCTCAGAAGCACATTTTTGTGTTAATGAATCAGAACGTCCATACATGAAAGACAGCACCGTGAGCCAATCAGCAAGAACATGAACGACATTGCATTTGACTCAAGTAGGATTATGGGAAAGAAAAAGGTTAAATATAATTCTAGGATCTGTGCTTATAGCATATGAAATATTTAATCCTGTGGCAAAGTCTGGAGTTTCTGGATTCGGTGTGTGCTCCCTCAGCCAGATAGCTAATTGACACATTCAAATTTCAATTGGAAGTGGGTAGTCAAAGATCTGGGAGTTTCAGATGGATTTGGAATTGTTAACCAGTGAGAAGATTTAGATCCAGTTTTCTAGCTACAGTGGCGGTTGAAAACACTTGATGTATAGTGACAGTGAAAAACAAAACAAAACAAAATCCCTAGGTATTATATAAAAACATTGTCCACAGGGTCATCCATAAGACGAAGGTAGTGATAGTTACTCTGGATAGAATTAGAGATAGTAGATGCCCACTTTGGGGGAGCAGAATTTGGAGCCTGGTTCTGGGATCCCATCTGGTCTACACTAATTCTCTTTATTCCAGAAGCATTTTTTCCCTTTAAAATGGAAGTAATTTATGTGCTTATCACCTTGCCCATCTTCATAAGAAATTTAGGTGTCAACAGCTACCATTGAGTTCCTACAAATAGGAAAATAGAAACTGAATTTAAGGGTGTTAGCAGCATTGATTACAAAACTCTTTAATCCCTAAGATTCTGGCATTACGTGGAATGAGCCAATTGTGGAATCAAAATGAGTCCTGGTTGAGGAAGAGCCTCGGCTGTATTCGAGTTTGCTTTCTCTCACCTTCATCTGCTAGGCTTCATGGTTTAACAGAGCTACATGTTAATAAACTTATTTCCCAGACAGGTGAGTTAGCTTCAAATAGTGAAGTAATCTTTCCTAGTTGTGGACAATTGCTAACAAGGTCAGAGCAATGTTCCTGCACCAAGATAGATCATACCCAGCACCCTTTTCACTTGAGGCTGCGAGCAAACAATTCAAAATACACGTCTTACTGTCAGGCGCGTGTATTTGCTTATGAGGAACGATAGCACATTTTCAAGGGGCTTGGAAATAGTCGAATGTGGGTAATGTTAATTTGGTGTAAAACTTCAAGTGGCATATTACTAATGCCAAAGAACAAAGCAATCGAGGATCTGGTAACTAATTACTAACAGCACTGTCACTATTTTATGTAAGTGTGAACAAGAATCATATGTTTCTTATAGTTCATCCTTGTTGATGCACTTAGTGTTACTGGTAAAAGTGTGATAATGAGCAATGAGTTGATTACAGAGAACTGCTGTGGACACTTCTTGATAGCAGCATTTTGTACCCATGCCCAGAGGCCCTGGGGGCAGTGGACATTCTTTAAATAAATGAAGCAGTTTAGTAGTTGTTGTCATTTAAAAGCACCATCACAGACTTGAATTAGGGGACCCTGTCATCATAATCTGAAGCTAATGACACTGCGATTTGGTGTTGCAGGAAGCTGTGGAGACTCCCCGATGGAGTAGTCTAGACTTCACCGTGTGACTCTGGTTTCCCTGGGAGCCCTAGGTCTTGCTGTGAAATAGACTGAATAAATATTGGTGAGTATGAGGGAACTACATTAATTAAAGTTTCCAGGAAGAGACGGGGACATTAGGGTATATTCAAGATCAAATGAGAAGCTACGAACACCTACTTTTTTAAAATTTGTTTTTTTTTTAAAGAGTCTTTTATTTGAGAATACTGAGACGATTTATCTAATGACCTTGTGAAGACAAAGAGGGCTGTACCAAAAACTGGATGATTATGGACTGAAAGAACCTCTGACCAAGGACTAGGGGTTTTTGTGTTAACATATAAAAAGGGATGTTGAGGAAATGAACACAGGGTCATTTAAAGGAAGGAACTTAGAATCACAGAATCCCAAAATGTGGATCTGGAAGGGATGGGAAAGTAATTGTCTCATCTCCTGCCAGGTAGTCCGTGATGCAATGAAAGACCAATGACATTGCCATTCGGTAGTGAGAAAATCAAGATCCCCTTCCTAACTCCCTATCCCATATGCTCTCCAGTGCATCAATGCCTTAAGAAAATCCAACTGCTCATCCAGCCTCTAGGCCCATCCTCATCAGGAAAGCATTGAGCTGTAATTTCATTGTTTGGGTAGGTCTCTCTCTGGATAACTGGTCTAGCCAGATGCATCTCATTCCTCCTTGCAAATTAGTAAATTTATTCTCTGGTATGTATCAATCTCATGTACCTCTAGTTAGTTTGAGTTACTTCCTAGGACTACTGGACCGGGAATCAGAAATGCTGGGCTTTGGTCTCCCTTCTGTCAAAGCTTGTAACCTCTCAGGTCTGTTCTCTTGTTTGTAAATTTATAAAATGATTGGGTGATATCCAGGGCTCTCTTGGTCTGAAATTGCTAAGACTCTAAACACATTTGAAGGGGATACAATGGGGCCTATCTCCTGGGAAGGATAGTGACCGTCTTTTTATACATAAATGTGCTTTGTGAGTTCCAGAAGGGAGTGTGGGTATGAACTGCTGGTGGAGGAAGATGGACCCAGGTGGCTTGACAGCACCAGCAAACAAAATTGGAAAAGACTTAAGAAGTCTCTGGATAAAATGATGTTAAGATGAAAGCGATGAGCAGTGAACCTGAGTAAACAGAGAATCTAAGTTAAGCTCATTGAGGGTCCATTGGCTGAGGATGTGTAGAAACCAGATCTTTGATTTTTCTGAGTGTGCTCTGATGGTAATATCATAGGAACAAGATGATTCTAAGATCACATACATTTTTATTTTTAAGAGATTTTATTTATTTGAGAGACAGAGCACAAGCACATGAAGAGGGAGGAGGGGCAGAAGGAGAGGACAAGCAGACTCCATACTTAAGTGTGGAGCCCGAGTGGGGCTCCATCCCAGAACTCTGAGATCATGACCTGAGCGGAAGTCGGGATGCTTAACCTTAACCGACTGAGCCACCCAGGCACCCCAGATCACCTAAGTTTTTAAAACGTTGGGAAAGCACAATTAAACTGATTTGTTTATGAAAGACTTCTCAGTGCCATTAACATGACAAAATGCTGTGGGAGTATCTGAGGTTCAGAATTTCCCAGATTCTTTTGTCCATGGAATACATTGTTTTCTGGCACATTTTTGAGGAAATGTCCTAGAACAGACCTGGGGAGAAGGTAGTTCAGGATGATAATTTAACACTTCTAGAGGCTATGGATCAAAATCTGGAAGGTAAGAAGCAAACACCCAAGCATCATCCTCCTCTTGGCACCAGTAGTAGGCTCAGTGTCTGGGACTAGAAAATGTAAGGTAGTGGGAACCTATGGGAGAAATCGTGTCCTTGAAATAAAATACATGCTTTCTCAAAGGAGGGAGTGGGCAAATAATAACTCCTAGACCATCTAATGCTTTCACTTAGACCAAACTGATGGCATTACTACTTATGTGGTTTCTAGTTATTTCCTCGTACATGGTATACACAGCAGAATAGTCTCATGCTGAAGCAGAGATTAATTTTTATATGATTTTTTATATTGTTTTGCAAAGATGAATTTGTAGTGCACAATTTGAGCAACAGGGAACAGGGTAGGGGCTAGGACAAAGTCCTAGATAAAAATATATGCTATGGGGATCCCTGGGTGGCTCAGTGGTGTAGCGCCTACCTTTGGCCCAGGACACGATCCTGGAGTCCCAGGATCGAGTCCCACGTCGGGCTCCCGGCATGGAGCCTGCTTCTCCCTCTTCCTGTGTCTCTGCCTCTCTCTCTATGTCTATCATAAATAAATAAATAAATAAATAAATAAATAAATAAATAAATCTTAAAAAATATATATATATATGCGATCTTATTGTTATAGGGACATGGAGTTCTCATTGTCTTTGCATATATGCCCAGAATTGGGATTGCTGGATCATGTCCATAGATATGTATTGGGGGATTAGTGGATGCGTGTGCACAATTTGGGGGGGATATGCACACCTACTTTTTTTTTTTTGAAAAAACAGTGTAAATGGCTTTCATCAAATTCTCCAAACAGTTTATAATATCAAAAGCCATCTGCAATGCCCTATCAGAACTCATTTTGCAGGTAGAAGAAACTGGAGCTCAGAGAGATAAAATACTTCACGGGACATCAGCGTATTGTTTTATCTTTGGTTGCTGGCAGTGAAGTTCACCTGTGAACAGATAAGCAATAGGTAGAATGGAGAATCCAATGAGCGAGGCTTGACCATAGATTTTGGGGTTACCCTGGTGCTTAGACTGACGTAGGCTTTGAAATATACAGTACACTTCCCCCTTTCCGGGTAGAACATAGACAAAACAGATCTTTCAGAGTGACCTACAGCTTGAACATTTTGCTAGAAACCTTGAGTCTTGACTCCCATAAGAAATTAATTAATTTGTCGCATGTTCCGTACATCTAAAAACAAAACAAAACAAAACAAAACAAATGCATTTTGGTTTTAAACATGCCATAATCATGGAAGATTTTTCTGTGTTCAGTATCACGCTGTGCTTTTGCCTTGACTATCACAAGGATTTTGAACTCAATAGGGTTTTCATTTTACCTTTTAGAAACATGGTCTAATTTATCTGCATGATTGCATTTTAATTAGCACTCCCATTGCCTATTTAAACATGCAAAGATATAAAACGAGCCAACCAAATAGAAAGACATATAGCCAAGGTGTTTGCTACTGTGCTGTTATTGAGCACTGCCTAGGGATAAACCCTGTACCAGACTCAAATTTAATAGTGTGAACTGGTTCAAAATAAACCCATTTGTATGCACAATATTTTACATAAGGGTTAAGCTGCCTTAGCAATTGTTGATAATTATGGATCCTGCACAGCTCGGAAGATCTCCAAACATTCTTCGGAAGTAAATCAGCCATCCCCACAATTTAAAAACAAACGTGTAAAGAGTTTTATAAGGGGCATTTTTACACAAGTCTTGGGAGGTTAGCTGATGACCCTTGGAAACCTAAAACCACACCAGAGTCCCCTGCCTGTGTGCACGTTGTTGTGGGTGGGGAGGGCAGGAGAAGGATGCAAACCACAAGAATGGACTTAATTTGGGGGACTTAACTCTCTTTATAGCCTAGCATACGGCAGTGGATGGTGGTTGCCGCTGTTCTGCGAGCCTCTACTTTGCAAAATTCTGAATCAGGCTATTACGATCAGAAATAAAGGCTGAGTAAAGAGAATTTGCCCTGTGGGACCCAACCTTGGAAGCCTTAGCTTCCAACATCTTTTTAACTAAGACCTTTGTGGGGCTGATTTCTTTGGCCTTTTAAACAGGGGCCATAAGGGGTCAGGTGAGCTGTATGTAGCTCAGGCTTGTGGCCAGGGCACCATGATTATTCACCAGCAATCAGGTTTCAAAGATAGGTTGATAATTGGTTCAACTAGTAGTCTATGAATATTTGCCCAGATGTCTTCTATATGATAAAATGAAATATTTATTGGTGCATGTCTTGTTCCACTACCAGCTACTGAGCTAAAGCTCGGATTCACTGCAATGAATATCTTACCCTTAAGTCACATTGTGACCACGAGTCTCCAGAGACCAATGACCTCTCTCTGTAGCTTTGAAAGAGAACCTGAAGCAAACTTAGAACTCGTCGCTCTAAAATAACACGCAGTTGTTTAGCAGCTCTGAGATAATTTTCTTGTGACATCTCATTGAACGGAAGAGCAGAACTATTATTTTTTGGTGGAATTCACAATCATGCTTCTTGCAAAGCAAGACATTTCCATCTCTATAATCATAGATCGTTAGGAGGGCCATTGGAAAGAATTCTGTAGTGAAATCTCAGTTAATAATTGCAGATGTCTAGAGTATTCTGGGCCCTAGGTGTAATAAACAGTCAGAGAGACTTGACCTCTGAACTCTTAATGCCTAAACAATGCATCTCCAGCTCAATACCTGACATTGCTGATGGCCCCGGGGCTCAAGCTGATGGCTTAACTTCTCCCCCATCAAATTCTCATAAAAAAAAATGGGGGTGGGGGTGTGGACAGCAAAACAAGGATGACTAGCTGGAGTCCTTCTCCATTTAGATTCTTCAGCAGGGTGCTGACAAGTAAGAGTGAAAACACAGACTTCCTGCTCTTTCTCATTAAAACCATTAAGCCCTCTTTGGTAAACAGGCCGGCTGTTGCTTCTATTTTGTTTGCCTCCCTCCCCCCGACGTGTTCAAAGCCTTGCATGTCCCACAACTGCTGAGGCCCTCATTTCCCCAGAGTACACCCTGCACCATTGTGGGATTACCAGAAGCAGCCATCCCCGCATGGGTACCAAGGGTGACAGGTGGAGCAGGCTCTTCAGAATTGACCTGCAACCTATTTTTGCAAGTGTCATGGAGCATGGGTAAAGGAGGTTCTGGCAGAGGGCTCCCTCCTTCCCACGGTTCTGTCCTCTGTCTTGAGCACTGGGCATTGTGGGTGGAGACACACCACCACATATTACCTGCACCTGACTTGCAAGGACCTCTAGGACTTGGTTAGACCCTCAGCACCTACCTCCACCCTCTCTGTTGCTGGTGCCACCCCTGAACCCCCACTTGGTGTCACTTCTCAGGCCTGGATGAGAGGGGAAGGGAGAGGGTTGTAAGAACAGGAGAAGATGTCTCCTGTTTATCTTATGAGGCCACTCATTGTGAGGACCTTGATTCAAGAATCTCCATAGCTCTTTATTTCTTTCCTATTCACTATATTCCCCTATAACCTGGATTGGATTACCAGGAATTTGTATCACTTTACATAAGTCACTTGCTATGAGATCATAGATAAAATATATATTGGACTCTGTCCCTGGTTCCTGGCACAGAGCTCCCAAAACCCTTGTAACTTCCTAAGCGATAAGAGCATTAGGAGCATCTTTTGTTCTAATATCTGATCTCTGACCCTTGTTCCCGACACAGAGTTCCTAAATCTCTTGGAATTTCCTAGGTGATAGCACTGTCTTTTGTTCTCCTGAGGTGACTCTGGGTAAGCACCCGTGGGGCTCCAGGATGGGGCCTGGTCACCAGAAAGGCCAGGCCATGGTTAGAAGCTTGCAATGTTCAGCCCTGCCCCCATTTTCCAGAGAGGGGGGAGGGGAGCTGAAGATGGAATTAATGATTGATCAAGGCTCTGTGATGAAGGCTTCACAAAAATCCCCAAAATATGGGGTTCAGAGAGCTTCTGGGTGCATGAACTCGTGGGGGTGTTGGGAAAGAGTGGTGCCCAGAAAGAACATGGAAGCTTAGACCCTTCCCCACATTCCTTGCTCTGGACATCTCTTCATCTAGATGTTCATTTTTTTTTTAAATCACATCCTTTTATAGTAAGCTGGTAAACCGTGAGTAAACTTTTGTCCTGGGTTCTGTGAGCTGCTCTAGCAAATGACTCAAACCCAAAGACGGGGTTGTGGGAACCTCCAATGTACAATGTCCCTCCTACAGGCCAGAAGCACAGGTGACTACCAGGACCTGCAACTGGCATCTGAGGTGGGGAGGAGGGGAGCAGTCTGGAGGGATTGAAGCTATGTCCAGGTACGTAGTGTCAGAATTGAATTACATTGTAGGACACCCAGCTGGTGTCCCAGAGAATTGCTTGGAGTCCTCCTCCCCCCACCTCTGGTCTCAGAAGCATTGTGAGAGTCATAGCTGAGTGAGCATAAAGGAGTGGAGATTTTCTTGACACACTCTCTGACTTTCAGTTTCTCCATCAGCAGAATTAGAGTAGTTCAGTGGGTCTCATAGTGTGGTCCCCAGACCAGCAGCATCAGCAACATCTGGGAACTTGTTAGAAATGCAAATTCTCCAACCCCAGCTGAGACTTTCTGAGTCAGACCTCTGGGAGGGGCCCAGCCATCCATGGGGTTTCAGCAAACCCTCCAGGGGGTGCTGCTGCAGGCTCCAGGTTGAGACTCCCTGGAGTAAGTTTCTAGCACCGGCTTTCATAGGACTCTGCTTCAGCTCATCAAGCCAGAGCAAACCTGAAGCCCTACGTATCCAGGAGAGCATCTCCCGCGTGAGACGTGTGAAGTGTGTCAGCTGTGAGCATCCTTGCCCATATACAAATGAATAATTATAACTAAGGGATTAAAGGAAAACTATAGAAAGGTGAACTTGTTTGGCAGGTTAAAAGCCTTTCCGTTCAAAATTCTTTATCCCTTTTAAGTCGAACTGAAATGATTTCACAGGACAGTGATAAGTGCTCGACTCCTGTTGGCCTGCTCGAGGCAATATCGACTTGGATGTGCACATTTGCTTGCTCTGAAAAGAGAACTGAAGGGGTTTTTTTCTCCCTCTTACCCAGGGATCAGTTCTTTGTTTGATAAAGACGCCTCCAGAACACTAATAAATGCCATGCAGCTCCACCTGTTAAAGTAACTGCTCCGTTATATCTTCAGGCTAGGAAGACAACCCTTCTGAAGTAGGGATCAGAGTTATTATGGTAAAATTCTGACCCCGGGCCCCACTGCATATGCGATTTCTCCTGCTTCTTATGCACCCTTCCTGGCGCCCCCGCCCTCCTCCTTGCTGATGTAACTTTCACTGATATTTTGGGATTCAGTACAGGCATCCGTGTCTCCTGGGATCCTTTTCCTGAACTTCCACAGTTGGGTTAGGAGCCCCCGTTTGGTGTCCCAGGGCCCTCTGTGCTATGACCTGTGTCATAACCATCAACACACTATGTCATAATTGCTACTTGACTTGTTGATTTCTCTCTCAGCAGAACCCCATGGGGACTCTGACTGTCTCCCTCTTCACTCATTTCATTCTCAGGGTCTAGCATGGTGCCTGGCACATAAAAGAGCATCAGTAATTATTTATTTACAGGGCAGCTCCTTGGCTCCAGGCCATCCTCCATTAGATATTTTTCCTTTTATGGAATCATTTGTTTATACATCCATCCGTCAAATATCTATTGTACAAATTGTAGACATGGCCCAAGGACAGGACACAGTGCTCACTGCTGTTGGGGATTCAGAAAGGAGCCCTTTGCTTCCTCTCCTCCAGGAGCCAAAGACCCTGGGCTTCTCCTGCCCCCTTTTTTGTTTGTTTTTACACTTCAAGTACAGAAGGCCAGTTCATGGCATGCTACAGTGACTGATCTCTTCAAGGCTCTTCTCTTGATTGATGGAATATTTTCCTTCTTCCCCTTCTCCACCCTCATTTTTGTCTTGTCTGTAGGCAACCAGTTTAATGCGTTTGTGTGTGTTGTTTTATTTGCCTGTATTCTTGTAAAACATGTATTTCTGTTTGGGGAACATGTGTTTTAAGTTTACATAAATGGCATATTGGAAACCTCATTCGGCTTCTTACTTTTTTCTGCCCTGCACGTTTACAGGCATCTGTGTGGCTGGGTGCAGCAACCCTGTTTTACGCATCTGTTGCAACAGTGATGAGCACCTAGACCGTCTCCAACTCCCCGTTGCCACAAATGCTGTGATGAATATCCTCAAACATGTCCCCATGTTGACTGAAAGGAGAATCCTTAGGAATTCCTGACATATATCACCCAGGACACAGGGGCAGGAATGCTGGGTCACAGTCCTTATGTTGGTGAAATACTACCAGATTCTTTCCGGAATGGCTGCCTGGACCTTGTAGATTGGCGGAAGTTTCTCGTATATATTCTAGATTGTAGTCCCTTGTCAGTTTTTTTTTTTTTAAGATTTTATTTATTTATTCATGAGAGACACAGAGAGAGAGGCAGAGACACAGGCAGAGGGAGAAACAGGTCCCATGCAGGGAGCCCAACGCAGGACTCGATCCCAGGTCTCCAGGATCACGCCCTGGGCCAAAGGCAACGCTAAACCGCTGAGCCACCCAGGGTGCCCCCCTTGTCAGTTTTGACATTGCAAATATCTTCTTCCAATATTTTGTCTGTTGACTTTGTCCATGGTGCCCTTTGTATTTTTTTTCTAAAAAATACCAAATTATTTTCTTTCTTTCTCTGAAATGTATGACAGAGATTGGCTTTGAATGGCCTTAAGTAACCCTTTGATTATGAGCAAAAGGGTACAGCTGTTCACCCTAGTTGCTGTATTTTGGGATATAGCCACAGATCATATTGCACAGAGGTGGACCTCAGCATGCCTAAATAGGTTAATCCAGTTAAGCCTTAATGAAGACAAGTCTCTGGGTTTAGCCAAAAAAACTATCTAAATATCAGTCCATTTTGGAAATAGGGCTAAAGTATTATAAACAAGAAGTCATGTATATATGTGATAACCCCTGTCAATGACCAAAGCAAGAGAAAAGACAAAATTTTCAAGAAAGTACTTGCATGTGACTTTGGAGCTTGGGCTTCAGGACTTGGAAAAGCTAAAAGAGCCACGTTGG
This sequence comes from Canis lupus baileyi, assembly GCF_048164855.1. Taxonomy (NCBI): domain Eukaryota; kingdom Metazoa; phylum Chordata; class Mammalia; order Carnivora; family Canidae; genus Canis; species Canis lupus. The sequence goes on from NC_132874.1 coordinate 12,458,677, forward strand.
TGTTCCTTGGGCAGGCGTCTGTTTACGTCCTTTTGAGCATTTAGAAGTAACCTTCTCAATGGTTCCTCTTGACTCTGCATATTTTACCTTGACTGGCAGGTGGCCTGTTAGAGTTAGCAGACATTCCAGGGGTGTACGTAGAACAAAAATACTCAAATTCCTCAGTATATATACAGAGGCTCTATCATTCAGAACTTCTTGAGGAAGGAGCAAGGTCCTGTTCATTATATGTCACTGGCAGAACAGCAGACATATAGTGGAGACTCAATAATTTTCTCCAATGTAAGGAAAATCTGCTTTCTCACCCATTAAAGGTTACCATAGCATAGCCTAGATCCTTAAGCTTTTAAAAAAAAGTCAACTAATGACTCTGATGACTAAATTCATGCTGTTGTGTAGTTTATTGTGTAACATTTTCCATGTGATATTCTCATCTCAAGAAGAAACATCTACAAATGGGGCTTTCCTTTTTTTTTTATTTTATTTATTTATTCATGAGACACATGCACACACACACACACAGAGGCAGAAACACGCAGGCAAAGGAAAAGCAGGCTCCTCTCAGGGAGCCCGACTCCATCCTGGGACTGGGATCACGCCCTGAGCCAAAGACAGATGCTCCACCGCTGAGCCACCCAGGCATCCCCAAAAGGAGCTCTCATAGGAATGAGAGGAATAATTATAATAATGGAATTTACAGGTAGCAAGACAGCAGCCAGAAAGGATGGGGGATATTTGGGACCAGGCACTTTTTTCAGTGCCTCTCAAATTCCCTCATCTGTGTAAATATTAATGTTTAGGAATGTCTTGGGTATGTGAATATACAGAGTCAGCCTTTCTTCCCAGGCTTTATATTTGTGGGTTTATCAGTAATGTGAGCAGATAAGTGTAGAACATGTGGAATTTCTGAGTAGCTATTTTGATACGGGTCAAATTTCATCATGACAACAGTACGTTGATACTTTTACCTTGAATAAGATGTGTTTGATGATATGCTTTGTTGTTGGAAAGTTCCCTGTGAGAGGAGGTGGAAATAACATGGGAGGCACTGAATGCTTCTCCTTCTTAGGATCCTCAGTGGAGTTTTCTGTTCTGACCTCCCTTCCCTGGCCCTGTGCGCCAATGGAAGGGCTCTCACTCCATGAATGCAGAAGTTAGCTAACAGGTGGTCCCGGCGACCAGGGGACCAGGACACTCCTTTGCTGGGCCACTGGGCACCTAGACAACAGCTCCATCTCACTTTTCCCTTTCTTGCCACACATTTGTAATATTTTCTTTCTTTTTTTTTCAGCAAGATGATGTTATCACTGCCTTAGTTCACAAAGCAGAAAACACAGCCACACCCTGATGTCCACCCCTTAATTCTTATTCTAAAGTCCTGGGGTCTGGAATGTGGGATTCTCACTGGTCTGGAATGGGTCTGGTGCCTATTCTTATTGCAGTCCTGTTGGCTGGGGGTGAAAGACCATGTTGAACAGACATGGCTCCTGGGAGCTCCCTGTGACCAAGGCAGGGAGGGTGGAGGGCAGTTCCAGAAAGGAGGACTGCCCATACAATCTAACAGGCACCTGTTCTCACAGCAGTCCTAATGTAAGAAAAGGTTCTTTAGGCACTAACCTAAGGCCTGCTTTTGATAAAGGAAGGAAGAAAAGAAAGAGAAAGAAGGGAGGAAATTAAGAAAGAGAGAAGAAAGAGAAAGAAAAAGAAGAAAGGGCCAGAGTTTGGAATATAATCTGCTGTAACACACACATCTCTGTGCTTCGCTCTACGTACACACCTGCGCTGCTGCCTAAAAACACATTTGTCAGAGACCCTATAGGGCAAACATATGATCTCTTGAAGATTCAGCCTGTGTGAGCTTTTCAAGACACACGCCCCACCCCAAAACTCCTCGACAAAAGCCAATGGTTTCAGGTTTTAGGAAAGAGCCAAGATCTGTTATGAGAAAGTGTTCACCAGGTATGACACTGTGGGCTCTGAGCAAATGCCTTGTGGGGGGGCAGGTGCTAAAATGGCTTGATCGAGGTTTTCATGAGAGATTTTTCTCCTTTCCTCCACCCTACACTGTCGCCTCCACCCGGTTATTTTCTGCAGCAGTCCAGTCAAGAGCCCAGCGCTGGGAACAGCGAGGGAATGTTAACAATTCAATTCTACCAATTAATCGCGGGCCCTTTCTGCAGCCGGCTCAGCGGGACCTCGCCTCTCCAAGGCTGCTGAACGCCTAACAATGCGCCTCTGGGTCGTGAATGCAGCTCGATCTGTTCATCAGGGGGCTGGAAACCCTCAGGGCTACAATATCCCGTCCTGGGGGGCACATGTGATGGAGGTGGGAGCGTGTCCCCCCACCCTGGACTGGGATGTGAGCAAATTCTTAGGAGACAGTAAAATGTGAAACAGGAATCCCCTCTTCAAGGTGAAAAGGTAAAACCCAGGGGATCCAGGGAACGTACAGACCCGCTGACTTCAAATACACGTGAAAACAGACCCATGCCCCTGGCTTCTACCTGCGGATTAATGACCCAGGTTTGAGATGTGGGGAGGATTGCCATCACGCCCTAGAACTGCATGGAAGTTTAAAAAAAACTGGAGCTGGCTTGTTAGCTGCATGCATATCAAGAGCTCCAAAGTCTTGGGCACTTGGGTGGCTCAGGCGTTGAGGGTCTGTCTGCCTTTGGCTCCAGGTGTGATCCCAGGGTGCCTGGATCAGGATCGAGTCCCACATTGGGCTCCCTTCAGGGAGCCTGCTTCTCCCTCTGCCTAAGTCTCTGCCTCTCTCTTTGTGTTTTTCATTAATAAATAAATAAAATCTTAAAAAAACAAATAAACAAAAGAACTCTGAAGTCTGGAGCCCTGATGTTGGGAGAGACCAGGACAAGTCAACCGGGTAGGGAGCCTCCCTACAGTCTGGGGAGCTCACAGTCTGGCTTTGGAGCTGAAGTGCAGAGGTGAAGTGTGAGTAGATTAAAGGGAAGATGTGAGGCTGAGGAATAAGGAGCAAGTAAGGATCACTCGGAATGAGTACTGTGTGCAGCCACTGTCCGGTACAAGACAGGGAGGAAGGAGAAGAAAGTTGCCTTCTTGCCTCATTTTTGCCTCCAAGCAAGTGTAGGGTGTGTTTGCCCTGGAGCAGCATTCAGTGATGTAGGAGGGGAAGGAAGTGGTGAATTCTTTTGTGAAAACAGGGACATGTGAAGGGCCCCTCGAAGGAGTGGGTTTTGAAAATTCTTCTGATTTTTCACTGTCAACTTGATGATTTTGAAGTGGTGTCTCCAATTCAGTGGTTCCCAAACCAGGGGCGGTTTGTAGATGGAAGGCTGGTTACAAGAGGGGCAAACGGAGAGAGATCTGACTGAGGAGGTGGAGTATGAGACAGCTATGCCAATGAGCAGGGTTCGAGGCTCCTGCAAGTGAAATGCCCTCCAGATTCAGAGTGGTCCCAGCTTGCATCTAAATATCAAGGAATTTGGTAAAACTTTGAGCAAATTCCCTTGCGACAAAACCTCATTTCAACAACTCAGGCCCTGGAATGATTTGTATTCTCACCACTTGCCCCCTGTCAGCCTGTAGAAGGTGATCGATAGAACAGGTAGTGTTTTTCAGGTTGGTCCTGGGATGGCAGAGAGAAGGGAAGTCTTGGATCTCATGGTTCCCATAGTATTACTAGTGGTGCCGGGAAAGGGATCCTGGTAAGCTTAGCATTCCCTCCTCTTATTAAAGAACTCTTTGACATCAAAACAAAACCAGAAAATTTCACCAGAGCTGGTGTCATCCACTGAGGGTGGTGGGAGAGAGCCATTTATAGCTGCTGCGATGTCTGTTGGAATGTGTGCAGGTCCAGGAAAGAAGAAAAGGCTCCATCACACCATCATGCCAAAGTTTATTATTTTGAAAGGGACAAGGTCGAAGTCACCTTTATTATAGCGATGTCCTTTCTTCGTGTAAATAATACTGTGAAAAAAGAAAAAAATGAAAAAAAAATACTGTGATGTCTTCGAGGAAAATTAATGCTTGGCTTGGCGAGGTGTTCTCTGCTACTACTAAGGAAACCAGTTGGGAGTTAGCCAGAGTGCTTCTTGGTGGAAGATTAAGGTATAAAACTGGAATTGGGCACCCAATTTTGTTCTCATTCACAGAATTGGAGCTCATCCCCTGCCCCACTCATGTCCCCAACTCCCACAGATATCATCTGTCGTTGGGAATTTGCAAGAAATAAAAAGAAAAAATGGTAGAACCACTCTTTGAGTTCAAATCTCCACATTGGGAGATTTGAACACGAAGACTCTGGAAAAGAAGTGGGGTATTGGAGAGAGAGAGAAAAATGTGAGAGAAGAAACTTCCAGATGGGGCATTCTCTTTACAGAGGCTCAGCTCAGGAAGACCTCCTTCCCTTCTTAGTGGGGAGGAATAATTAAGTCAGACACAGTTATAACTTCAGTTCCTACTATGCTATATCATCCAGAAAGTATAAATAAAAAAGTATAATAGGAACAAAAAGAATACTAGTTAGGAGTTGATTTAACCAAGATTGTCTCAGTCCCCCATGGGGAAAAGCTTGAAAAACTCTAATAAAAGACACAGAAAATAATATCAGTAAACATCATGTTCTTGGATGAAGAATTTAATATTATGAAGATTGCAATTCTTCCCAAATTAATTTATAATCTCCATGCACTCTCAGTCAAAATTCCAGTCGGACTTTTTCCAGGAACTCAATAAATTTATATAAAAAAGATTTCAAGTAGTTAAGTGAATATTACAAAAGAAACACAAAAGTTAAAGAGGGGAGTACCTATTCAGATATTAAAACACAACCCAACCATAGTCACACAAATAGTCCTCAGAAACAGAGGAAATGGAACACAATAGAACACCCAAGGATAGATCTAGAGTGGGAGAGGATGTTTGCATCTGAAATGGACAAAGCAATATGCATATGTAGAATATGCAAAGGAGGCCTGCAAATCACCTCCAATGGAAAAACAAACAAAAGATAGACATTTTAAGGAAGGAGAAAACCCAAAAGACAGTGAACATGTAAAGAAATGCCCATCTTGTACTAACAACCAGAGAACTGCAGATACGAACAATGAGATTTCGCTTTACCCCAGTTTAAGCTGGAAAAACATTTGAAAACTCAGTGATGTCAACTGATGGTGGAGAATGGATTGTCTACAATTCCCTCGGGCCCTGCTGGTGGAGCCTGACTGCCAGGTCGCTGTTTTCCTGAGTAATCTGGCATTGCTGAGGTGCATTAAGTATCTGCATAAACTGTGGCACAGATATTCCGTAGAGAGGTATATATCCCAGGGAAAGTTTTACCCTGGTCTGGACAGGAAAATATATGAAGATATTTGTATTCGTACATTACCCTACTATTGTGTAGACAGGGAGTTAGAGACTCCTGTCTATCAGCAGAATTACCCGGTAAAACAGGTAGATGGAGGTCATCGATGTACGTGCCATGCAGTAATTCAAAGCAATGTGCTAAATGTACAAAGCAGCATGGGTTCTCTTAAAAAAAAGTAATGCCAGTGGAAAAAGTAAGAAACAGAATAAAATCGAAACACTAACCATTTGTGCGAGTTAAAAATAAATACACCAAAGAGCAATAAACTGTGCAAGAGAATGCATGGACAAAAAAAAAAAAAAAAAAAAGATGGCTGTAGGGATGCCTGGATGGCTCAGTGGTTGAGCCTCTGCTTTTGGCCTAAGGTGTGATCTCAGGACCCTGGGATCGAGTCCTGTGTCGAGCTCCCCATAGGAAGCCTGCTTCTCCCTCTACCTGTGTCTTTGCTTCTCTTTCTGCGTCTCTCATGAATAAATTCAAATAAATAAAATCTTAAAAAAAAAAAAAAAAAAAGATGGCCGTAGACCACATCAGAATAATTTCCAGTGGGGAAGAGTCAATGGAATAATGGATGGGGACAAAAGGGCATAGATAAAACCAAAGCGAGAAAGACAAGAGGAGGCCCCATAGCCTCCACCAAAGATAATGTTCCCAGAGCTATCAAGTGTGATTATATCCATCTGTGTCCCACATCTACGGTGCAAGACCAGTGTAAACTGACCCACCAGTAAGGGATTCCTTAGGCATCCATCAGAGTTGTGTGATGAAGACCAACAAGTCAGGAAGCATCTGGAGCCTGATGACCACCACTCCAGTCATCTCTGGAAGCAAGAGAGCTGGGTCTGGGTGGGGATGTACAGATCCCAGCCTCTCCATGGATCAGTAGGCGGAGTTGCCAAGGTCTAAAGGGTATTGGAGACAAACTCCCTCTGGGTAGGAGGGGTAGTAAGAGCTCTTTCCTTGAGTGCTCTCCAGGGTTACCTGTGAGGTAGAAACAGGGCCACTTTGGCATACTAAGCTGGGAGGACAGAGCAGGAAGTCTGAGCCCTTGGTGTGGGGGGCTGTCTTCAGTAGAGGCAGCAGGTAGAGGGAACCAGGCAGTGGGGGATGTCATGGGAGGACACAGAGAGGCAGGGTGTGGTGTGGAGACCACCAATGACCAGGGGATGGGGGCAAGCCATAGAGAAGAGGGGAGTGAGAGTGCCCAAGAGCTGTAGGCTTGTGAGGGCTGGACACGACACTCTGGGTACAAGACAAGCAGGACACAGTCCCTGCCCTGGAGTTCCTCGTCCTGTTTTTAGCTCTTCCTGATAAATATTCTGATAAATGTCCTGACTGGACGCTCCTCAGGCCTGTCTGGCAGCAGGACCTTGCCTGTGAGCCCTGCCTGTCCAGGGGTACAATCATCTGGAAGAGACGTTGACCCGTTTGTGGGATGGAATTCCATCTTCTCCCTTGCCCCTTCTCTGAACATTCCTGAAACTTGGGATGGCCCAAGTCGATTGGGGGTTATTTTTAATCTCCCCCCCAGGTGCCCCATCTGCCCATTGAGCCTTCTGTTCTCTTCTGCTGGACAGCAGCAGCCTACCCCCACCCCACATTCGCCAGCCCTTAACTCTTCTCCAGAATTTTCTTTGTACCTCCTCCTCTGCCACCCCACTTCCTTTTTCTTGTACATTCTCCTGCAGTCTGTGGGAGATGAGCACTGTTGGTTTAATCATAATAACATCCTTCATGGTGCTTTTGACCTTTGGGAAGGCTTGGGGAAAGCAAGGCTTATCCCTTGGTGTCGTCTAGAGCTAAGCTCTCTAGGCTGTGTGGGATGGGCCATATTTTGGGGCAAGAAGAAGGAAACGTAGTATGGAAGCCCCATCTCAGCCTGGGCTCTGTCCTTCTGCCATCGATCCTGCCAGCTTGCCACACTAACTCCCGTGAAGGTGACTGCATCATCAAGTGCAAGGGCTTTGTGTATCTGACTTGGTGTATTTTTTGTGTCTCTGTGTTTCAGGAATATTTCACTCCGATATCAAAGGCTTGTGGCCACTAGGAAGTTTGGAAAAAATATTTTTGATGGAGACAAGCCCAACCAAATGCCCCCTTGTTTTTGCCCATGTGAATCAGGATGACCTTTACACCCTCTTCAAGAGGTTATTTATAAGAACCAGACACGATGCACGTGACAGAGAGTGTGCAAGGAGGCCAAGCACATTTGGAAAGAAGCACAGAGCACACCTCTCTCTGGAATGATGTTCTTGAAAGCCTGCCTGTAGCTGTTGTATTTTTCTAGTTGGTCTTTGAAAGAGAGGATGTTCTCTGCCCAATGTACGCGTGCACACGTGCACACACACACACACACACTATTTGCTCCTTTCAGAAGTCAGAAGCTTAATCCCATGATTTTTAGAAGGAAGGAAATGAAGATAGGTCAGCTGGGTTAAGGCAGGGATTATTTTTAGCAGCAGAGAAGGTGACCTCCTGGAGACGCTAGCTGGCTGTTGGGGGAGGGACAGAGTTGGATGTGACTTAGTCTGCTCAGGCTGCCACAACAAAGTGCCACAGACTGAGGCTCTTAATCAGGAGAGGTTTGCTTTTCATGGGTTTTGAGGCTGGAAGTCCAAGATCAAGGGGCCAGCAGACCTGGGTCCTGGTGAGGGCTTGCTTCTTGGTTTGTAAATGGCTGCCGTTAGCCGTGTCCCTACATGGCCTTTACTTGGTGCTGGAGGGGACAGAGGAGAGAGAGAGAGAGAGAGAGAGAGAGAATCTGTCATCTTCTTATAAAACCACTAATCCCATCATGAGGGTCTAACATCTCATTGAGGAATCTCAAGCTGATCACCTCCCAAAGCCCCTATAGCCACATGTTAGGGCTTCAACATCTGAATTTGGGGGGACATGGACATACACCTCACTTTGCCCTGGTAGCCTGGGAAGGTCTCAGTGCCCAGCCCGCTGATGGCTGACCCTGCTCAGTCACATCCAGCTTCAGGAAACCTTGGACTCCCCCTTCCTGGTGGGGTCACCACCCCCTCGGGATGGTGATGATCACATGAACTGAATGGAGAGGGAGGTAGAAGGACTTTCTAATAAATCCAGCTGCAAAGCTCCATTGTTTTACAAAATGTCCTGGCCTTTAGTGGGCCACCCCTTCCCCACCACCACCGCCCAAAATCATACTTCTGCTTACATATATTTTTTAAAGGTTTTATTTATTTATTCATGAGAGACACACAGAGAGAGGCAGAGACACAGGCAGAGGGAGAAGCAGGCTCCGTGCGGGGAGCCCGATGTGGGACTCGATCCCAGGACCCCGAAATTATGACCTGAGCTGAAGGCAGACGCCTAACCACTGAGCCACCCAGACCCCCAAAATTTTAAATCTCAGTCAAGCAATTTGCCTTGATATCGTCTGGAAAACTTACCTATCCCTTTAATCAAATCTCTACTTCTTTATATCCATTTCCCTACCCGTTTACCTGGTCGTACAAAGTACTGCACAGAATTAGTTACTCTGTCCCAAGGGCAATTTGTTGTAAATGATTTCATTTTCCACTTCTCTTCAGCACTATATTCGGAAACAAAAATTTGGGCTGTGCTTGTAGCTGATGTTGCTCTCTGGTACTCTTGAGTTTTGCAGTAGGAGGAGGGAGGGAGGGGAGGGGAGCAGCTGGGGATCAGACAGAGAGATGAGATGGTGGCGATAGAGTTTGCATGGCTCCTTTGGTGGCTTGAGCTCCACACCAGCCAACACACAACCTGCTTGATTACTTCTCCATTCAGGGAGCTCACCCCTCTGAGGCCAGCTAATGTGAGCAGTGGAGAAAGACCAGGAACAGGGACAGTCCTTTTTTTTTTTTTTTTTTAGCAGCTGGAGCAAAAAAGTCTCTTTGATGTTTGCTTTTTCCTCCTTCTTTCTTGGATTCATATAAAAGTGTCAAGTTGTTTGTGACTGAGGGAAGCTCATACTGTGTCCCAGTCGCTTGAACTTGAGGAGCCAGACCTCACCATTTCAAAAGAAACAGTGGCCTTGTGCTCCATCTAGGGAGGTCCGTACATAGACACAACGGTCTCACTTGCTTTACGCACATATAAGGATTTGCAGTTTTTGAAAACAAATTTAACTAACACCCTTTTCTTGGGGAGGGATGGCGTCTATTTTTTCCCCTTCAAAAGTCTTTTCACCCCCCCCCCCCGTCCATTTATAAGACTTCTTGCATAGAAGCAGGTGTGGGGGGGTGGGGGATGTTCCCAGCAGCCCTGTCGTCCTCAGTGGTGAAAGAGGTGGTAAAATAAGCCCTTTTCTGTCTCCGTATTCCAGCTTCGAGGAGGAAAGTGCCAAATTATCCTGCAGAATGTTCGAAGACCTGATTTGACCCCGAAGTCTACACTGAGAAGAAACAGATGTGAAAATAAAAGATGTCCTTTTTCAAAGAAATCCTGTCTTTTATCAAGAGGCTTCGACAGAAACCTGTCCCCTGGCTCCCAAGGATGCGGTGCGTCCAGGAAGGCCGCACCCAGCTTACTGGTCTAAGGGGTCTGGTGCAGGGGCAGATCGACCGCCTGAGCGCTGCACTGTAATCGGTTTTGAAAACACATTTGCACAGTGGCGGGGAGCCAGGCGCTCCCTTCCCGCATTGCTTTCCATGTCACAGGGCTGATTCCTTATTTTAAAGTATTTTTACACTCTGTGTTCCCCAAACTTCCAAAGAGACAGGCTCCCCCAAGTCTTTAGGACTGGGTCCTGCCTGCACTCTACTTCCTCTTGATGAAAAGAAGACTCGGCTCGGTTTGCTCATCCTTATGGCAGGAACCGACCTGCAGTTTACTTGTGATGCCCGGAGCCAGCTCAGATAGGGAGCAGATTGGAGCATCATCAGACTTTCAGCGTTGCAGTGCCGGATTCAAAGTCCAATAAAAATAGAGCAAAGTATCTTTTGAAGGCATAGGAAACATGGGCTGACACGAGTGTGCGTGTGCGCTTCATCTGATGGGTTCGTTGCAATGAGTGAAGTGGTTTTGCTTCAATCCTGAAGCTTTCATTTTCTCCTCTGAGCGTTTCCAGTCCTGAAGCCCAGCTCGTCCTCCCTCTGGGTGACACGGGGAAATCCAAATCCAACGTGGGAGAGAGGCTTACTTTCAGTCTCGGTGGCTGAGATCATTGTGCAGGCAGAGGTGTGACACGATGTTAACATCGTGTGGGCACAGGAGAGTTTCATGGGGGGGCTTGTGCGTGTGTGTGCGCGTGCGTGCATGTGCGTGTGTGCATGTGCGTGCATATGTGTGTATAGAAAGAAGGAAAAGAGAATTCAGATTCTCCGGGGTAGAAGTTCTGGCCTTTGTTTTAGATTTTGAGTTACGAAGAGTTGCATACGGCTATAAATATGAACGTGATTGGCAAAATCTGCAGATTAAATAAAATCTGTGAATGGTGTAGAATGCTTTATACACACTGCACATTGGCAGTGTCTATTCATAGGATACACATTCTAGAATTTGTTCTCTCTCCTTTTTCTGAGCTCACTCATTCTACTTTTGTGTGTACCTTGCTTCTCCTCGTTCTTCCTGCAGAAATATTATTTCGAGCAGCCTAACTGGAGATGTGTAAGCAGGGTAGCTCTCGAGATCCTATCTGTTTAGATCAAAGGGCAGGGCTATTCCCCAATGTTGGCAAAGGGATTACTTAACCAGAAATCCTTGTCAGTGTCAACGTGACACATGGGATGACATCACACTTGGGAGAAATAAGGATATAAGTCAATATTCCCTCACCAGCTTCAAAGTTGGAAATGCTTCTACATAAGAAGCTTCTTATTCCTTTGCCTGTTACTCCACAATTAGAACTGACACCTGAAAAATTTCTCCCACTAATTTTTTATTGTGATCATACTACAAGAAACCTTGGCAGCAAGGTTGCCATCTTTCTTTCTCTCTTTCACTTTCTTTTTTTAAATTTTATTTATTTGAGAGAGATAATGAGTGGGAAGGGAAGAGAAAGAGGCAAAAGCAGATTCTCCTCAGAGCAGGGAGCCTGACATGGGACTTGATTCCAGGACCTTGGGATCGTGACTTGACCCCAAGGCAGATGCTTAAGTGACTGAGCCACCCAAGCACCCCCAAGGTTGCTTTTTCTTTTCTTTTCTTTGCTTTTTTCTTTCTTTCTTTCTTTCTTTCTTTCTTTCTTTCTTTCTTTCTTTCTTTCTTTCTTTCTTTTTTTTTTTTTAAAGATTCTATTTATTCATGAGAGACCCACAGAGAGGCAGAGACATAGGCAGAGAGAGAAGCAGGCTCCCTGTGGGGAACCTGATGCGGGATTTGATCCCAGGACCCTGGGATCACGCACTGAGCCAAGGGCAAATGCTCAACCACCTCATCCAGGTGCCCCAAGGTTGTCTTTTCTAAGCAGTGGAATTATCCACATCTTCCAGCTTTGTCCATTCCAATCTCCCCTTTCCAGCAAGGCATGGAAAGAGATTTGCTTTACTATGGAATTTGGCAAGTTCAAAATACTTAAATCCTTCCTGCTGTTTATACTTTTCTGATTTAGGAGAGGCTGGAAATATTGGAAATCTACATCCCTCTGGACTTTGCAAAACCCAACCTGTTATAGAAATTCTTGTGAATTTGTCACAGATGACAACTAGCCTGAAAAGACCAAACCTCAGCTGCTTTGGAATTAACTATTTAAATGAATGTGTGTGTTCCCCATGCTTATCCCAGGATGGGTTTTAGCATTTAAAAAACTGAGAAAATCTTACTCAGTCTTTCACTTTTCTGACTTCTCTTCCTCCCTGGGCCTGAAAGAAGGTTTGTGCCTGAGGGAGGAGGCATACTTGGGAAGAATTTCCAATGTTTTAGACATTGTTGTTTCTCAAACTTTATTTTTTAAATTTTTAAAAAGATTTTTAATTTATTTATTCATGAAAGACACAGAGAGAGAGAGACAGAGACATAGGCAGAGGGAGAAGCAGGCTCCCTGCAGGGAGCCTGATGTGGGACTTGATCCCAGGACCCTGGGATCATGACCTGAGCCAAAGGCCCAGGACGCTCTGCTTCTCAAACTTTCATGTGCTTGTGAATTGATTGATCATTAGGACATCTGGTTAAGATCCAGACTTGTGGGTGGCTCGGTGGTTGAGGGTCTGCCTTCGGCTCAGGGTGTGATCCCAGAGTTTTGGGATTGAGTCCCACATCAGTTTCCCCACGGGGAGCCTGCTTCTCTCTCTACCTATGTGTCTGCCTCTCTCTCTCTCTCTCTCTCTCTTTCTGTTCTTCACAAATGAATAAAATCTTAAAAAAAGAATACAGACTTGGAACCCTTAGATACAGGGCTGAGTCTAAGATTCTGCATTTTATTTGAAGGTTTATTTGAGAGAGAGAGAGTGGATGGGGAGGGGCAGAAAGAGAGAGACAGAGAAGGAGAGAGAGGGAAGCTCAAGCAAACTCTCTGCTGAACGCAGAGCCTGATGCAGGGCTTGATCTCATGACTCTGAGGTCATGACCTGAGCTAAAATCAAGAGTCAGATGCTCAACCAACGGAGCCCCCCCACCCAGGTGCCCCTGAGATTCTGCATTTTTAACAGTTTCAGGTGATGCCCATGATCTATAGTTGGAGGCACGCATGATGGGCTCTTGCTTCCTCAGTGGCAGTGAAGGGGAGAGGCACCCACCTTAAACCCACAGTGCAAAAGTTCTGGAAAATTCCTTCTGACTGCTCCCAGGCCACCAGCATTTCGCTTGCTTGAAAGCCTTCTTCAAAAGTACTTAGGATAAATTAAATAATGCTGTGCTCTTTCAGGAGCCAGCATGTGGGAGACAGGAGAGAGACAGGTTACAGAGAGAACGGCATCAGGCAGATACAGAGAAAGATAAAGACAGAGAGTCCCTCCTGTAATGTCTGTCACTCTCTATCTCTTCCACTCTTTCCTCTCTGTTTCAATTTCTTTTTTTTTCTCCCCATCTTGTTTCCCTCACTGCTTTCTGTCTGCTGTAAGATAACAGAATCATTCTGCTCAAGTTCAGAGCATATGGAGGCTTGGAAGAAAAGCGGACTGCACTCGGAGCCAGGACGGCAGCACCCTGCGGCCTAGCTCTGCCCCTGGGGCTGGAAATTTGGGATCTCTGGGCCTCAGTTTCCTTTTCTGTAACATGAACGAGTTTGGTTAGATGATCTCTGGACCCCTTCCAGCTCTGCAGCACTGCGATTTATAATCCATGTCAGTGAGTTTATCTGTCATCTGTGACATGGGGCAAATCTGTTCAACTTTCAATGTAAATGAGTTAACCAGAAGGTCTCCAGGGTTCCCAGGGTGCATAATTCCCATTTCTACCAGGTACATAATGTGTGCTCAGGAAGCTCTTGAGGGACACCCATATCCCCTGCATGACTGGAGCTCACTTACATGATGGTGTCTGAACGAACCACCTTCCGCATTTCTGAAAATCTGGTCTTCTGTAGGGCTTTCATATCCTTTGTTGTTCCTGTGGTTTTAAAAGATTACCATTACTATTATTCATATCATATGAGGGGGCAGATTCTTATCTTACAGTCCCCAGAATCAGAAAACACACTTGTAAACCTTTACAGCCTGACACTATGAGAACTGCCTTGTAAATAATGTCCTTATTGTTTCTTGGGGAGGAGGAAGAGAAGAAGGGTCTGTTGGTTAAGGGGATGGAGTATGATGGGGCAAAGGATGGTTGACCCGTTATCTTTCTTTTGTTTTTCCTTTAAGTTGTTTGATTTACAATTGTAATCACCAAGAAGTAATCAGATACAAAGAACCACGCAGAAGGGGAAACAAAAAGAAGCCACTCAGCATTGCAGAGGATAAGACCTAAGACCTGTCCTCAGCCCAGTGGGTGACTGTGGGGAACACACCGGAGTGTAAACCTCCAAAAATAGTTTTCATTGGCTTCTGTTTCTGTTCTGGGTTCTGAGTCTGTAGAGAAAAGGAAACCAATTGGAATAGAAGTTGAAGTTATTTTGGACCATTTGATAATGAGGCAGAGAACAGGGTACACCTAACCTAAGTAGGTGTGTTTTGAGATGACTTCTTAGGGCTGGGTGACCAATGCTTCTGTCTTCCCGGGCCTGGTATTGTCAGGTTCATAGGTTGGTACCCAGGTCCCTGTGTCGGTCACAGTGAGGAACGTATTTTCACTCATTGCCTTTTGGAGTCCCAGCAGTGGTCTAACAAAGATGGCAGCCTTCAGTAATTATGCGAAGCATTCCCTTGAGTAGAGGTAACAAACTCACCACTTGCCTTAGCTGGACTTTAACTTTGATCCTTGTATGACAAGTTGCATTTACACTTGAGCAGCTAAACATGCCAGTTGGGACATTAGTTTCCCAGAACTGATACTTTGGAGAACTTGAAGTATGTTTGTGGGGGTAGGAGGTTGGTACAGCACAAGTGAAGGGAGAAAACTTCTCAAGAAGGGTGGGCGAGGCTGTGTGACACTGTTTGAGGTGTCTTTCATGTTTCCCTTATTTTTTTTTTTAAAGATTTTGTTTATTCACAAGAGAGACACACACACACACACACACAGAGAGAGAGGGAGAGACACAGGCAGAGGGAGAAGCAGGCTCCATCCCAGGATCACGGCCTGAGCCGAAGGCAGAGGCTCAACAGCTGAGCCATCCAGGCATCCCGTGTTTCTCTTATTTATTTTTCTAGAGGGTTTTCTATGAGATCTCCTAAGCTAGCTGGCCTTGCTGATAATACTTCTAACGATCTCTGAATCCTCATTCAGACATAGGCTATGTTTATTCATCTGATAACTCTTTTTTTCCAATGGGTAGGCTTGGAAATCTGTTGGTAAAAGGCGCTGTGCTGATTTAGTTTCTTCTACCATCTATTTAATGAAGTGTTGAGTTGCTGTTTGTTTAATACTGACGCCTTAAATGTAGAAACAGATGGTAAGCCAGTTTGAGCAAAGGGATGCCACTGTCCATCTCTGCCACCATCTCCCGGTCTGAGCGTAGCCTTGCTGCTATGCTTACTCGCTTACTCCGGCCCCTTGCTGGCCTGCCTGCTTCCCCTCTTGCCCTGTTCCAAATCAGTTTCCTCAGTGTAGCCAGAGAGATTGTTTGAATTGCAAATCAGACTGCGTCACCCTCTGTTACAAATTGCCTTAATGGCTTCTCATTGCAATTTAAAATTTTTTAATATTATAAAAACCTATGAATCCATTGCCCATAAGAACTGGAACATTAACAAGAACGTTTGTCTACTTATGCCTTGAGCCCCATCCCACAACACTGCCAACTCACCATTCTGAGCCTTGTATTTAATTATTCCTTGCTTTATTTAAATGTGGTTTTGTTTTATAAATGTATTCCTAAAAAGTGTCCTGTTAAATTTTAGTTACCTTAAACGTTATGAAAAGTTCATCATTCTCTGTGTTATCTTCTGAGACTTGCTTTTTTCCTTTAATAATAGATGGCTGAGACGCATCCATACTCTTGCCGGTAGCCGTAGCAGACTCGTTTAAACTACTTCGTAATATTTCACTTTGTGACTGTGCCATCATGTGCCTCTTCTCCAGTAGGTGGGTCTTTGGTTGCCTTCAGGGTTTTGCTAAGGGGACGCTGCTGCTGAGAAGGCCCTTGTAGAACTTCCCACTGCTCTTAAAGACAAAATCCTTCACGCGGCCTCAGGGTATCTGCATGGCCCAGCCCCAGCCACACTGTGCACCCTCACCTTGCTCCTCGCTCACCGCATATTCTGTGCTTCTGCCCCTCCATCCCAGACAGAGCTACAGTAAAGGATAGAAGAAAATAAGAAAAGTGTGTGCAAGAAATTGAAATAGATGCCCTTTCTCTTCCCCTTCCTGTCAACTCCACCATTATCTTTTTTTTTTTTTTTTTCCAACTCCACCATTTTCTGTAAACCCCCAATCAATCATTAATCTAACCTGGGCATATCTTACTTGATATTGTGGAACAGGAGGTCAGTTCATCTATTTAGTGTGTTTATAGCTCCCCGTACCTCCTGTATTGAACACTTGGCCCAGTTATCATGTTTAGCACGCTGCATTTGCATGACTCTGCTGAACACCTGTTCTGCTCCTGGACTCTGAGCCCTGAGAGGAGGACTGTCTGTTGCTGTTCACAATTGTGAACCTAGCCTGGCCTAGCAGGACCTAGCATGGCACCTGGCACAGAACAGGAGCTCTGTATATATATTCTCAAATGGATAGAACAGGAATTCCTAATCCTCAAGAGAACAGTAATTCCTAATCCTCGAGAGTGATCTGAGACCACAGGACAAAATCCAGTGTGCTTCTTCCTTAATCTCTAGAGCAAGAGTTGATAAACTTTTTTGTAAAGGGGCAGATAGTCAACACTTTAGACTCTGCAGGCCTTGTGGTCTCTGACATCAGGTAATGTTGCTGCTGTATCACAAAACAGCCATAGTTCATATGCAAATGAAAGAACATGGCTGTGTTTCAATAAAGCTTTATCTATGGACACTGAGACTTGAATTTCACATAATTTTAATTTTCATGTGTTATGAAGTGTGATCGTGTGTTACAAAATATGGTTCTTTTGATTTCTTTTTCCAACCATTAAAAACCATGAGAACCACTCTTAGCTTGTGGGAGGTTAAAAGCAGCTGGTGAATCAAAATCGATCTGAGGGCCATGGTTGGCAGGCCCCTGCTCTAGAGTAACCTTGTGCCCTGGCCAGTCCAGGGACCTTGGATAAAGGTCAACCCTTAAGCACTATTTGTAAATAGGTAGCCACTGGGGATGGAAGGTGAAAGAAAATCCAGGTAGTGCCTTCTTTAGAGTTAAAAGGTGATTTTACCCCCCTTTCTTCCTCTTTATTTTTTTAAACTTTTCTTGAAAAGTTGTCAAATGGTTCTCTCATTTCCATCACCATCTTCCTCCTGCTTTGATATGAAAATTAGAATTCAGGCACTTAAACGTGCATTTAGGCACCCAAATCGCATGATAAAGACACTGCACACCCACTCACCTCGCTGTGCTCTCCTGGCTGATTCATTTGGCAGGAGTGGGAGACTGACCACTGCAATTCACTGACACTTTGACATATCAAGGTCTCGGTCAGGCTGGCATCACGTGGTCTGTCTACCTTTGCATGGGCGTAGGCATGGATCCACTGACATTACCATGGAACCAGAAAACAAAGCAAAACAAAACAAACAAAGGCTACTGCCTTGCAATATTTGTTAATATAAAGCCATGTTGACACACTTTTTAATCTGTCAGCAGACGAACCCTGGAAGGTAGCCCATGCTGTTGGTGCGTTAACTTGTTTTTGTTCACCGAGATGGAAATATTAATTTATTGGAAAGGATGTGTATCAGTACAGCTCTGAAAAGAAAGTGACTGTGTGCGGCTCTGGTATGTACCAGAGGAGGGAGGAATGGAGCCATGGGGAGGGAGGGCACCGCTGACCTCTGATGGCCTGACCCACTGAAGGTGGCAGTGTCTTGTGGTGACTTATCAGTGTGGAAATTGTCAGTACCACACACCCTTGCAGGTGGAAGGGCACTTGAAAGATGACCCGATTCTGCCCTTTGCACTCAGAAACTGTCCAAGTGATTTTCTGGACTCTCTCTGAAGGCTGATGGTCTTCAGGTTCTAATTTACCTCTTTTGGTAGAATGTCTCCAGATAGCTTTTGCTCACTGAGCAGAGTTTTTCTGGGTGAATGTTAGCCCATTTCCTGGTGTAGTTCTTTGAGAGGTCACCTGGGTAAATGCAGTATATACAGATGTCAGGACACCTGCCAAGCCAGCCTTCTCTTTTGCCTGAAATTCTGTGCTAACTGGTGTTCCTGCTTCTACTCTTGTCCCAAATCATTCATTTTCCAAAAATATAAACTTTTGAGGCAGAAATCAGATCATATCATGCATTTGCTTAAAATCCCCTGAAGGATTTCATAAAATAATAAAATAAAATAAAATAAAATAAAATAAAATAAAATCCAACTTTCTTATTTTGTGTTATGGGTTCAACTGTGTCCTCTCCAAAAGGTGTTGATGTTCCAAGGAGCTGTGAATGTGAACTTATTTGGAAACAGTATCTTTGCAAATGATTAAGTTGTTGTCAGTAGGGTGGGCCATAGACAATATGACTAGTGTCCTTATAAAAAGGGAAATTCCAGGGGGATCCTGGGTGGTTCAGTCACTGGTACATTTGCCTTCAACTCAGGTCATGATCTCAGGGTCCTTGGATTGAGCTCAACAGAGAGTCTGCTTCTCTCTCTTCCTCTGCCTCTTCCCCAGCTTGTGTGCACACACACACACTCTCTCTCTCTCAAACAAATAAGTAAAAACTTAAAAGGGGATAGGGATTTGGATAAGAGACAGATATGCAGGGAGGTAAGACAATATGAAAACATAGGGAGAATGTCATCAATAAGCCAATGAATCCCTGAGGCCACCAGAAGTAGGAGAAAGGCCTGCAACAGTTTTTCTTTCACAGGCCCCAGAAGGAACTCTGCTGACACCTTGATCTTGGTCTTACAACCTCTAGAACTGTGAAGGAATAAATTTCTGTTCCTAAGGGAACCTAATAAAGCTGATTGCAAAGTGCCTTGAATAATCTCACTCTTGACCAACTGTGCCTTAATGCTTCTCAACTGGGGCAACACTGATACAGGTGTCAAGGGTAAGGGTGGGGGGTCGGGGAGATTTTGTGTAGTTAGAACCAGGTGCTTTATTGGCATTTATTGGGAGAAGATGCCAGAGATGCTGTAAACGCATGGAACAATCCCACACTCATAGCCCCACTGAGAATTACTGCACCAGACTGACCTTCATTCAATTCTGTAAACCTTCTCTTTCCCCGAGTAGCCTGTGGCCTTAGCATGAGCTGTTCCTTCTGCCTGGAAGGCTCCTTACTGCTCTCCATGTGGTTTAGATCTCAATTTAGATGTGATCTTCCCAGACAGGCTTTCCAGATTGTAAACTATTCACTTGTTCACTCAGTTTCACATCAGTCTTTAAAAAAATACTCCTGCATAGATAGCATTATTACTATTTGTTTAAAAAAAAAAAAAAACCTATGGGATTATTTGCTTGTCTCCTCTCACTAGAATGTAAGCTTCATGAGAGCAAGGACTGTGTTTGTATGCTCAGGATCTAGGACAGAGCCTAGCACAGTAGATGGTGCTCACATATAAATGTTGACTGAAGAAACCAATCATGAGCCCTGAAGCTGGAAATCTGTGAAAGTCTGGGAGTTGGGGAGAGAGGAAGGAAGAAATGGGAAGGGAGAGGGTACAGAAGAGGGTGGGGTTGGTGAGGTGTGGTAGGAGAGGTAAGAAGGGCAGAGAATTTAACAGCAGCTGGACTTTCCAGACTGTTCTTGGACCATGAAACAAGAGTCCACAGGTTCCTGGAGGAGCCATGGCTGGAGTGGCCTTTCTTCTTCATTCAGGAAGGAATAAGCTTGTGGAATTCATTATTCCCAGAATGGTGGAGCCTGGAAAATAGAACCAGTTCCTCTACAGTTTAAGAGGAGCTCATGGATGATGGTGGACATGTTGTTTTTTAATGGGTTATTTGGATAATTGGGGCTTACGTGGGGAAAACCCAACTGTAAAGTTGACATTGAGGACAAACCCACCTTCCATTGAGTGCCCTTTCATGTTTCTGTGAGAGCCAGAACTGGACTGATTGGGACCTAGACTTGCCCAGCGTGACCATCCTTGCTCTTTAGAGGCTTACCTTTTCCTTGAAAAGGTATACGATATTCCACAAACTCCTACAAGGACCTTGAAATTGAGGTCCTTCCTTTCGAAGGACATCTAATCATGAAAATACTGTTCTGTTTTTTAAGCCAGTTGTAGCTTTTATTTTTCCCTTACAAGTCCTCTGTTTTACTTAGTTTGCTTTCTACAAAGTTTCCTTTTCCATCTTGCTGCACACTCAGAACTTGGAGGCAAAAGACACAGTTCTCCATGGGGCGAGAGATGGCCTGCGTTGTAACTCTACCTCTGCTGCTAATTTGCTGGGTGACCTCTAGTGTTTTGCTTCACCTTGGAAAGGCCTCAATTATTCTACAGAAAATTTGACGGAGTACATTCCACCACAGGGGACTGGTGATCGGTGAAAGAATGCGATAATATATGGGAAAACACATTGAGGAACTTTCTGCCTTGCTTTCCTGTTCCATCGTTTTGTTATTTCAACTCTTGCCCAAGACCCTTCCCTCCCTGGTGGCCCCTCACCTTTCTTGTCACCTTTCCCTCACTCAGACTTCAGTCAATGTGTGTCCCAAATTCACAATTTATGGAGTCTTTGAGTACCGATTGCACTCTTAATTTGCTGGTCTTTAATAAACAATGGTATTGTCTTTAAGTGGGCTGGCTCACATTTTAATTTAGATTGGTTGACTCGAAAAGGAAAAAAAAATATATGATTACTCAAAAGGGAAAAATATGCATCTGTATATATATGTGTGTATATATATATTTATATGTATATGACAACCAGATTATAAGTTTGTCAAGCATATTTTCTGACACACATTGTATCAGAACATGTTCATTGAAATTAAAAGAATAAAAACATTTGAGGAGTCCTGGCTTAAACACCCCTTTCTCAATAACACCTTTTCCAGCTCTCCCCCATCCCTGAATCCGTTCCCCTGTTGCATACATTTGTTTCCTTTGTGACAATCTTTCCACCTGCTGGTAATCATCACTTTGTACGTGCCTCCTCCGCCTGACTGTAAGCACCATGGGGGCAAGAGCAGGGCTTGCACATCCAGGCTATGCAGCAGAGTACCTGGAAGTACATAGAAGGCATTCAAAAACATTTTGTGCAATTAGATAAAAAGTTCATCCACGTACAGACCTAAGAGAAACTTGAGACCACCAGTGGAAAATTGCAATGCATGGCACTTTCTCTTTCTTCTATTCCTGGGTTTTCCAATCTGGGGACACGTAGGGTACCTGTGAGCAGCCAGGCCACAGTTAACTCGTCGGAAGCTCTGGGAGACATAGTTAGGAGTCTAGGCCCTTCCTCCATTGGCCCACATTTCAGGAGTTGATATGGGCAGAGTATAAAACTCAGGGCTACAGAATTCTCAAAGCTATGAGTTCTTAGAATGTGTAAGTAACCGGTAATTGGCAACTTATTTTTCTATCCCGACAGACTTCTTCCCATATAAAGTATATTCCCCCAGGGAGTGTTTTGTTGTTGTTGATCATGCCTGGGCACTACTTAAATCTTCATGGAATCCCCAGAGGAGGCCCTAAACCATGTTTGTACCTGTTGTTCCCTTGACCTCCCACATCTGGTTCTTTTCTAAGTTTCCACAAGTTTATGAATGTCTGAGCAAGCGATCATGCAGACATTGTAGTGTCTTGGCAGGTGTCTGGTTCTGCATGGGTACTGAGTCCTTGACAGTGGTTTTCTAGAAAAATGATGTGCTCCTTATCTATTTGCTAATTCTTTCCACATATCACAAGACTTTTCTGTAAATTCCCATCAGTCTTGACAAAGTTATCTTGTAGACTTATGTAGTGATTTTGATGGCTGCACAGAGCTGTTTGTCTTGTTCAGAACTAAATTAATAACACCACGATGGCACCTACTTTAGCACCAAACTTCTTAAACTCTCCTAATATACTAATCAGCATGTCAGTGAAATATTTTTTTTCTGGATAAAGACAAGCCTGGTGAAATGGATTAGACATTCACACAGCATTGCATAATTCAGCATGCCAGGGTGGTGCATATGATTTGCATTAATAGCCTGCCCTGGAAGCGGCTGCTCATAGGTTTCTCTCATTAGGTCGAATATCGAAGATTCCAGACTGTCAATCAATTACTGTAATTTCCTTTTCCATATTTATTCCATCACCATCATTGACAGCTACCATTAAGTGACATTAATACAATACAATATCATCTTGCATTTCTACAGAGCATCTCAGGGTGCCTCACGGTTCCACTCCAGCCAAGAAATCACATTACAAAGGAAAAAGGACCCTTATTCCCTAGGTAGAAAATGGGCTGCCAACTCTCTTGAATACTGTGGGAGTTGCCCAGAATCTCTGGAGATGCTCCTGGCTTCTGGGCATGGGTGTTTATTTTTTGTTGTTGAAAATACCCAAGGCTGTGACTCTGGGAAGGGAATGGCTTAGTGGGCTGTGATGACTTTCCAGGGAGCCCACTCAACTACACTTCCCACTTCTATTCACCCTTGATTTCGGACGTGTTTCTGAGGCAGGGCCAGAGGGGACCCTTGTGGAATAATTCAGTTTCTTAGAAGGGCAGCGGTAGCTGGATGCCACCCATTTGCAATACTTTCTGCCTCCACACCACCTCCCTGCCTCACCACCTTGCATGATCACTTAAAATACCATTGGCCACTTTGACTCAGAATGTGACAAAGCCCTCCTTTGCCAGACAGATTATTTATGTAGGCTAAGTTGCCAGTGTTGGGATATCCTCCCTTCTCCTTCTGTCGTTTCTTAGTCAGGGATTATCAGAGTTTTGCTGCACAGAAGCCACCTCTGTTGTCCAAGCATCAGCAACTGAATATATGGAATATTTCCTTGCTCAGTTTTGGGTGTCACACCAGTAGGGCTTCCAGATAAACCACAGTATGCCCAAGTTATATTTGAATTTCAGATAAGCGATACATTTTTTTAGTATAAATATGCTCCAAATATTGCATAGAACATATACAAATTTTCATCATCTATCTGAAATTCAAATTTAATTGAGCATCCTGTTTTGTTTTGTTTCCCAAATCTGGCAACCCTACCCATCAGGTGAGTCAAGGGCTAAAGAACCAAGCCAATCAAGCTGCTGAGATCCTAGGAGAAATCAAATCAAGACAGTATGTCTCCATTAAGCCAAAGTATTTGCAAAGTGCTGTGCTCGCAGCTGTGGGAGATGCAAAACAGTGTCA
This sequence comes from Canis lupus baileyi, assembly GCF_048164855.1. Classification (NCBI taxonomy): domain Eukaryota; kingdom Metazoa; phylum Chordata; class Mammalia; order Carnivora; family Canidae; genus Canis; species Canis lupus. Next base: position 12,481,924 of record NC_132874.1, read on the forward strand.
GATCTGGTGAGAAAATAGGAGAGGAATGGCCACAGGCCCGAGAGACACTTTGGTGCTAGTGCAGAAAGTTTGGCTCAAGGACTATAGAAAAGCAAAAGAGTATTAAAAAATGTTTCTGGCAAAAAAAAAAAAATGTTTCTGGCAGTTTTCTTTATCTATAACCTTTTGTGATGGCTTCTTGCAAGCAGGGCTTCTGCTTCACTGCTCAGGGGAAGGCCAGAGAGATTAGAGAATAACATTCTCTAACACACAAAGAGGCTTGTGGACACAGCACCTGCCTTAGTCTTTTACTGCTGAGGCAAAGCAAACATCATCTTGATTGACGATTGAGGAGAACTGGGGCAGACAATCAATAGGTACTTGTGGATTGGATGAGTGACAAATTTTTGAGTAGAAAGTGCATGATGAATGATATTTTACCAAGACTGTTTCAGAGGTGTTGTGTGGGAGAATGAGGAGAATAAGTCCCCTCTGATAAGTGGGAAAAAATGGTCTGCTCTGATGGGTGGCCTCTGCCTAAGTATCCGCACTGACATGGCCGTCCCTCCTTGTCCCATAGCCTAGCATCAGATGGTTTAGGGTGCCTATAGCCCTCATGATTTTTGGAGCAAATTATGATTGCTCTGTTTCTTCTGAGAACCAGAAGAATAATTATATACTAGGGGAGGGAGGTATGGAAAAAACAAAAGGCACCATTGGGACAAAGAGAGGACAAAATTTAAAAAGTGACTTAAGGAAAAAGTAGATGAGCTGGTGACTACTGTGTCATTCATCTTTTTTTTTTTTTTTTTTTCCTGATCAATTAACATTTGTGCGGCTGGGGGATAAAGAACATTATGCCTCGTATTTTTGTTTCTGTTTCTGCCAGGCAAACTTCAGTCTTATTTTTAATGACTTTTCAAGCTGTGAAGAAACTTTATTGAGTATCCAGCAGCAAGAGCAGTGCCAGGATTTGGAGAACAGGTCTGTCTTGCTCCAAGACTTGTCCTGATCCACCACTGAGGCTGCTGTCTCCCTGCTGCAAAGCTACTCTGCAAACCGCCTCTTCAGTTTCACAGATGTGCTTGTTGATGAAACCACACAGATAATCTATTGCTTTCACGTGCATGCATTGTACTTTATTTTACTGTTTGGTACAAAAAGAAACTCACAGTCTGGATTCAGCATAATCTAGTCTGCCTCTGTGATATGGTTTATTTGCAAAGGGATAAAGACATAGACTCCTTTCCATCTTTTAACTTTCTAGGATGGCCAACCCTTTTGGAAAAAATGGTATTTAGGGCAGAGGTAAAGAGATTATCTGGTTATTTGGTAAAATAGTTAACATCATATTTTACAAAAAAGAACTCGAATCTGATGACAACCCATAGAAAGCAGCAGCAACAGAACAACACAAGTATGTGTGATCTTTTCAAAGACATCTAGATTTGTTTCAGAGGAGGATGGGAAGGCTTCTGAGATCCTGGGAGAGGAAAAGGATATCAGAGCTGAAAAGGAGCTTTGTGATCCTTAAAGCTGCTTGAGGGTTTGGAGAGAATGAGACCAGACCCGCCTTATAAACCCTAGGTGATCACACTTCTCCCACAGAGCCGTTTTGGAAACCAAGAAAGAATAAGTGACTCAAGAATTTTAAATTTAGTAAAAAAAGAAGGGATCCAAGCTTCAATCCTTCCTCCTCTCTTTCCTTCCCTTGTGCTCAGGTTCTTTTTAACTTAAATTAAAGAATAAATAGTTAATAAAAAGGTAACCTCTACCTATGCTTTTGCCCTTGTGCTGACCTTGAAGCAGGGCTCTGCTCTTCCATGTCTGCCCCTCAATGAAAAGTCACTCCACAATGCAGATTGTACTGAAGATTTCAATCTACTGTTTTTTATTCTTTTTAATTTAATTTTAAAAAAGATTTTATTTAGTTATTCATGAGCAATGCACAGAGAGAGGCAGAGACATAGGCAGAGGGAGAAGCAGGGTCCCTGCCCGATTATGGGACTTGATCCCAGGATCATGGGATCATGACCTGAGTCAAAGGCAGACGCTCAACCACTGAGCCTCTCAGGTGCCCCTAATTTTTATTTTTTAAAAATATTTTATTTTAAGCAATCTCTATACCCAACATGGGGCTCAAACTCATGACTCTGAGATCAAGAGTCATGTGCTCCACTGACTGAGCCAGCTAGGTGCCCCTTTATTTTTTAATTTAAAAAATTTTAATTCCAGTGTAGTTAATACACAGTGTCATATTAGTTTTGGGTGTAGAATGGAGTGATTCAACAATTTTGCACATTTCTCAGTGCTTGTCAAGATAAGCTGTACTGAAGATTTTATAAGGAAAACTGAAGAGGGGATTTACATCTCACAGTGCTCAGATTTCACTTCTCAATTTGCTGTTCAGATGACTCTTCTCAATTTTCTTCTCAACTGTTGGCCTTTGTATTTTTAAACCTTTTACAAAGTAGTTTCTCAAAGTCTTTTTGTTAGTGGATTCTCCCTCTCCCCCACCACTCATGATTCTTTTGCAGAAAAATTGAGCTGTTCCTCACTTCTCTTGGTCCTTGGCACCAGCACTCAGGTTTAGATTGGGTTTAATCAGAGCATTCCTCCTTAAAATGCACATCTCTTGCTTCTTGCAAGGGATTCATGTAAAACTGCTGAGGAAAATGAGGATTATCTTCATAGTACCACTGGAACATAATTTATCAGGGAATGATATCTGGCAATGTTTACCATCTGCTCCGGGTTTCTTTATTTTTAGGTTACTTGCTGACTCCATCTCCAAAGCTAGAGGTTGGGCTTGGTGGCTGTGGAGATGAATAGGTTCCTGTCCTATCACTTTAGAGGATGACATTGATTCTTTCCCCACTGTTGAGTGAATGTTTGCCAAAAATCCTGAGTTGATATTTTCCCTAGTAGCTGGGAGAGAAACTGATCTTTTGTTTTGTATTTCTCCAGCCATGGGGAGTGGCCAACCATCTTTCTTCCTTCTCTTTTTTTTAGGGGCTGCCCTCCTTGGAATTTCCCCCATGTCTCTTGGGAGGATCCTGAACTTTGGCTTTCCTCGTGTGATAAGAATTCAATCTTATCTGATTGATAAGATTGCTGACCACACAAAATCTCAGATTCTAAGATCTTAGAATCAGATTCTTAGATCTGTGTTAATTTTCAGATTTTAATGTTACTGGTTGCTTATGCTTTTGGGGACAGTGAAGAGTCTCCTGTATGTGGCCCCAGAACACCCAAGATGTTTGCTCACAAGTTGTCTTGTGGACTCTTTCCTCCTGCAGTTTTCTGTTACTTGTACCTGACCTGTGCTCGTTAGGGTCATATTTTCGACTGTGAAATTCGTGCTTAAAGTATACCTGATACATACCAGGCTATCAAAGACGTTTGTTAAATAAATCTGGAAAGTTCCCAATAGGAAACTTGGGTTGCATTGCATTTTGCTGCTTATCATTTGTCTCCCTCAAAGACCTCATTTCCGTCATTCTTTTCTTTCTCCTTCTGACTCACCCGCCTGTGATATTCTTTGACCACCTCATCATTATTTGATTGGTGATTCTGCTCAAGCCCAAAAATCTTGCCTCTTCTCTCTCAACTTACTGGTTTCTATGGTGCATCTTCTTTTCCAATATTTCTTTCTAGGTCAGACATTTTCCCTGGTCATTCTTTTCCTTATACGATGCATGTCACATGCTAAGAAATATCAGCTGCTACATCCATCCCCTTCTCGGCTTCCTCTCACAAGACCTTCCTGTAGCTACTGTGGTCACAGTGACTCCATGTGCCCTTGCTCACTCATTTCTATCCTTGTCATTCAGGGTAACAGTTCAGTGATCTTTCCCCTTCTCTGTCCACTGAGTTCATTTACAACTTACAGTCCAGCCAGTTTCTGGTTGTCAGCCTGCCTGACCGTGACCTCTACTGTTTACTCTTGCTGTCTGTCCCTTCCTCCATATCTCCCCTGTCACCTTTCATCTCTGAAGTTGTTAGTATTCACTCCAAGTTGTTTCTTTTTCTTTCCTTCTTTTGCTTCCTTTCACATTCTTTTTTGTTGTTGTTTTCTTTCTTTTTAAAAATTTTGAATAATTATAGATATGTCAAAAGTTGCAATGAGAGCAAGGAGAGCCCTGACTGGTCTGTGGCACCTTTCACCCAGTCTCCCTCCCCCAGGGTCACATCTTACATAATTAGAGTACTACGTCAGAACCAAGAGACTGACATTGGTACAATGTGTGTGAGGAGTTCTATGCCATTCTATCATATGTGCAGATTCATGGAACCATCACATGCAGGACTATTCCATTACCACAGAGATCTCCTTCATGCTGCCTGCTTATAATCATACTCACCCACCATCCCCAACCCTATGGCAACCACTAATCTGTTCCACAATTCTGTGATTTTGCCATTTAGAGCATTATCTGAATGATATTGTATAGAACATGACCTATTGACACTGGCTTTTTTCTCCTTCAATGCAATGCCCTTAAAGCCCATCTCGGTTGTTGTGTGTATGAATAGTTGATTCCTTGTTATTCCTATGTAGTATTCCATGACACAGATGTACATTTACCTACTAAAGGACACCTTGGTCATTTCTAGTTTTGGGCCATCAAATAGTATTTTCTCTCTTTCTATATTTTTCTTTCAGGTTTCTACTTTTAGTAGATGTAAAATGAGGAAGACTTATCCCTTGGTTCTTTTGACAACCTCCAGTGACTGACAATGTAGATACACTGTTTTTTCAGAAACAGGATTGGGTTTTTGGCACCTGGACTTATATCCTTCCGTTCTAATTCTTGTTTGTCAGTAAGTGCCCTGTCTGGGGGTGAATGCACTGGATTTAACCTCCACAGAGGTGTTCCAATATAAATTTTGATCACAAACAAAAATCAGGTTTAGTTATTTTAAGTTAGGATGTTAATTTAATGTGACTACATTGTTAGAAGGGCTTTGGTGTCTGTTCAGGAAAGTCTTCAAGTTATTTCTGGCAAAATATATTGAAATGAGTGGCCTTTAGAACTCAGTACTCAAGGGAAAAAGGGCAAGCGGAGTTTCAGCTGTTTGCCTTGAAGGTGGGGTCACCCAGTGGCATTTGCTAAAGGAAAAAAATCATAGGCTTATTTTCCAAATGAGTTTAGGGTTCAGTGTTTTGTTAGCCCTGCATGTGTGTGAGAGGGAACCCCTGAGCACTGGTGGGCAGTTCTATCTCGGTTCTAGTAAATGAGTGGGTTTGCCTGACATTTTTGGCATGCAGTAATGAAGGCTGACATAGGGTTTCCCTTCGGTGAGTAACTTGGCTTCATTCTATGTTTGAAGATTTCACATATTTGCATCATGTCCAAGGTGAGGTGATTATATGGCAGAGGAATAAAAGGGTAAATATTAAAATGTTACTGGACACTTGACAGTCTTCCAGGGGAAAAGGGGATTTAATATATGTGAAATAGAAGTTTGGACTGGCACATCACGATTTCCTTTTTTTTTCTTCCTTAAGGTTTGCAGGAAATTTTAAAATTTGATACTTAAAACAATACTCAGAATCTTCTCCATGTTATGAAGTTTTAGGTCTTGGCTTTGTTGAGAACATTCAGTTTTGGTTAAGACATTTGTGAAAGTAAGATCCCACCCCTTATACCTTCCTTCCTCCCCCTTCCCTCCCCTAAATTGGAATGCTCCTTAATGCCTGGGAAGCGGTAATGCCTTGTATTCATATAAACTGTATCTGGAGGAATTGAAAGAACTTTGTACACTTTATGTAATGAATCGCTAATTTCCCTCCAAGTAGGCAGAGGAAGGTGAGCTAAGATAGGTTCTGTGGATCTCTGCATTTGTGTGACAAGCTCTGAGTCACCAAAGTGAGTCACTGGCAGGATGGGGAAGGCGCTTCCCATCCAGGCTGATATTCTCAGACTAGCGTTTTCAGCATTCGTTTTTACAATATCTCAAGGTGTCTCCAAGTGTCTCATGAGATTACTGTAAGAGTCACATGAAATTTGAATGACTTTTAACCCAAAAAAGCAAAAGGGAAAAAACAAAACCACTAATGGAAGGTTTCTTTGATGCATTATAGAAGAATCCATTCCATTATAGAGCAGTGTTGTAGCTCAAGAAAGTTTGAGACATGGCTTTAAATGAGAATTTATTGCAACTGCTCAGGGGTCAAATCCGAGAACCAGGACATTGAGGGTAAAGGGGAGGGGAAATCCAGTGGTCTCTTTTTTAAAAAAGCTGCTGATCAGAGTTCTTGGGCCCTCCTTTAGTAATACTGTGAACATTATAGTAATCAGAATTCTGTATTAATCAGTCTTTCTGCACATCTGCAGGGTGAGGACTGATACTGGCAATGATGACTCAGATGTGAAACATCTTGGCTCTGAATGATCGAAAGCCAAATTTCACTGAGCTTATAATGGCGTTGGTCTCCATGTTGTGCCACCATATTTGAATCCTGTGAAAAGTAAGAGGTTCTTTGACTAGCCATGGTGGCAATCCAATGAGGAAGGTAACTCATTTGCTGGTGTCTCTGGGTCGTGGAGTTTCCAATTACATCCTCCCAGGCAGTGTTTAGGTTTCTAAGCACTCAAGCATCCAGATGCCAACTGGGATCTGGCTTTTATCACACAAAGCATTTCAAAAACAATGGTGGGGATCTGGGAGAGAGAGAGAATGCTCCAAGCTGAGAAGTAAGACAAAGCAAAGAAGGCTCTAAGCTAACCCAGTGCCTAGTGTGTGATAAGCACTAAGCTAGGGGCTTTAACCATACTTTCTCATCCGTCATTGAGAAATGACAACTGACAAGAGACAGGAGCCTCACCAAGGGAGGTCTGGGGTGACATGGTTTTGGAACAAAGCTTCAGAAGACACTGGCATGGGCTAGGGTGGTTGCATTGGCAGTTAATAGAAACTGTGAAAGTGGTCTAAGTGACAAAGATGAATATTGACTCAGAAGAGGTCCATCCAGTGGCTCAATGATGATCAGAAGAACCCATATTCTCTCCATTTCTGTGTGTGTGGCGTTGAGTAGATCCTCAGGCTGGCTGTCCTTGTGGGTACAGGATGACTGCCAGTAGCCTCAGTGCTAGTGCTCCATTCCCTGTCCAGAGAAGGAGTTAGTGAGAAAGAACTGGCTGCTGGTACTTCTCATAGAAAAGCTACAAACCTGCTTTCCTCAGGACCCTTTAGCCCTTCCATCTCGTTGGCCAGTATGGGGTCACATGACCAATCTTCAACTCTAATAAGGAGAATGGATGGAGCTCCCTTTATAGATTTAGACTAACAAGTGTACACTCTGTGATGTAGGAATGGGATTTGTTGGCTGCATGAGGGCAAGGTGTATTCAATTGGAAATCTTGCTTTCAGTAAAAAGGAGCACACCCCAAGCTATATAGAAATGAAATTATGTTCTATATTGGGTTTGGTTTATGAGGTAATGGTACTTAAAAAGAGATACATCAAGGGGTGCCTGGGTGGCTCTGTTGGTTAAGCATCTACCTTCCCCTCAGGTCATGATCACAGGGTTCCTGGATCGAGCTTGAGTCAGGCTCTCTGCTCAGCGGGACCCTGCTTCTCCCTCTCTCTCTGCCTCCCCACTCCATCATGATCTCTCCCTGTCAAATAAATAAAATCTAAAAAGTAAAAAATAAAACGAGATACATCAAAAAGATAAGGCAATTTTTGCTTTTACAGGGCAAAATATAATTATCAGAAATGTCCTCTCAAACTTCACTCTTCAGACATATTTCCAACTGCTTACTGGAAATCTAGTCCTGGTGGGCCTCAGCATTTTGCCTTCAACATATTAAAAATGGTACCCATCACCTCTTTGTTCCACCATAACGAACATGCTCTTACCACTGGGTTCTCTGGTTTTCTCAGTGATATTGTCATTTGCATAGGCACCTAAGCAACATACTGGAATATTTTCTAACAATCTCTTGTACCCTTATACACCAGGTTGCCTTAGAAGTTCCTTCCCATAAAGGGATGAAGCTTAGTTGGCAAAGTGAAAGTTGATATAAATAAATCTGGTGTCACTTTGAAGCAAGCTTCAAGATGTCTAGGATGACCTGTCTTTAATTCAGATTTCATTTCATTTGGGCCAACTGCAGCATCCAGAATGTGTGACCTCAAAGAAGCAAGTGTAGTCCTTGTATTTTTCTGCTGCGACAAATATTTGAGTGTGAAAAAGGCAGCTGACATTAAGGAAACACTTTGGGCTGAACAGAACCAAAGTTTCCTTCAAGCTTTGGCCAGATTGCTTTGGGCACAGGTAATAAATGAGTGTTGGTGAATTTTAGAAGTTTTTTGCAGGTGAGATGCTTTTGCCTGAGTTGCCATGTCATGAAAGGTCTGCACATCTGGGGGTATAAATATAAAATTTTAAAACTGTTCTCTGGCTTTCATCAGTCTTAAACACGTACTTTTCCAGCCGGGCACTACTTCAGCTCACCAGACAGGTTCCTCACAAGAAAACAGATGAAGTTGAAGTTTGGCCTCATCTCATGTATTGCCCAGACCTTATGCCATCAGAATATGGGTTCATTGCTGTGTTGGCCTGCTAGGGCTGCCATAACACATCCCCATGAACTGGCTTAAACAACAGAAACTTATTATCTCACTGGAGGCTGGAAGTCTAAACCAAAGTGTCTGAAGGCCCTAGGGGAGATGCCTAGAAATCCTTCCACTTTTTCCCGATTTCTCTTCTAGCTTCTAGTAACTTCACATGTTCCTTGGCTTGTGGCTCTTGAACTCAATCTCATTCCAGGGCAGTGTTGTAGCTCAAGAAAGTTTGAGACATGGCTCTAAATGAGAATTTATTGCAACGGCTCAGGGGTCAAATCCGAGAACCAGGACATTGAGGATAAAGGGGAGGCCTCTGTCTTCACATGGCCTTCTACTCCCTACGTCTCCATGTGTTCTCCTTTTCTGTTTCTCATAAGGACACTTGTCATGAAATTAGGGCCCTCCGGACAATCCAGGGTGAGCTCATCTCAAAATCCTTAGTTCCATCTGCAAAGACCATTTTCCCAAATAAGTTTACATTCACAGGTTCTGGGACATGAACCCATTTTTTCGGGGAGCCACCACTCAGCCCACTACAATGGCCTCGTTTTTTCTCAGATGGTGGGTAATGCGTAATTGACAAGGATGGAACTGCCTGTCATAAGTTCTTGGCTTCCAAATCCAAGGCTGGGTATCATCACCAAAATGAACTGCTTAAAAAAGATGAATCTCAGATATCAGAAGTGACAGGCCGTATCTCCCAGAATCATCTTGTTTCTTGTTTTATTTATTGTATGAGAAAGAGTTTCTGAGAGATACCAGTGAGTGACAATCAGGTTCTTTAGATTGTATCTTCTAAATGTTCTCTGAATCTATTGCACCCCTTCCTTAATGCCAACCACTGTCTTATCAAATCCCCAGCATTTCTCATCCGGATTAGGTTTTACTTCTCCCTATTCTCTCCACTTCTTTTCTCCATATTGCTGCTTGATGAGCTGTCTGAAATTCCAATCTAGCGTGACTTGGTTGGTGCTAGATTGATTTTGTTTGTCCCTGCAGAGCCATCCTTTTTCACCCTGCCTTCTTCCTCCAAAGCTCCTTTGCCCTCTGGCTTCTGGTAGGGTTTGACCGATGAGGGCACTGGTGAGAGGAGGTGGGAGTAGTGAGAGGGGTCATTTATCTCCTTAAGTCCATCCCTGGAGGTCATTGCACACAGCATCCCTGACCTGATGCTCACTGCTCCCATCAGCTGGATTCTCACATAGCTAGCTTCCAAGTTTCAATAACTGTTTCTCCTTTCACCCATCCAGGCCTAAGGATGGCAACAAGACTCTTCGTGATTTCCCTACACCCTACACCTTGTCCCTACCTTTGAACATAATCATGTTGTAAACTCTTCTCAAATTACTGATTTCAGTGTTTCTTGCCTGGACCATGACTGATACAGCCATGCTGAAGGCTTGTCACTGACTCTACGTTGCCCAGAGGACAAAGCACCATTCCACAATAGGGGAGCAAGGGTGGCTCAGTGGTTTAGTGCCGCCTTCAGCCCAGGGCATGATCCTGGAGACACAATAGGGGAACAAGACTCCAGCCTTGCTACCTCCTGACATACACTTTGCACTCCTGCACGCTGGTGGATTTACAGTTCCCTGAACATGCGGTGTTCTTTCTCTTCTTGGAGATTTTGTAAATGATGATTTGTTTCCTGACTTATCTGCCTGGACATTGCCTTTTTCATTGTTCAAGACTGCTCAAGTGTCACCTGTTGATTTTTTTCTGACTTTCCTAGGCAGGATGTATTGCTTCCTCCTGTGTGCTCCCACATCACGTTATATGCCCACTAAAGTGGTTATCATTGCTGTAAGTATTCATTCGTCGTGTATCTTTTCCAACCAACCTTGGAAAATCCCGACTGTATTCTGTTTTTCTTTGTTCTCCAAGTACCTGCTGTTGTCCCTGGTAGGCTTAATAAACATTGTTTGAAGGACTGTATTTTCTTTATGGACGATATTACTACTTGTTCTGTTCACATAAACAAGATTGCTGCAATAAATTTACCACTTTGATCTAGCAACTGTGCCCATTGTTTCCTGTATTGATGAATATTCCTTTGTTTTTTTCTTCAGAACCACTCTGAGAGATGGGTCAATGGGAGGTAAAGTCCTGTCTGTCACCTGAATTGTTGGTGATAGAACTATGCCAAGAATCTAGACTTCTTGATTTGAGTTTGTTTGTCTTTTCATTAGACCATTCTGCCTCCTGAGATGCCAGATTAAGACAACAACAGCAAAACCAGAAGCAGACTCAATGAATGAGCACTACCCCGACAGCCACTTCAGATGGAAGACAACTCAAGCTGCTGTAGAGATAACTCCACGTGATTACAAACACATGTCAGGAAGGCTATGTAGAGAGGTGATTGTAGAAGGGTCCTAACAAACGGAACTGGTCACATTAACTAACTTCCTGTTGCTTGAGAATTATGTCTGATGTAGCCTCCAGAGACCGTTGACAGAACATACAGTTGGATTAAAATTAGGATATGAACATCAAAAAGAAGTATCCTGTGACCCTGGGGAAGGGCTGGCAACCAATGGGGAAAGGAATGGATTGTTTCTGTAATTCAAACCATATCCCATGAGAAAGTAATTTATAGGCAGCAGCACAAATAAAGATAAATTTGAGAGCATTTGGGACAATTTCTATGTCAATGGAAGGCTTAAAGGTTCTTCCTTCTGTCTGCCTTAGGGGAGAAGCAATATGTTGAGAGCACAGCTAATAATGTAGTTTGCTTGTAAGGAACATTTGCAAAGATACAATCAGAGAATTTCAGTGGGAAAAGGAACTTTAAAAGTCATCCAATGCTAGGCTTTGGGTGTTTGGATCTTTTCCAACAGGAAGGAAAAAATGAAATCTGAACACTGAGTGGTTGAGGGTCAGGACAGATTCAGTTTTAGATGTGACACATAGGCACTGCCTCACATGCTGCTTGCAGCTCTGATGGTGTCAGAACCGGGTAATCAGCCTTTGGTAAACTGAAACACTCCTTAATTTCTTGACTCTCTCTCCCTGTCTTCACTGAAGACCAAGAGGTGAGTTAACAGAAAATATCTTTTTTTTTTATAGATTTTATTTATTTATTCATGAGACACACAGAGAGAGAGAGAGAGAGAGAGAGAGAGAGAGAGGCAGAGACCCAGGCAGAGGGAGAAGCAGGCTCCGTGGAGGGAGCTTGACGTGGGAATCGATCCCGGGACTCCAGGATAATGCCCTCGGCCAAAGGCAGGCACTAAACCGCTGAGCCACCCAGGGATCCCTGAGTTAACAGAAAATAAATGTGTATGTTTCTCCACATCCAGCTTCATCTCTTAAACTCTTTTAATCTTAAAATGTTTATATCTTTTAACTCAATGATTCCCTTATTGGGAATTTATCTTAGAGATATAATAAAAATTATAGGCCAAGATTCTTGAAAGAAAGAAATCTTCCTGCCTAATAATAAGGAAAGCATTAGTTAAATCCAATTAATAGACTTCTATGCCATTATTTAAATCATATGTTTGAAAAACATTTAGTGACATGAAGATACTTATGATCTCAATCATAAGACAAGATAAAAAAAACTGTACCTATGGTATAATCTGTCTGGTTTTTTTGAAAACCCCTTTCTCCTTGCCCCAATACATGTATCTATAAATAGAAAAATACCAGAAAGAAAACCATCAAAATGTTAATTATGGTTATCTCTGGGTGGTGGGATTAGGAGATTATTTTATTTTATTTTCCCCTTTGTTCTTAATCCATTTTCCAAACTCATAGTAAACCAGGGGGGAAAAACCCCTATAAACAATATTGAAAATCCTTTTCTGGCTTTTCCCTTATTTCTAAGATAAAATCCAGACTCTTTAACACAGCAAATGGGCTTCTTTATGATCTGGCTGCCTGCTTTCCTGGCTCATTTTTCTCCTTCTCCTCTCCTTAGGTTCTGTCTTCCAATGTGCCTCATGAGTCTGCTGAATTCGTGATGGTTTTCCAAATGTGCGATGTTCTCTGAAGGTTCCTTGCCTTGGCACATTGCTCTTCTTTCTGCCTAGAACACATTTCTTTCCTTGTTAATATTTGTGTGCTCTAAAACTCAGCTCAGGGTAGCCTGGGTGGCTCAGCGGTTTAGCGGCGCCTTCAGCCCAGGGCCTGATCCTGGAGACCTGGGATCGAGTCCCACGTCGGGCTCCCTGCATGGAGCCTGCTTCTCCCTCTGCCTGTGTCTCTGTCTCTCTCTCTGTCTCTGTGAATAAATAAATAAAATCTTAAAAAAAAAAAATAAAACTCAGATCTCTTCTCTTCTGGAAAATTTCCTAGAGTGGAGGCTTGAGGTGTTGCCTGCTGCCAGGTCACAGATGAATCCCTTCCTGGCATTGCCCTTTGCCCAGAGGGCATCTTTGGCTGAGGTCATGCTCCTCCCTCCCGTGGGACTGCCCGCATCTAATGAGTGGTCAGTGCAAAGCACTAAGCCTCAATTAGTGACAGCTGTCAGACCATCCCAGCTTTCTCTCTCCCTGAGGGGTCATCCAAAGCCCCTTTGGCAACTGCACCACAGGCCAAGTTCTTTTTCTGCCCAGTCCTGCTTCTTTCTCTCCCTTGTAAGCATGTCCTGTCCCGGTAGCATCTGAGTCTGTTACTTGGGGAACCCAATGAGGACCCCTCTGGTGAACCCTTACTTCATTCCCTAAGTTAGAGCCCATTCTCTGGGCTCCTCTACTGTCTTTATCCATACTTGAACACTTCTATCATTGTGTTGCAACAGACCACAGTTCTAGTGTCTCTTCCACTTGACTGGGATCTCCCTGAGGAGAGGGGCTGAATGAGTACACATGAAAGGGAATCACATAGTAGAGAGAATAATAGGCAGAAAAATGGAACCAAAGCCTTATTGGCAAAATGAAATAACAGATCCTTCTACGTCCTTCTGAATGACGTTACATTTCCTATTGAGCCTCTCCATCTACCAATAAAGAGAGCTCTGACTTTGAGGTCTTGGGGTAGGGGGTGGGCTTGGGAAATTCCAGTCAGAGGTTGAAAGAATTCTGTACTTAATTATTACCCTGGTCTTCTATTTTGCAGGACGAACTCCCTTTTCTCCTCTTCTCCTTAATCCAACACTTCCTTTCTTCCTCCTTTTCTTTCCACCATTTCCCAACCTAAGTCTAAGGTCATTCTGTTGCCAAGAGAATGACAAAGAAGCCATGACTGAGGCTTAAGCCAACAATACTTATTCCTCAAGAACTTCAGAGGAAAAAATTGGACACCCTTTCAAATTCCTACCTTTCTCTGATGAATACTTTTTGGAGTGGGGTGTTTTTTTTTTTTTTTTTTTTTGGTTCCTAAGGGATAATTCAGTAAAAGGTTCCCTGAGGGTGAAAGCTTTCAGAGTTAGCAATGTAATGAATCACAAATGAGTTGTTAAGCCCCTGGATATAAGCTGTCCAAATTGATCCAGTAACACCCAGCTCACAGGTTTAGGAACCCTTCTTACCCTTCCCTTCTGCTCTTCTATTTCAGTTTCATGGATTTACTTTTGGATGTACTCCCTAGTGCTGGAAAAGTTCTGTGTGGTGACAGAAGGCTGCTCCACATTTATTTCATTTACTATTTTCTCTTAATATGGGATCACCTTGGTGCCTCTGTGAAATGGAGTTGAGTTATATGTTGACCCTTTACCCATTTTATCTCCCATTTTATGCATGTGGCAGGATAGGTGCTGATTCTCAGTGCATAGCTGGGGACAGAGCACTTGGAGGGCAAATGACCTTGAAAAATTATTGAGCTACTTAATGCCAGTACTAGGACAGGAATTCAGGATGCTTGACTTAGGGGTCTACACCTCTAACACTATCCATGCTGAGGGCAATTCCTCACTTGGGAGGTTTCTCCATGAGTGCATTTGTTTTCCTCAGACTTAAAAGTTGTCCTAAATCCTAGAACTGCAAAGCATGACCATAGTAGTGGCAGCCATGTGTGAGAATGTGTGTGCATGTGTGCATGTGTTAAAGACCTCAACTCTGTGGAGACAAAGCCCTGCCTGTTGTGGGTGTTACATGGGACCATTTATTTCCACTCCTATTGTTTCTAGGGGGACATGCTTCCATTGAGTAAGTCCCCTAGGTTCTCCCCATCCTCTCCTTCACTGCATTGGAGGAAGAAGAGAGTGGTCAGGTCTGAAGTACCAGCATTCACCTGCTCTTCACTCTCTGGGAACTGCCTGGAGAAGGTGAACATTCTCTGCTTCTTCAAGCCTGAAGTTTTAAGGGGCAGTAACCCACATGGCATAGTTTCCTGTCTTCTAGCACTGCCAGGCACCTGCTAGGCAACTTCAGTGGTACCATATTAATAAGCCCACAGACCTGAAGTCAGTCTCCAGCCAAGCCTTTGTTCATTTAAAAAATGGTGATATTTTTATGTCTAGCTATCTAATTCTTTCATGCCTCTAAATTGGTTTAGAAATTGAGCGGGGGAGGGGTACTATTTATTGGTGTTCCTAAAACCCCAGCTTTCAGGAGGGCTCCCTGCTTGGCCTCTAACAATGGCCTGGTGTGGATAAAGATCTAAGTCTTGGTGGGTAGCCAAGAATTCAGGGGAAAGGGTTGGGAATGGGAACACAGATGAACTTAAGAGGCTAATTGGGCAAGGGTGTCATGTCTACCATCTGAGTGACTCAGGGAACATTCTGACTCACTTGGGGCTTATGAAGAGAAAGGAGGGACCTGCCCAAGAAATCACTCTGTCTTCAAGCGACAAAGTAGTCATGGAACAAACACATTTTCTGCTAGGGCTCCTTTTGGTTCCCACAAACTTTCAAGTTGAAATAACCATGTGAATAGGGAGATCTCAATAACTACTAGAATTATTTTCTTCTGTGTCCTGAAATTCAGTTCATATCTGATCTCCCCAGCCAAAAGTAATCTCTTGTCTGCAAACTTTTCTACCAGCTGCCTAGTACTACATCTTAGACTTTGTATTCTGGACTGGTTTTATGACTTGCCTAGTTGTTGTGGTAGTAGTTCCAGATATTTGTGCATTTTATCTCAGATCCCATAGATTTTAAGTTTCCTAAGTATAAGGATGATGTTATACCTCCTTGTATTGTTCCCTACCCTCCAAGAGTCTAGCATAGGATTTACTTGCATTCAGTGGTGTGGACATAAATGAAGACCAACAAAATAAGAACAAGGAAAGTTTATTCAGAGCTTTCTATAGCAAGGGAGTCAGCTACCATAACTTGTGTTTTGGCAAAGACTCCAGGAAGGAAGAGGAATGGGAAAGATTTATAGTGGAAAAAGGAGAAGGCTTTAGCTGTACTTTGATTGGAGACTATTGATATGAAGAAGTTGATGGTGGGCTAACTAGAAGCAAGCATCCCATGGGATAGATTAAGGGTGCATACTTGACTTTGTTTGGTTGGTCAAAGTTGGAAGTGGGGGCAAAAATTGGGTAAGCTTTCAATTATTAATTAAGTCCTGGATGTTTTGGGCCAATTGTTACAGGAGTCATTGTTTGGTTTCCTGGATGGTTGCTGGAGATAGTAATCTGACTTCTTACAAGTCTGACTTACAGTAGGTTGACTTCCTGGGCTGGTTACTATAGTTAATGGGTTGGAATCCTGGGCTGGTTGCTGCTGCTTGTAGGTCAGAAGTCTATTTTTTAAAAGATCTGGTTGTTGTCCTTTTGTATATTTAGTCTCTCTATAGGCATCAGTAAGTGTTGGTTGATTAATTAATTGCTCTGACTGTGGTTTGAAGTATTTCCTTTGAATTGATAACCTTTATCTTTCCTCTTGCTACTTGCTAAACAGTTTATCCAACAAATATTTTCCATTTAATTTCTGTAAGAAGATCTTAGGAATAGCACAGAGGAGAAGAAAACATGCTACAGCTTCACTCCTTTTCTTACTCATCATTGTGGTGTCTAAAATATCAATGAGGAAAAAGAAGAATTATGATCTGCAATGTTTCAGGCTAGAAATTACTGTTGTTGAAGTTCTTCATCTTAAAATGAGAGACAGAGGCCTAGAGGCTCACCCATTGTCATGCTGCAGGAAAAAGGTAAAATGATAGAGGAAGTCACCCGGATAGCAGATAGATGGTCAGTCTTCAGCTCTGACCTGCTGAGTCTTTGTTCAACATATTGCGGCGAGAGGCTGGAAGGTCAATAAAGGTCTTATATATATATATTTTTTTTTAGAATTGGAAAAAGGTCAAATCCCTGAGAGTAGAGACCTTTGGAAGGGTACATTGTTTTATTCATTTATTTATATTTTAAAAATAGTTAATTAATTAATTAACTAATTAATTTGAGAGAGAATGAGGGAGAGCATGAATAGGGGCAAAGGGAGAAGGAGAAGCAAATTCCCTGCTGAACAGGGAGGCCAACACAGGGCTGGATCTCAGGACCCTGGGATCATGACCTGAGTCAAAGGCAGACACTTAACTGATTGAGCCACCTAGGGGCCCCCAGAGGAGTATATTGTTTAGAAGTCATGGAGCAGCAAGCAGAACACCTGGCTGCGTTCACCAAAATGCATGACGTGCTATATAAGCTTCCTAGGGCTGCCACGTAACAACATACTACAGACTGGATGCCTTAAACAACAGGAATTTATTCTCATGGTTCTGGAGACTAGACATTTGAAATCAAGGTGTCAGCAGGGCCATGCTCCTTCTGAAACTTACAGGAGAGAATCCTTCTCCTTAGCTTCTGTTATTTGTTGGCAATCCTTGGAGTTCCTTGGCTTGTAGAGATTGTCACTACAATCTCTGATTCTGTCATCACATGACGTTCTTTCTGCATCTCTATTTGTGTCCAAATTTTCCTCTTCTTGTAAAGATACTAGTCATATTGGATTGAGGGCCCACCCTATAACACTATGACCTCATCATTACTAATTATATCTGAAAGATCTTACTCCCAAACTAGGTCCCATTCTGAGGTGCTGGGGGGCTAGAATTTTAACACATCTTTTTGGGAGCTGTAAGTCAATCCATAATGTACACCATCATGTGGAACTACTTCCCCTCTGTGGATTCCGGAAATGATGAGCTGCTGGCCCTCTTGTCACTTCCCAGCCATTGCCAGGCACATGGCTTATGACTAAACAGTGCTGCTTCTAGAAGAGCCCTGGTGATTAGTAGTGTTGCAAACAGGCCGTTCCAAGGGGTGATGAATAAGAAGTTGTCATTTAAAATAGAGTCACCCAGTTCCTTTGTAAACATGTGTCACACGGTGTTTGGAACCATCATACCCAACCCACTGCTGCACGTTGGTGGAACGATTAAGTAAATTACACACACATGTCTTTTTTTGGAAACCTTTTATTCACAATTCCCCCTCAAGCCTTATTTCCCTGAGGGAGTGTACTCACCCACCTTCATTTTCATACTTAACCTTGCCTATTTCTCACGTTCCTCCTGTCCTGAACTTCTTTGCGTCAGCTCGTCACCTCCGTTAGTCATGCCTGACACTTTCTCTCTACTCTTTCAGGAAGTGACATTTTTGCTCAGGTAAAAGAGTCATAGGAAGAATTTTCTGCCTGTTTGATGATTCATTCCTTCACTTTTTGCCATTTCTAAATGTTAGAGAAGGAAAAAACCCTTTAATGAAGGGGTTTGGTGAATGAGAGAATGCTCATAAAACACTCTTCACTTAATGTGGAAGTGATCTTGTTTATTGGTCTTTCTGATTCTTTTTTTTTTAAACAATTTTTAAAAAGATTTTATTTATTCATGAGAGACAGAGAGAGAGAGAGGCAGAGACATAGGCAGAGGGAGAAGCAGGCTCTATGCAGGGAGCCCGACTTGGGACTCGATCCTGGGACTCCAGGATCAGGCCCTGGACTGAAGGTGGTGCTAAACTGCTGGGCTGCCCGGTCTTTCTGCTTCTTTTGAGAGGTGTCATCAGGATTCTCATGGCCCCTGGAATTCATGAGATTGGCTTCCTTGCTTTCAAATGATGTGGCCATCTATTTTGTCTCCTTCATGGTTTGTCATGGATGTATCATGGCAAGGTGGATGCCATATGAGCTTTCCACTCACCTTGGTTATGGATCCAAGCCATAGTCTCAGAGTGTGTCAGAATTGAGATAAATCCAAGCTAATTCAGTTAAATGAGTGCCTCAGGGTGTGTTACAGACTGAGGAATGTTCCCCCAAAATATGTATGTTAAGGTCTTAATCCCTAGTACCTTAGAATGTGACTGTATTTAGAGTGAGAGTCTTTAAAGAGTTCACTAAGTTAAAATGAAGTCAGTAGTATGGGCCCTAAGCCGATATGACTGGTGTCCTTATTAGAGGGGGAGATTAGGACATGGACACACACAGAGGGAAGACCAGGGAAGGACACAGGGAGTAGATGGGCATCTTAGTAGAGGCCTATATTGCATTAGGGGAAAATCAACCCCGCCAACACCTTGACCTTTGACTTTCAGCCTCTAGAACTATAAGAGAGTACATTTCTGTTGTAGAAGCCCCCTGGACCGTGCTGCTTTGTTACAGCACCTCTAGCAGACTTAAATAGAGGGGGACAGGTTCAGACACATGAAATGAGCCTTTGAAGGTACTATGTCCACCAATGGGGCTCCAGATCCAGCACCCTAAAATCCTTAGTCCTGGTCGGGTCTTCATCTCACTTCGTGATGTTATACTGCATTTGTTATGGAAAGGACCACAGTAGGCTACTTCATTTACGAATTCAGTTTAATTGGCACCTCAGTGGTGGTGTCAATTCTTTGCCATTTTCTGCAACACCAAGGGAGACTTTTTCTAAGCTATTTTTTTTTTAGCTGCAAAGATGACAAATGTTATCAATGATATCCAACCAGAGTATATTTTCATCCCTTTTCTTCCCGTCAAGATAAGCCAGAAGTATTTGTTGCCAGAAACGGAAAACAGCTTGCTCATCAGCCAGATGATCGCAGTGTTCAAAAGTTCTACTCGTTTGCCATGTGTGAAAAGTTAAGAATCGAAAACAGACAGGCTTACTCTGCTTAAACTGTGGGTTCTGTGAAGCAAGAAAAAGAGATATTTGGATACTCTAAGAATTGTGGAGAAGGTTTTCAGTGGCAAAGCGAGGGTCGTTTTTTTCAAATTGCTCTGAGGTGGGACCCATCGGTTGATTTGATAGTGGTTGTGGCCCTAAGTGTAGTATGGGCCATTCATCAACTGGATGGAAGATGAGTCTGAAATGATCAACCACAGCAAGCTACCTTTGTGTTCTAGAACAGATCCCAATGTCCTACATGATCGTGGCTCTAGTCATACTGTCTGAAACAGAATCTTCTAGGCACTTCAGTTAGACTTTCTAATTATCTTGATGGAGATCTCCATGAGTTCTTAGTAGAAGTCAGAAGTGTACAGTAGAGCTGGGCTTCGTTAGAAACAGCCTGCAGATGACAGGTTTGGATCGTTCCATTACTTCCCCACCCATGAGGTACTAAGGGGTATTTGTCGAATTTTTGTGAGATTGAGTTAAATTGCCCAGTTATCAACCCTTATTATTATAAGGCTTTGTGTTTGCTGAGTGATTTCTGATCATTTTTATTAGTCTCTCTTGGTAACTGCTTAAGAGACTTTTTGATAATTAAGAGAGCCATTTTAAGAACTAGAAATGCAGGCTTACAGAGGTCAAATGATTAACTCAAATTGACCAGAGAGGGGGGGGAAAAAAAAAGCAAAACAAAGAAAACCCCTGAAGAAAAATCAGAGTTCACACTTAGGGCTCTAATTACCGTTCTGTAGGTTTCTGGAAGCTCGGCACAATCACATTCCGCTTTATTTATGTCCTTAGAAGTTATTTGCATTTCAACACTTAGATTTCCTCCTGTACTTGATTCTTCGAGGTCTTGGAAGTTAAAACGAACTCAAGGATTTGGCTACCTAAGAGGGGAAAACAAAAAGCCAAAAAACAACACCTGCCCTCCTTCTTTTTTGTGAAGGATGGCTCAAAATGGGAGCAAAATAAGTAAGTTCTCACGGGAAGACAATTGCATTGAGCTCCACTCCCCATCGGTAGATTCAGGCCTGCCAATTTGTTTTTTAAGGGTGGGTGTTTTTAGCAGCAGGGAATTCTGGTTGGCTGGAGGCAAGAGAATGAACTGGAGGAGGGGGACGAAGACAGAAACTCTCAGGTGCACACAAAACGCGCTGCCCTGTGTACTTTCTCCCTCTCCGTTTGAGTCAGCTCCATCTCGCCTCACCCACTGCAGGCCTTTCTCGGGGTCTCAGGTTTTGAGTTGACTGGGCGCTCAGCAGTAGGCCGCAACTCCTCTTCAGATGAAAGGACAAATCAGAAGGTACCTATTACAGGGCTGTGAGCAGAGAGACAAAGGCCTGGCTGCTGACACCCTCCCACTAACTTGGGTTTTAATGGTGGGTTTAATTTCCTCGTGCTAGCTGAAAGAAAGGGAAAAAAGTGAGCGGAAAGAGCCAGGCTGTGGGTAGTGGCGGCGGTGGGGAAGCGACAGCTGTTGTATTCATGGTTAATCAGGTGTGTCTGTCTTTGTGTGGCATCTGTCTGCTACTGTTGCCGGGCCACATGTGAAAGGGGACGGAGGGGAAGGGGCCATTCATGTTCAAAGCCAGCAGCACTGACCTCTGCTTCGTGCTCCTCGGGGTAGGCAAGCTTGTCTATTTAACTTTCCCCATTATAGGAAGCTGTAATTCTACTCGATTAGCCCACCCTAACCATTTTGGCCTGACAGACGCAAGCTGCATCCAAAATGCCATAAATCTGCCTGGAGAAGGAGGACTCTTCCCTCCTCTCATGCTTTTCCTTTGGGATCCTGTTTGATTTGTCAAACCAGAGAAAGCCTTTGGAAAGAGAGAGAAAAATGAGAACCAGGGTAAGTTGGCTCACCTTCCATCTTAAACTGACCTACCCACTGGACGTACACTCTCTCTCACAAGCATCAGGAGCAGTAGGGCTTCCCCCCCCCGTCATGACTAGAACAGCCTCTGTCTCCAGATCTGTTGGCCTCATGAGTCCCCCACAGGCGTGGTGTGTGGGGCAGGCCCCAGCTAACCCCCTGGCACCCCCTCCCCTGGCTTCCTTCGGGTCCATGTGCCCCCTCTGCCCGTGTACAGAGGGCCAATGGGGGAGCACGGGGTGGGGGGCGCTTCCACCGCCTCTGAGCCAGCTCTGCTCTGTACATACTGCTAGCCCCCCTCTGCCAGGCAGGACTCTTCTCTGGCACGTGTAGAAACAGCTGAAATGCAAACAGTGCCCATTCTCCACATCTCCGTTCATGAGACTGCATGAAGGCTCAGCATCCAGGAGTTAAAGGACTTCTCCAGTGAGAGCCTTCAAACTGACACCCCCTACCAGTGGTTTAAGGGGCTCTATCTCACTCTCTTGGAGGCACTTTGTTTCTAGTCCTTCTGCTTCTTGGGGTAATGATAGTGACCTGCATTTTTTAAGACCAAAGAGGTCTGGCTCAAATTTTGACTTTCCTTAAGAACCAGCCACGACAGACTTTGCCAGCAGAGCTTGCCACTTGCAAATCTATTTTGGTTTAAGCCACTTTTCAATATAGGAACTAGTTGTTACCCCATTGTGTTAACTTTTCTTGTGGGGAGGCTGGATTTGGGCTCTACTGACACTGCTTTTGGTGTGTATATACACCTACTACACAAAAATATGTTAAAAAATATGTATCTCTCTATATCTCTATTATCGATTATCTATCTATCTATCTATCTATCATCATCATCATCATCTATCTATTTACCTATCTATCTATCAATCATCTATCTCTTTTTAAAATCAAAATTGTGGGATCCCTGGGTGGCGCAGTGGTTTAGCGCCTGCCTTTGGCCCAGGGCGCAATCCTGGAGACTCGGGATCAAATCCCACGTCAGGCTCCTGGTGCATGGAGCCTGCTTCTCCCTCTGCCTATGTCTCTGCCTCTCTCTCTCTCTCTCTCTCTGTGTGACTATCATAAATAAATAAAAGTAAAAAAAAAATCAAAATTGTTACCTTCGCGGAGTGTTGGTTATCATCACAGCGAGTTTGCCCAATAAGCCTGTGCTGATTGCCGTGGCTGTATTATTGAGCTGCAGCTCTGGGATTAGGAAGCTTCTGTTTTGCTGATGTTGACGGATTTTGGAAAACTATTCCAAGGCCTTTTCCCTCTGGTAAGCCCTGGATCTCCACATTTCAGTGACATCAATAGGCAAAGTTGAAGCTCGAAATAAAAGCCCAGCACTCTGCTAGGCTCTTTGAGGCTTTCAGGAACTCATCATCTTGTGAGAGGCCAAGGATTGTATGAATGAAGCAAGTGATAACAAAGGAGGGCTGGAAAATTTTCTAATGACTTAAAAAAAAAATCAAAGCCAAATTTATATCCAGAAAAGTGAACAAATCCTAATTGTACAGCTCGATGGATTCTCACAAAGTAAACATACTCATGTAATCACCACCCAGATCAAAAAACAATATTACTGCAGCTGGAAGCTTCTTAAATTTCTACCTATGTAGGAACCCTATTACATATAAAACCATTCTTCTGCAGCACAATTTGGGACTGAGATTTAGTCTTGATCATGCGGCTGTAACAGGTCAGAGATGGGAAGTTTCCTATTAGCTGGAAGGGATTTGCTCAGGGCAGGATTTTAATGCGACCCAGGCAGGGATTCTGAGGTTGGACTTTAGGGGGTCCAGGTGGGCTTGATGTGTGGTGCTTTTGGCTCCAGGGGAGGATGTAGGCTGTTTTGGCATCCCTTTTTAAAACACTGTGGTAAAATATACACAGTATAGACATTACCATCTTACTCAGAAAGATGTACAACCCTACCCCAGAACTTTTCTCATCTTGCAAATTGAAACTCTACGCTCATCAAACAATGACACTCCCCGCCCCTTTGCCCTAGACCCTGGGAAGCACCATTCTACTTTCTGTCTCTACGAATTTTATGGCTCAAATGACCTCATATAAGTGGAATTATTTAGCATTTGTCCTCTTGTGACCAGCTTATTTCAGTGAGTGTAATATCCTGAAGGTTCATCCATATTGTAGCATGCAACAGAATTTCCTTGCTTTTTAAGGTCAAATAATATTGTATGTATTGAGTAATAATGGATATACCTCATTTTGTTTATCCATTCATCGGTCAATGGGCACTTGAGTTGCTTCTGGCTTTTGGCTGTTGTGAACAGTGTTAGAGCCTGTGGTAATTCTGTCTTTAATTTTTTGAGGAACTGCCATATTATTTTTCATATGCCCTGGTGTCCTTTTCACCTGGTCTGCTTCTTGCTGACTAGCCTCCCAGGTGGCATAAGCAGGAGCCAGATGTGTGGACTAAGGTGGTGGCCGTTGTTAGGATAGAGGTCTAGACTCTGTGTGAACCTGCCTAGAGAATTTAGACCAATTGACTCAGGTGGGCTGGAGACAAGGCCGTCGTGGTGGGTATTTGGAGACTTCAGGAAAGAGAGAGGGATTTGCACAAAGACAAATACTTTCTGCTTTAATTTGTGGGGGAGTCAGGGCTTCAGGAGGTTCTTGGTGGCTTGGTATTCTGAGGCCTAATTCCTGTTCAGGGGATCACCTCTACAACTTCTTCGGGGCTTTTGGTGTGAAAGTTGGAATATTTATAGAATAGATGGAGAAGAAGAGGAAGGGATATGGTGGACCACAAAATAATTGTGGAAGCCATATGCTTTTTGCCTGACAGATTGTGGGGATAGGGGAGCTACATGAATGAAAAGATACTCCTTGGAAATATGAGAGCTGTGATGTGAGTGTAGTGCTGGCTCCTAATGCCAGAAACACCTACGTATTGAATATTTGGGGGCATCTTCCAATAATTGTATTTCCCTTTTTTAAATCTTGATGCTTAATTGCTAGGGTCAGCCTGATGTTGGTACCTGTTTGAAGGATATAATGTGTGGGTCACCAAGGTAAGAGCTTTCAGGGCTGTAGATTTGGGGGACTCATTATTATTGCTAAAAGAATATCCTGCTTCTTTCAAATCCTTTTGCTTTGGCCTCCTCCCATTTCATCATGAAAAGAACTTCAGTCATAGTACATATTTTTTCTTAATTTAATAATATATGGCTACCACCTAAAGTGTTTAAAGGGAAAAAAAATGTACCCAACCCCAAAGGATAACCGTTTTATTTAATGGCTTGTTTGCTTTTCTTCCGGGATGTTCTGTATACATTAGGCACATACATATATACACACAAATGCTTAAGGTACACAGTTTAGTTTCTACTACTTAGAACCTAAACACGACTATTTCATATAAATATATAGAAAATACATTTATGCAACTCTTTACCATTATAAACTGCTTTCATTTGACCCAAGATTATTTAAAATTGTTATTATTCTCATTTAACAGAAAAGAGGCTGGAGAGATTAAGATACTTGTCCAAATATTTACTACATGTTGGAAATCAGAGTTGGGACAAGAATCCAGGTCTTTGAAGTAAGCACCGTCCCCCCATCTTTCTTCTCTGTCATAGGATCTTTCTTCTCTGTCATTGATTCATGGAGTCCAGATACCACCTTGCAGAAAGGTTCAGAGAAGCTACCCACACACCACCTTCATTAAACTTACTAATTTCGATCTCTCCATGGTGACAATTTATAAAACACTTTATCTTATACTTGTGGGTACACTGAATGCATTTAAATATAAATAAGATAAAATAAGAATCGAGGCTATTGGAAGAGGCATAACTCCAATAGAATCTTAGAGAAGACAACTATTGGGTAGGAAAATATTTTTTATATTCGTGGGTATGTTGACACCAGCTTATTTATGAAGTTGCTTTGATAACGCATGTGGCTTAAACGTTTTTGTAGGGATTTGTAAGAGGGAAAATGGAGTGATCTTCTGGTTCAGCTAAGTTTTAGGTCAAATGGCAAAAAGCTCGTGATCTGCCTCTTTGATACAGAACAATAACTATTTTCTTCCTGTTGACTTTATTCTTTTTAAGTATATAAGTTAATGAGGAACCATTTACCTAAAGATATAGTCTTTTATCAAGTACACACTGAGAACATGGCCATAGATGTTGAACGGTGACAGAAGTGCTTCTGGGATTTTGGAGGTGAATTCTCTTAACTTTTTTGTTTCACAATAGCTGTATGGGGAATTGTTGATGGTTCACATCTTATTTCCTTTTGTTATAAAATTTTCATAGTTTGCAAAACTAAAAGTTATGAGCTTTGTGTCCTTTATTTGCTACTCCCTGTGAGAAAGGTTAAGATAGAGAAAAAAGATTCAGTAATGGCCATGTTGGTGAATAATGCTGCGGGTAACAGATAAATAGGAAGAGGGAGGAAAAAGCTTCCAGTCCTGTACTGCTTAGGACTAGATTCAACTTTCCAGGGACCAGAAATGTAACAGTGACATTAAAAAAGATAAAAGCTAATTTCTCTCTCACATAAAAGATGTTCAGACTTCTCAGCCCAGGGTTGGTCTGGTTCCCCCATGAGGTTCTCAGATACAAAGTTTCCTTATAGTTCATTCACCTGTCATCCTTAGGATCCAGCTTTTGTCTTTATGGTCTTTATGATCCAAGGTGGTTGCTAGGGCTCCAGCCATCATATCTGTGTTCCTTTTAAAGAGCAGGAACTTCCCCAAAATTCTATGTAATATTTCTGCTTGTATTTCATTGTATGAAAGTTCATCATATGTTTACATATGACAGGCAGGCTGGGGAATATAATATCTATTATGGATGGCAAGAAACTGAGATAAAAATTGAGGTTCTGTTATTAAAAAAAGGAGAAATAGATATTATGAGGAGAGCAGCATTCTTTGACACAGTCTACCCATTTTGTTCCCCAAACAAAAAAAAACCCAAAAAAACAAAAAAATAAATGTGCCTTTCTTCTGTCTGGATTGTGATTATAATAAAAGGAGCTTCAGAGACATCTTGGACCAAGATGTAAACCCGGGAATGAAGGCCATACACAGTAGAACAATAAGACTCAAGGCACATGAGTCCCTGGTGCTGTGGAGCTGTGGACAGATGACCTCTAGACTTCAGGGCCAGTGGGGCTGGGTAAAGAGAAATACACATTTGTTTTGATTAAGTTTTGTTAGGTTCTTACGGTATGGATGGAGGCAGCTGAGATTGATCTCAATTGATGTGAGTATAATACAAGCTTCTAAAATAGCTTTCTTTTTAGGATCGTATCTTTGCCTGCCAGTGAGGTGCACTGGCCATCTGCTCATCATCCTAGCCTACTATGTAGCAGCACCAGGTATACAAAGATGGCTAAGATGTTAGCCAGGAGCTCAAATTCCAGTGAGTGACACACAAACCAATGCCCTAAAAGGACTCTAGTTGCTTTAGTAGGTATCTGTAGAGCCCAGAGACATCTACAATATTCTCTGCTGCCATCCTTAGACTGAAAAAAAAAAAAAAACCTTTACGAGTAAATTTGGGGTGTTGACCTTAGCATATTTCTCTTCATTATTAACTAATAATTATCATCATATGAATCACCTAGAATTATTTCTCAGATACAAAACTTGTGATTTTTTTCTTACATGGGAAGGATGATGTTATCAAATTAAACACTAATTTTCTCTCAAGAAACCTTCAGTATAATTGGAGCAGAATATTTTCCCATAAAACTAAAGACAGATTGGCTACCTGTAATGTGCTCAAGAGGTTTTCAAGAGCATTTTCACAAGAAGAAATGTACGTTTCATGTTTGTTTTTAGAGTGAGTTGAATCCTTCCTCACTTATCGCTATTGGCATCATGACAACCAGCACAGCACCTGTGTGTTCCAAACGGTCATCGTCTTATTTGATTTTCTGTAGCAATTGCTATTTTACAGGCGAGGAGACTGAAGTTGATAGAATCTAGGCAACTTGTCTGAGGTCACGCCACAGGTAAATAGCAGAGTCAGGATTCGAATTCAGGTCCGAGACTCTCTCGGTCATCCCTTCGTGTGCTGATAACAACCTGACCGTGGAGACTTTGCCAGGAAACAGCAGAAGGAGGTAGAAGGTGAGCGGAGCCAAAAGGGGAGGAAGGTTAAGCTCTTTCAGAGTTTTCCAGCTCAGCTAGAAAAACATTGCAGCAGTTATCAGGTAATTGAAGTGTCAACGTGATGGTGTCAGAGGGGCTGGATGAATGTGTTCCTGTTGGCCAGGTATGGGGCTGCTAAGGGTGCGGCAGGATCGTGGTACTCAGGTGAAGAAACTCTCTGGCTGCCGTGGGAGTTCCTCTTTAGAAGCAGCCCCACTAACATGCAAAATCAATGTCACTGGAGTTTTTGCTTATGTTACTGCCTCCGACACTGTTTGATCCTTACATAAAAGAGACATTTGTCATTTGACAGGACGAAGACTGGGAAGCAGTGTGGAGGCTTCCCCCAGCTTTGTGGCACAAACGTCTGCAAAGTCTGCTTCCCTGGTGTGTTTTCAATGCAAAGTCTAGGTCACCCAGGTGGTCTCTCCTCGTCCTCTATTATCGCTTGTCCTCCTGATGGGCTGGAAGAGCAAACCTCCATCATCTCCCTGGCATTGGCAGTGAAGAACACTAGCCTTCCTTGGCTTCAGTTTTACCTCTCTCCTCCTCCCTTTTATTTTCCTTCTTCTTGATTCTCGTTCTTATTCCTACAGTGACTACCCACCCCCCACGTAACTGTCCCTCTACTTTCCTGGTACGCCGGCCACCCCTCTATCCTGCCCACCACCCAACCTCAAAGCTTATACCTTCCAGGTACAGAAATGGCGAACCATATAGAAAAGCTGTTCTATATGGTCCTCTGGGTTTTCAGTATCATAACCCCTGATCTTGGTTCAACTGCCCAAATGGTTGGAAAGAAATAACTGATGCCCTTATGTTCTCAGTCACCAAATAAGATTTTGTTGGTTCGTGGTGTATGCAGCTTTGATCCATTTTCATTCCCAATTCTGGGACATACGTCTCCCAGGGGCCAATGTCTTGCACTCATAGAAGCTTAGCTGACAGGAGACTTATAAAACATGCGTTTGATATGATAGATCCTAGAGGTCATGTCTTGTAGACACTTGGAAAGAGTTGTCTTTTAATGGTTTGTTGAGAAGGTAGGAGTGTTATATGTCTCACAATGGGAAGCAGTCAAGAAATCTTTTAGTAAAAATGTGATAATCTCTACCATCACCCCACTCTCCCTTTGGAGATATTTTTTAAAAAGGCCCTCTCTTCTCATTGCTCTAGGAATTTCTTAAATCAATATGGGGATGAGACTGTGCCCTGAAGAATCTCCTCAAATCATGTGACTTTCTACTCCTGGTATTGAAAATGCAAACTTTACATAACATTTTGAACTATAGCTTATTTAAAATTGGTGGATGTTCTTCTTTAGGGGATTTGGAAAGTGGATAAAACAACAAAAAATAGTAATCGTCCATAATGTTTTATGATTTCCTTTGTTTAGAGGGTAACAGAGCCTTTGTTGGGTATTATACAATTGTTATCGTCATTGGAAATTATGGAATTTTGGTTCGTGTGTTTTAAGAAAGAGAGAGGTGTCTTGATTCCCATTAAAGTGCTGGAATCTTCTATGAGTCAGTTCACAGTAGCAGTGCTTGGTTGTCTGTTGTCAAGAGTTTCAGTGGTAGGCATCTTAGGGTGTCTGAGAAGTCAGTGCTTTCAACCATGGTGTCCACGCTGCATGCGAAAAGGAATTAACTGCGTGCAATAATTAATGAATTGAAATATCAAAGTTTCAAATAATTTGCTTTGTTGATAAATTACAAGGCATACCAGAGAGAGCCCCCATGAGGGTGCTGTTTTTAGGCTCTTGCATTCTGATATAATTTTCCAAGTGGGAGAGAAATGGATAGAGGGCATGGGCACATGGGCATGCTCATGGGGCCATGTTGGTGTGAATATAATCTGGGTTGTGAACTGGGTCAGAAGAAACATAGAGGTTTGCCGTGACAGGTCAGGCCTCCACTACTCATGCCTGCAGGGGATGTGGTTGGTTTCCATTGGAGACAGACCCACTAGACCACTCCAGTTACTGGTGAGTAGGGAAGGAGCATGGAGATAGAGTATGGGGTCTCTATACTTTAATCCCACTAATTGGAGTTTCATAGGTGGAGATTCCTTTGAGACTATTATTATGTATATAAATGCCCCATAAAGTGAACCAACACAAGCTGTATTCAGACATTGGTTATCATCTGAGTCACAGATTTTCAGCAAGAAAATAGAGAAGAAAGTCCTTCTTCAGAAAAAAAGAGATAAAAATCTCTCCTTTTGATACATGCACCAAAGGCTGGCATTTTTTCTCTGGCATCAGCCACATGCAGCAGAAAGGGTCACCGCAGCAGCTTCTTTTCCTCACTCCATAGCTTTCAATTGATTTGCTCTGTGGCTCTCTGAGTTTTACAGAATCAACTCCTCTGTAGATCTTTTTGTTTTTGTGGAGACTCGCGACGGTGGAAGTAGAACTGGGCCATTTGTACTTAACTTGAGGACTTTCAAGCTTGACCCTCCCACAGTTTATCTGAACGCAGGAGAACCTGACAGTGGGCTTATATTTTTATAGAGTGTTGATTTTTGCCTAACGATGTAGGAGGCATTAAAGAAATGAGGGAGGCTAATGTCACGAGTGTAATGGAGAGGGCTGAGCTGAAGGAAATCAGCCTTGAGCGTTGGCGCTGTGCTAGCAGCTATGAACATGAGGTCACGAATCTGAGTAAGACTCCCTGACCCACAGGGCAAGTTGGGTGGGCCCCGTACGTGCTCTGAGATCGATATGAAGCATGTGCACAGAATGGGGGCTGCCAACCTGTTGTTTTAGGGTGTAAGGAGCAGAGGAGCCTCTAAGTACTTGAGCCAATGGGGACTCACCACCTGCATACACAGGGAAGTAAGCAAGCAGGAGACCCCAAGTCTGCAGCTGGTAGCTGAGGCCAGGTGGGGAAAACGATGCCTCCTTCCATTCCAAAGGGCCTCGGCTGGACACGTAGGGTTCTCCCTCTACTTCACTGCCTCACCTGCCACTGTCTACCGCAACCTTTCTGGCCTCTTGTTTCCACCTCACCCTTTTTGATTCTGTGTGCCTTCCTGGCTTCACCAGCTCCTTCTGGTGAAGCCTCCTGGATTCCTTGCTGCTGCACCAGCTGCTCCGGCTGCTGCTCTTGGCCATGTCTGACTCCCGACATCCAGCCTCCTGAGCCGAGATCTACTGGGGCCTGATTGGTTTCTACACAGTGTGGAGGCTCCCCTTCTGGCAGTATTCCTGCCCCACCTCATGAGAGGCCACCAGCTGGCTCCTGTTTGACTCCGGTGCTGCTCCTCATCAGAGGGGATGGAAGCAGAACCTGGTGAGACACTGGTGACCTTTGAACAGGCGCTAGCCCAGGTGAGCCCCTGCCTCAGAGGAAGGCTGTGGGCCATTGGAAAGAGGAGACCTTTGTGCTAGGCCCTTGTGTCTCTGTGTGTGCTGAATGTCTTTACATAAAGGAGGGAAGAAGACTAGACTTTCTGGGTGAAATTCTGGAGAGGCACAGAAGCTGGGTGCTGGGTCTGAGGAGGATTCCCCCAGACTGCGACGTTGCCAAGAGGAGCTTGAGAACATGTATCATGGATTCTTATTTTGTGCCTGGTACCTCTTTCCTCTTGCGCCCCTGTCTATAGTCATTATTGTGCACCAGTGCTGTTGGACCCAAGGTGACAGGCCACAGTGTGACACAGCCCAGAAACAGTCTGTGAAGGTGTGGGGGCCAGAAACAAAGGCTAATATTGCTGGAAAGACTTTGGACGTTGGGTAGGCTGGAATTGGAGGGGCTAGGGGTTGCCCGTATCTCCGAGGGATGGGGAGGTATTACTGACCTATAGATATCATTATAAGGCAGGGTCTGGCTGTAAAGATGGGGTCAGACACCAGAGACACAATGCGAATGAATGTTTGGTCCAAATGGCCAAGTGGGAAGAAAAACCAAGAGGCCAAGGGAGTGGAGGCCCAGATGGTGCCTCCACAGAGGGTGGACAGACACAGTGCCCGGAGGGCTCCGAGCTGTAGGAATGGGGGCCAGAATCTTTTGTATAGGGATGGCCTGGGCCATTGGATGGAAGGCACTGGTTAGGGACAGTTTCATGATTGGGAAAGGGAAGCTGGAATGGTGACCAAGCCTCAGACACCCCTCGTAACACCTGTCCCTTCCCAGCACAGCCAGATCTGGTAAATGTGCCCAAATGCCTAAGAGAAACACTCTGCAAGGCTTTCTCTCTTCTGGTTCAGCGTCTCCGCTTCCCTCTTCCCCTGAACCCTCTGGGAAATACAGACCCATCCTCCTAGAAGGCTTTGTTAAAACCCAACCTGGATACACGCCATGAAAACGAGTGAATGAACACAAGCAAGGACGCCGCTGAGTGGATTTTTGAGACAGCATTGGTGTTGGTCACCTGCCTCCTTTGGCTGTAATAGAAGTCATGCAGCTTAAAAACTCTGACTGCTGATTTGAAAATTTACCCCATGCAGTGATTGATAATAGAAGCTTTCAGGGATGAATAAAAAAAGGAGGGGGAAGGGATGGCAAGCACAAGCCCAGGAAACATGTGGATAGGTCCGGAGGCTGATGGGGAGGATGGTTAGAACTGCACCGTGTCACCTGGTCCGGAGTGGTGCTCATGTGTCTGCATGTCCCGTGTCTGTGAGACACGTGGGGGAAACAGGCCCAGGGAAGGGGATGGGGCTTGCAAACTCGCGAGTCCACCTTGCTATCATCATTTAAAGACATGCAATATGGGGCACCTGGATGGTTCAGTGGTCGTGATCCCAGGGTCCTGGGATTGAGACCTGCATCGGGCTCCCCGCAGGGAGCCTGCTTCTCTCTCTGCCTGTGTCTCTGCTTCTCTCTGTGTGTCTCTCATGGATAAATAAATAAAATCTTAAAAAAGAAAAAGAAGACCCGCAGTGACCAGGTCACCACTGGTGGCTTCTTTTGAACCAACCATTGGCAGGAAAAGGAGGTCTGGCCATTCCCACAGATCTGTGGCTCTGTTTCCTCCTGCACTTGTAGTAGCTGGATGGCTGCTAACAGGAAGATGCTGCTGCAGACAATGGACCATTTAGAAAGCTGAATGAGACACAAATTTTTAAAAAAATAATATTTTGCCTGACAGAGGCATGCCCAGAGAGGGAAGGCATTGACTTGGCATTCCCAGCTAGCTTTTATAGCTGGGTCTCTTCCTCCCTTGGAGGCTTTCATCAGATTAGAGCCTTTTTCTAGGTCCTTGGCTTTATTAGAGGTTTTCCCAGGGGCTGCTCAGTGGTTCAGATTTTAATAGAAGGCTGTTGGATGGGACTTAACTTTGTTTCTGCTGAGCTTGAGGCTGAGGTGAGGTGGTGGCCTGTCCTGTTCATTGCGGTCAAGGAAGAAAGGAAGGAAGGGAGGGAGGGAGAGAGGGAGGAAGGAAGGGAACTTACACCAGGTATCACACACGATAGATTCCCAAGGAAGTCATCTTAAGAGTCAGCACTGGTTTTAGCAGACCGAAGAGCATTTACAATCAGAAGACTGAGTCCTAAAACACAACTGTAGTTAAAACACCAAGAAACCTTTAATAAATACTGATGCCTCGGTCTCATTCCCAGAGATTCTGATTCAATGGGTATCTTAGTTTCCTAAGGCAACCCTAACAAGAAGCCCACAGCCTGAGAAACTCAAGCCTGTCCTTGTCTCTCAGGTCTGCAGGCTAGAAGCCAGAGATCAAGGTGTGGGCAGGGTGGGTTTCTTCTGAAGCCCCTCTCCTGGGTTTGTAGATGGCAGGCTGCTCCCTGTGTCCTCATGTGGTCTCCCTTCCGTCCTTGTCTGTGTCCTCATCTCCTCTTCTTATAAGGACACCAGTCGTTTGGGATTCAGGCCCATCCTAATGACCTCATGTTCCCTTCATTACCTCTTCAAAGACCTCACCTCAAAGGCAGTCACATTCTGAAGTACTGGGAGCTACAGTTTTAGGGATAACAACATGCAGCTCCTGCCGATTGGCCCGCGTGGAGCGTAGGCAGCAGGACTTTTTCATGTCTCCCCCCACCCCACCCCCTGAAGAATTGCAGCTGAGGTCAAGAATCCATGTTTCCAATGGATCCTTCCTAGCATCCAGGAACAGCTGTTTGGAATATAATCCCTGGACAGTAGAGTGGTTTACATTGTGAAAGTGTTGGGAAGTTGAGTGGAAAAAAGGCTGCCGTAAGCGGAGCAATGTGATGAGCTTTTGATACCAAATGAGGGGGCCATGGAGAAACTCTGTGACAAAGGTCCTTCCCAGAGTCCTTGGGGGTGGAGAGCTCTGATTGCACCTGGTGGGCTCCAGAATGGGCAGGGTGCTTACTGCACCCGAGGAGAGCCACCGCCGAGGACAGTCAGCTTCTTTTACAAGCCTTGAAATCTGTGGTTTGGTTTCCTGGATTGACCTACCCCCTAGGAAGGGAGTGCCCGGTGCAGGCAGCTGGCCTTGGCTCCTGGGCGACAACCACGGTACAACCTTACATAACCCTGCATTTGAGCTCTTGGAAAGAAGCGACTTGCCTCATGTGAACACGCTTGATGAGAGGTGAAGAGCGGATGGGAAGATGGGGCTCCGTTCCCAGGCGGACTTGGAGCCAGTGGTGACGGTGGTGTGTGGGCCCGAGAGTCACGGTGATGCAGGGCTTGTCCTGACTCATCCACGGCTCACCCAGCTCATGACAGGCACCCGTGGATGTCTCAGTAGTTCATCCTGCAGCAAGGATTCTGTTGCTATGTTGGCGTTGCCCTGTAAGCTCAGTTTTGGCGTATTAAAGAATTGCTATTTATTTTATTTATTTTATTATTTTATTATTTTACTTTATTTCATTTCATTTCATTTTATTTTATTTTATTTTATTTTATTTTATTTTATTTTATTTTATTATTTTATTATTTAGAATCCTTTTGTGAATCTGTCTCCTCTCTTTGTTTCTGTCTGATGGTCGTCTGGCATCTCCTCTTACTCCCTGGTCAGTTCTTCCCAAGTAAGAGGAAGAATCCATCCACCTTAGTTTCCACACACCTCAGAAGGTACTCACATTCCCCTTTTGACCTCCTTTGTCCTTAATTTCCTCACTGAAGGGGGGGTAGGCTTTACTGCTACCCCAATTCTCCAGCTTTCAATGGGTGCGAGGCACTGGTGTAAGGGCTTTACTTACTTCACGGTGTTTAATCTTCACATGGGACAGATGCCATCAGTGTGATTAGTGTCATCCCCATTTTACAGACGTTGAATCGAGGCTTGGAATGATGAGGAGCTGCCTGAGAATATCCAGCAGTGGTAGAGTTGGCTTCAAGTCTACGGTGTTCTGACTCCAAATCTTATTCTTAGCCATCACGTGCAGTGAGCCATGCTGACATGTCACTACTGATCTCATCCAAGCACGTGACTTTAAGATCCATCTATGTGGGGCACCTGCGTGGCTCAGTTGGTTAAGCATCTGCCTTCAGCTGGGGTCATGATCCCAGGGTCCAGCTCTGAGCCTGGAGCCTGTTTGTCTCCTTCTTCCTCTGTCCCTACCCCTGCTTGCTCTCAATCTCTCCCCCTTAAATAAATGAATAAATCTTTTTAAAAAAATCCATCTCTGTGGTGAGTGAACCTCAACTTTACATCTTGACTTAGACCCAGACTTGGGTATCCAACTGCCTACAGCATCATCACTTGGACTTCTAACAGGTGCCTCTACCTGAACTCACTCCACTCAGAGCTCCAGTTACTCAGGTCAGGATGTGGGAGTCACCTTGACTCCTCACTTTCTTTCACAGCCCACATGCAAGTAATCAGCAAATCCCATGGGACTTGCAGTACCCAGAAGCCAACCACTTCTTCCCACCTCTGCTGCTACCACACTCCCACCATCTTCTCTCAACACAGCCATCAGAGTGAGTCAGCGTATGTGACTCTCTTGCTCAAAATTCCCTGATGCCCTCCTGTCTTGTTCAGAGGGTGGCAGTTATTAAGTTATTGCTACTCGACTCTATAAACTCATCCCTCTATACTGGATTTTATGTTCCTGGGGCTGGGCCCCTGAAAAACACCTTTCTCCTGGGTCCCCCTGCTACCTGTTGGGATCGGCCAGGAGGGGGCACTGGCAGGAGGCCGCACCCCTGGAGGAGCGAGAGGGGACTCACTTTTTCCTGTTTTGTTTTCTGTGGGTTTCCTGTCAGGTTGCAGCCCTCTGAGTGGCACCCCGGCCCCACCACCTCACCCAAGCAGTGGGAGATCCGTCCTGTAGACAGTTAAATCCACTTGGCAACTTGAACCCACGCTCAACAGCCAATCTCACTGTGCTTCCTCTGGGTTGCTGGAACCCGCTGCCATGATCCCCTCTTCAATGGTCTGGGCTCCTGCCCCATGGGACCCTCGTCTGAGATTCTGAATTTTAGTAACTCATTCTTCACAACCCCAGCCCTAGGGGTGGAGCCAGCTTCCTGCATTTGCTCTCTCTTTTACCCTGTCCGTGACCTGGTTAATGACTTTATTCCTCATTACCATGTCTTTATATTAAATTAGCTCTGTGGAAATAACTGATGTGGCCTCTGCCTCCTGACTGGGCCCTGCTCAGAGTCAGAGCCAAAGTCCTTAAAGCAGCTTGTAAGGTCTTCCATGAACTAGCTTCCTGCCACCTCCCCAGTCTCAGCTCCATTCCACCTTGCTCTGCTTTGCTTCTGCTCTTCTAGCTCCGCTGGCCCCTTGCTATTCTGCAGACACACTAACCCTTTCTCCTGCCTCCGGGTCTTCGCCTTCTCTGATACCTTTGCCTGAAGATCTCTCCCTACCATTCCACGTAGCTTCTCCTTCACCTCCTTAGGATCCCTGAAATGTCTCCTCTTCAGTGA
Organism: Canis lupus baileyi; assembly: GCF_048164855.1. Taxonomy (NCBI): domain Eukaryota; kingdom Metazoa; phylum Chordata; class Mammalia; order Carnivora; family Canidae; genus Canis; species Canis lupus. Next base: position 12,518,290 of record NC_132874.1, read on the forward strand.
GTTCTTCCCTGACCATCCTGTGTGATCCACATTCCCCACCCCTGGGTGATTCCCATCCTTCTTGATCTGCCTGGTTTCCCCCCTGAGCACCCACAACCATCTGATAGTCTGTAGCCTGTATATATTTACACATTTATTTGGTAATTACCTATCCCTTGCCAACAGAATATAAGATCAAGGTGGGCAGAGACTTTTCCTTTTTTAATGAGGACTATCTTCCAGACTTTATTTTATTTATTTAAAAGATTTACTTATTTATTTGAGAGAGAGAGAGAGAGAGAGAGAGAGAGAGAGAGAGACAGCATGTGTGAGTGAGTGAGCGAGCACATGAGTGAGGGGAGGGGCAGAGGGAGAGGGACAAGCACACTCCCCTCAGAGCAAGAAGCCCAACGCAGGGCTTGATCTCACCACCCTGAGACCTGAGCCCATATCAAGAGTTGGATGCTCAACTGGCTGAGCCACACAGGAGCCCCTGCTACCTTCCAGACTTTAGAACACGTGCCTCACACATACTGAATGCTTCATAAGTATTTGTTGTACTAAATACTTCCATAAGTATTTGTTGAATGAATAAATGAATTGGAATTCTTGACTTTCAGGACTAAGGTGCCCCAAGCTCAGGTGGCACTGTTTTCATGCATCAGAGTGAATCCCAGACAGGATGCTGGCTTTGTAGGAAAATGAATATAGGTGCTTTTGCCAAGGACAAGTGAGGTGGGGTGGGCAGGATTGGCAGTGTCAGCACTCCGGTGTGCATGGGCTTGGGATGTATTTTTGAAAAGTGAGTTGTATTTTTTTCTCTTGTTTCTCCCAATTGCTATTGCTAGCACTGGGGGGTGGGGGGGGGGCAGGGAGGCAGGAAAGCTGTAACAAAATAACAAAATTTAGAAGTTCCCAAGACTAAACATTACCCTCAGTTTCCATTTTGACTGGCTTTCGAACTGATGGACATGGTGGGGGGGGTGTATTTCCATAATACCATCCTGAGAACTTTTTTTTTTTTTTTTTTTTTTGGAAAGACACTTAACCGACTGAGCCATGCATGTGCCCCTATTCTGAGGACTTTATAGAACATTCTAAGTAGTTACTGGCTTCCTTTGAGCTTAGTTCATAATGAAAGAGCCTAGCTTGTAGGTTATTGGCTTTCTGTTGTCATCTGTGTGTCTGTGAGTGGGTCGGCTCTGGACTGCCACACCTTACTTCTAAAATGAGGCCCGGATCCCTAATCCAGGAGGGCTAACTGCATTTTCTGGCCAAGAAGAGGCAAGAGAATTTCTTAACATCGGCAGCTAGTCGAGACCCAGCTTCCTAGGGCTGAAGGTCGACTCAACCCCATATCCAGCACATTACAGGCTATACCCTGCCCTGCTGGATTGTGGGTAAGCTCCCTGGATTACAATGGCAGCTGCTGGGTTCTTGCTGCTGTGATTCATCTGTTTGGTCTTGTTTGCCTTGGATTTCAGCCACCCGTGTTTCAGAAGGTGCTGAGCTGGCCACTGTTCTTGGCCTCAGAACACAGGTATGAGTGGTGCCATGTTAAATGGTAGTGGCAATTATGGTTGCTGATTTGAAAGGAAGCTGAACACGCTGGCTTTCATCAGATCAGCTTTGCTTGGCCACATGCAACTTTCCACTTGGGCAAATGAGCTCTGAATCCTTGATTCAGCCAGACTCTTTCAAGGTGTTATATTTCTGAGTTTGGGTAAGTAAACAAGACAACTCTGTGAAGCTTGAGTACTATCTACACCGTCATTGCACTCGGTGTCCTCTGAAAAGAGTTTCTTAAAATACATAGACCCCCTCACCTCAGGGGTTTAGCTCAGTTTAGCACCACCCCAGCCTTACTTTACTATACCATATTGGCAACAAAAATATCTGAATTGTATTCTAACTTTTGAAATGTAGGATGCATGCAGGATGTAATTAATAAATACTTAGAATATATCACACTGTGCCGGGTACTATGGGGGAGTAGAAAACCAGAGACTTGGTTACTGTTCTGAGGAGACTCCAGAAGTGGTAGGGAGGTGGACGGTACATACACTCATAGACACAGTAAAACAAAAATATACTTAAGCAAGAAAATGTGTTTATAGACAGGAGTGCTATAGATACTCAGAGAAAGAACAGGTAACTGTGGACCTATGTTTGGTGGAGAAGGCTTCTTGGAATTTAAAGTGGCCTTGAGCAAAGAGTGTGGATTTGGATTGACAGGGAGAAGGAGAAAGGACCCTAAGACCAGGGGTAGTCTGAGCTGGAGCTTCATGGCACGAACACATGTAGCATCCACGGCGTTTCGCAAGTCGATGAGCTCTCTCCAAGGGAGTTATTAGAAAGGAAGATGAGCAGATGGGAAAGGACAAAGCATTGGAGGACACCCAATCTGGTTGGATAGACAGGATACGTGCATGAAGAAAGATAAGTCAGATTGTTTGTGCAATTTAAAATATTAAAAGAAGATTCAAAGGGAAAAAGATAAGAAATACTTGGCAACTGGACCTTAAAAGCCAAATAAGAGGTATGAACAGGTGTGCTTCCGGACTCCAGGGGAGGGAGGAAACACGCAGGGTAGGCTTTGTAGAGGAACATCAGACCCCTAATAGATCTTAGGAAGGAGGAGAGGCAGGAGAAAAGTGTGTACAGTGGATGAAACAGCACAAAGCTGATTTCAGAAGGTCTCCAGCTACTTGGTGAAGAAGGAGATAGGTATTGGACCAGGATTGGGGTCTTCAGACACGACAAGAAGGTCTGTGACTATTATCCTGGGGGAATGAAGCCAGGGAGTGAATGAAGGACAAATACCAGGATTACTAAGCACTTACCAGGGCCAAGCTATATTTGGATGGTGTGAGCCTATGGTGGGCCAGAGGGGGTTATGGGCCCCTCTCCAGTCATGTTTTGTGATTCAAAAGGTCAGGATTGGGAGTAGGTGGGGGCTGACTCCAAGGGAGGATCTGAGAGACTCCAATCTCAGTCGCTAAAGGAAGTAGCATTTATTCAGCAGAGTACAAGGTTTGGTGAGCCTGCTGCTGCAGGTGGTGGTGGTGGTGGTGGTGGTGGTGGTGGTGGTGGTGGTGGGATTCTGGGGAATGGGAGGAGACCCTGCTGGTTTAGGCCAGTGTGGAGGCAGAGGCAGCCTTGTGCTGATGAGGACCTGGGGAGACCTTGCTGGCCAAGATAGCAATGAGCAGAGAGGAAGAAGAAGGGAATCCAGGAGAAGATTCTTTAAGAAGAAAGCAGAGCATATGTGTTTTCTCTAACACTTCTCTACATAAAGGAAGTTGGGTTGAATTAGGAGGTTGTCAATAGTGGCGTGTATAACATGACAATGAGAACTAACTTCAAAGATCTTTGAAGAAACCGTTCTCCAAATTTCTTTAGATTTTCTTTGTTTTCTACCCAGACTTATTTTATGAAACACCCTTTGGTTAATATATCTGGCAGATGTTAGAGGAGGAAAGAGGATTTCACTTAGTTTGGAAACTCAGCTCTCTCATTTCCTAACCGTGAAATCTTGGGCAACTTACCCAACCTTCTGCTCTTGGTTTTCTCACCTGTAAAATGGAACTCTAATACTTTCCCTCAGGGCTGCTGTGAGGATAAATTTTGGGTTCCCACAAATGGGGACTGTTGTTATTTTACCATTAGACTTTCAGAGGGGTTTATTTCAGTGTGGGTTGCTGTTCATCCCTGCTCCTTTTCACTTCCATGTCTCCTTTCTCTCTCTCTTTTACGCCTCACTCACTCAGTAAACACGTCTACTTACATTTGTGATTTGGAATAGGTAACTGGAAGTAAGCCAGTATTTTCTTTTCTTTTTAAAAATAAGTTGCAAACGATGCCACTTTTAAGCAGGATCAGGAAAGAAGAAAAAGAAGAAGGAATGAGCCTTGTGGGTCAGGGCTGCTTGGCAAATCCCCAGTCTTCATAGGCCAGTTGGGATCTTCCTCTCCTAGACTCACACCTCTCCTAGGCTCACACCTCTCCCAGGCTCTGGTGGCAGTCTCCTCCTAAAGTGACTGAGTCAGAGGTCACTGTGTGCTGAGTAATGTGGCTCTTTGCTGGGACAGAAGTGGGCAGCCCTTGCAAGGCCTCTGAGAGAGAGTGATGCTGGTGTTGTGGGAAACCGTGGAGGAGCTCCACGAGCCCAACATATGGGTCAAAAACCACATAGTCTCTGAGTGGTGTTTCCCAGTGTAACTCACATCTGTGAAGTATATCAGGGAAAATTAAATGAGTCCAAGAAGGAAACAGGTTCAAGTGTATTTGGAAGATATTAAAGAAAGGGAAAATAATTCTCCAAGGGGTCTGATCTCACCTTTCACTTTTTATGGAAAACATTTGGTTCTCTGGTTACATCTTTGCTTGAAGTATATTAGCAATACTGTGTTCATTTGACAATCATGGTATTTCTTTTTGAGTGCAGTATGTAGGCTGAAGTTCTAGTTCGTATTCTTTGATGAGTTCTACTTCCTTGGCACAGAAAGTCTGTAATAGTCATGGGTTTGGCCAGGATTTTGTTTTCTCTAATTTAATTTGTCTAAAGTACAAGTGAAGACTTTGTGGGCTGAGGCCAAGAAATCATTCTTCATGTTTGCCTAACACTTATTGCCTATAGATCTCAGATTCTTAGCTCATTGAGAGACTAGTTGAAAGAACACAGGATTACATTAAAACATAATCCTTGCTCAAGTATTTCCATTGTGTGAATTTGACAAAGATGCCCAACTCACCTGTGTTGTCCTCAATTTCTTTGCTTCTATGACTCACCCTGGAAACCTCCTTACTTTAAGAAACAACCCAAATGAATATGACGTTTTGTCATATGAAAGTACTGAGGTATAAAACTTTTCCAGAGACAGGCATTGAAAAAATTGCCCATCAGAGTATAATTTTGGTACTTATGTGTATAAAGGGGCACGGGGAGAGGTTGTTTATCAAAAGTTCAATGTAGATGTCTCTTGCTATTTGACCTCTGGCCATCCAGATTTTCCTTCTTGGAACTCAACCAGCAAACTGATTCAGATAAATCCATCACTCTCTGAAATGTCAGTTCTTATTTTCTGAAGCTCTGGCACCAGATAGACTTCTTACTCTCTAAACTCACTATCCAAACAGTTGCTCTCTGAACCTAGGAGTCAAATAAATTTAGATAACAAGGGGTGCTTCTCCCACTTCTTACTTTCTAGAAACCACTTATTTACTGTAGAAAATTAGGAATTCACAGAGAAGACTAGAGATAAAAGATGAAATGGCTCACTGACAGAGGCATAATTCTGAACGCTCACTTCCTAAGAATGGCTTTATGGCAAGGGGTGAAGAATATCCTTCCTTTGCTTCTCATTCTCCTCAGTTCAGAACATTCCAAATCCATAGGCATATCTAAAAAACAGTTTGTTGATAGATCTCCATGTTGGCTTGGATGACTCTTTGGATCTGGCCGGCATGGACTGTGTAGATTTTTTTCTGTAGGTGCTAGCCTTTTGCACTTGAGTCTGAATTAGGCCACTGGACCTTTCCTTGGTGATTGGTGTCTCATTTCTCTTCTCAGGCACTGCAGGACAGTCTGCTAGGCAGGTTTTTCAGGGTGACATTTGTAGCCACAGGATCTGTGAAAGTGTACGATCAATCATTGGCAGTAATTCATTTCCCTACTGATAGGCAAGGTCAAAAACATCTTGTTGAAATACAGTTTGAAACCTACACACAAAGAAATTCAGGGATGAAAGCGATGCAGAATTGATAGCACCCATTGACCTAAAAAAATACATTTTCCCCCAAGTGCTCAAAAAATAACCACCACTGCTGTCTGGTGTCCAACTGAGTATGTGAGCAAAACAAAGCCAGATGCAGTCCATTAACTTCCTGGCTTTCTTATGCAACGCTGCCAGGGCCAGTCTCCCAACTGCACCGATTTTAAATGAGCTTTCCCAGTTTCATCCGCATTGCTTCTTCGGGCCACAGCCATAAGTGAAGGCAGGACATGGAGTATCTGGCCAAATGCTAGGTAGTGTGGCCATGCTGCTAAGGTGGCTCCATTTGTTTCCAGCCCTCTGACTGCAGATGTACACTGTGGATATGACTCCCCCAAAGCAGCTCTTTTGAAAACATTTCCCTCACATGGCTTTGTGCAAAACAATGTTGATTCTGAGAGTTGCTCTGGCTCTAGTTAGGGCTCAAGTCACTGTTTATGGGGGTATCTTTAAGGGAATTAGAACAAGTCAGTACCTCTGAGCTGATGAGGCTTCTGGGCCTGGAGACAGCTAGCACCATGTATGAAGGCAAGGTGGTTTCCTCTGGTTGGGGGAAGCCCTGCTCAAAGCAGAGAGAGGACTTGACCTTAGCTCCGCTAGGGCCCTTTGCACATCACACACTACATAGTCATCCACAGCAGCCCAGTTAGGGGCAATAGAGCGCTTGGCTGGCAACACTCAGGGTGAATTTCTGATCACCCCGAGATACCTTTCTTGCCTGGAGCTCTGAGCTCCCTGCCTACACCCTCTCACCTTGCCATTTTTATGCACTCAGGGCAGGATATATGCTTCCCAGGCAAACAGAAGCCCAGTGAGAGAAATTAGTTACCTGGGGGACAGTGTAAAGCAGTGGTCCTGCCAAGACCTGAACCCTGGTCTTTTAACTGGGTTCTATAAATCCCCCAGTGGGACATGATTTAGATTTAATTTAGTTTTTAAGTCTTGGCAAGCTAGATGCCATGTGTTTGTGTAGACTTGCGCCATTTAAAAGGTTCTTGGAGTTTAGATCTTGCATGTAATTTGCTACATTAGCTTTGGGCAAAAATATTTGCTTTTTGGTCCTTTGTGGTTTAAGTTCCTTTTCAGCATTAACCTGGCATGTTAGAGAGAGCTGTGCTGTGGAACACAGCAGGGGCCCAGGGTTCAGGGCAGGGTGAGTGAGGGAAGGCTTATTACTGATGGCAGCTTTTCAGGCTGCAGGAGCTCAGAGAAGATTTTCCCGGTTTGGTTGGTTGGTTGTTTATGTATTCTGGATATTACACAGTTGAGATTAGGAATCTAAAGGACTTCAAACAAAGCCATTTAGATTGGGGTGAAGGTGGGGATAAACTTTCTTCTGGTACCTTGGATTAAGTAAGAACATCACTGTGATGTTTGTTGTGCAAAGTGACACCCCAATGTTTGGCCACCTGTGATGTGAACAGAACCAGGATGGATTATTCCTTTTTTTTTTTTTTTAAGATTTTATTTATTCATGAGCAACAGAGAGAGAGAGAGGCAGAAACATAGGCAGAGGGAGAAGCAGGCTCCCTGCGGGGAGTCCGATGTGGGACTTGATTCCAGGACCCTGGGATCACGCCCTGAGCCAAAGGCAGATACTCAACACTAAGCCACCCAGGTGCCCCCGGGATGGATTATTCCGATCCAAATTTGGTTGTCTTCTTGGACTCTTAGCCACTTCTGCGTTGGAGAATGGGTTACTTAGGAATTAGATTGAATTCTTTTGGAACCAAATTAGGAATTAGATTGTATTCTTTTGTGACAATAAGCAGGAAGCAGATATTTTGCCCCCATCTCTCGAGGTGGATGGCTGGAGTGGAGCAAAGGAAGTCACTAGTTTAGTCATACGATGAACTCTCAGAGCAGTATCTGGGCATCCAGGGGAGACAGACTGTGAAGATAAATCCTGCAGCTCTAACTGATTTCCAGGACTGTCTTCCCTTCCTTTGCTCCCTTTTTGAAGCTAAGGCTATTACTCTGTTTTGGTAGGTGCAAAACTTCTCCTGGTTCCTGCACTACTGCCAGCCTCTCAACTGGATTTTCTTCCTCCCTCCCTCCCTTCCTCCCTCCCTCCCTCCCTCCCTCCCTTCTTTCCTTCCTTCCTTCCTTCCTTCCTTCCTTCCTTCCTTCCTTCCTTCCTTCCTTCCTTCCTTTTTAAAGATTTTATTTATTTATTCGACAGAGAATGAGCATGAGAGAGAGAGAGAGAGAGAGAGAGAGAGAGAGAGGCAGAGGGAGCATGAGCCAGGGAGAGGCAGAAGGAGAAGGAGAAGTAGACTCCCTTCTGAGCAGGGAGCCTGACATAGGGCTCAATCCCAAGACCCTGAGATCATGACCTGAGCCGAAGGTGGATGCTTAACTGGCTGAGCCACCCAGGTGCCCCTCAACTGAATTTTCAAGTCCCATGCATTCACATTGGAAAGCCCAGATTCTAACATCAGCAGGGAAAGTGAGAAGTTATTATATTTTTAAAAATCCACCCTTAAAAAAGTCTTCATTTGCCTATTTTGTGTAGTACATGTAGTTTACAGTATAAGTATGCAGAGTATATATAAAAATACAGCTAAGACTATGTAAGCAACATTTAATTTTTCAGTGCCAAATCTTTACACATTAGCATCCCGGCAAGAGGCTTTGAGAGATAAGCAGGAGCGAAGATTGATTTAGGGCAGAGTAGATACACATCTCTCATCTCGGCTCATTCCAGAGCATTTGCTCGCGGTGGGAAATGGTAAGTAAAATTGCCCGCATTACTGGAAAATCTCCCTCTCTCTCCTTACCCCCACCCTGTGGGTCTCCCTCTATTCTTCCCCCCTAAATGGATAGAGTTGACTTCATATAAGGTAAATATGCATGTAATGTGGCACAAATGCCAGTTGGAGGTCAGTGAATGTCACTGTGAAATATAAGAAAAAGGAAAGTTTGCTGCTTCCTAGTTCATTAGCAGGAAACCACACTGACAGATTTTATGTTTTTGTTGGAAGGATCAGACTCTCATCCGAGTATGGGCTTATAGTTTATGTTAGCCTAGTAGTTTACATGGGGATGCTACATTGTTTAAGCCAACCAAATCAATGTCCTTTTGGAAAAAACACAGCTAGTGCTGTATTCAGGGATGCGTTACACCAGGAAAGCCCTGCTTATGAGCAAATGTAGCACACGTTAGGAAGCATCCAGAGAAGAATTCTGGAACATATACAACTGAGTGTTGAATGACACAGTCTTTACTTCTATGCATCGTTTTATCCGATCATGTGTCAATAGCTTTCCCCTTAGCTCCTCCGAAGCAGCAATACTTTACCGCAAAGTGTGATGGCAGCAGGCGGGGTGGAGAATTTGAAAGAAGTCACAGACCAAGAGAGAGCTTATTCTGGAAAAATCATCTCTGAAGCTAGCTCCAAGACCATCTGGGTTGGTTAATTGTCTGTTTGCTCTCATCTCCTTTTCTCATTTTCTTCTGCTCTGTTTGATATTGCATGGGCTGACCCCTGTAGACTATGTTCTCAGACTCTCCTGCCAAGTGTCATAGAGTCAGATTTGGCCAATTAGAGTCATTAGAAGATAGGAGGAAGATAGAAGCTGAGGTCTTTCTGTCTCATTTTCTCCCTGGGGTGGTGTATTCGGTGTATTCTCCCTGGGTCTCACGTGCAGTTGTAATTCTTACAACTCCTGCTGGACCTCCCCAGCCTTGGACACCAGTAATACCACTTCTCCCTTTATTTCCTCAGCCTTGGAAAGGGTCATGGCTTCCTGCTGCTGCCAATCCCTGGGTCGCCTCACCACCCATTTTGGGTTTTCTTTTTAGCTCTTCCAACATTTCTTGGGTTTTTCCTTTTAGCTCTTCCAACATCTTTGTGACAAGATCCCCATATTCACATTTCTATGTTGAGCTACCTGATTAGACTGTGTTCATTGTTGTGTTAGGTTTGCTTGCTCTCACAAACCCTGAGAAATGCTGACCCGTGCTCTAGCCTCCATTTTTGATTTGTTCTCAAACTCATGGTTTGCCCTTAGCCTGACCTTAAATTTAATCAGCCCCTGGTGTCTCACATTTATCTTAGTATTGTTTTTTGGCCTTATTTATTTTCTTTTTTTTTTAAGATTCATTGATTTATTTGAGAGAGAGAGAGAGAGAGCGAGCATGCATGGAAGTGGGGGGAGGGGCAAAGGGAGAGGAGAGAGAATCTCAAGCAGACTCCCCTCTGAGCATGGAGCCTGACATGGGGCTCAAGCTTACGACCCTGAGATCATGACCTGAGCTGAAGTCAAGAGTCAGACATTTAACTGACTGAGCCACCCGGAGGGGACTATGTCTCTCTGGCCTCAATCTCGATGCTTGGTTTTTACGCTTTAACTCCCTCCTCCATACCTCTATCTTTGCTGGCACAAGATGTCTGAAATGTGGTACCCTGGATTTACAACCAGAAGACTCCTCAGATATTTAAAACAACTCCCTATTTTCACCAGGGAGAGCACTAACACCTAGTTAATTACTTCCCCAAGATCACCAACTTAATGGTGGGAAGTGAGGAGGGGAAGGAAGGTTCACATTCATGTCTAGATAAGCTTTGTATCACCTTATTAATTGTAACATGTGACAGGACATAGAGATTGAAATACCTACTACCTGACGATCCTCCTCATTGCCCAGCTTTTGCTTTCAAGTAGACATTTTGCACTGAGTGGACAGAAATATTAATTAGTTAATTTAACTCATATGTATTGATTGTCACTAAGGGCAGGGGTCAATGCTGAATGCTTTGAGAAAGACTCACATGAATAGGAGATGACCCCCATCCTCAAGAAACTCACTCTCTCGAAGGAGTATGATATGTATACCAATGATTCATGTGTCTGTAATATATGTCTTGTATGTCTACACAGAATAGAAAGCTATAAGTTTCATAAGAGGGATGCAAATAGAGTATTTTTTGATGTGGAGAAGAGAGAAAGTTGCTTCTGCCTGGGCAGCGTTAATGTAACAGATAGTATTTAAAATAGACTGAAAAGCACAGATAATATTTGACTACATAGAGCTTGGGGAATTATTCAGGAGTGATTGGAAGCAAGTAAGGAGGGGCACCTGGGTGGCTCATTCAGTTGAGCATCTGCCTTCAGCTCAGGTTGTGATCTTGAGGTCCTGGAATCAAGCCCCATGTCAGGGTCCCTGCTCAGCAGAGTCTGCTTCTCCCTCTTACTTTGCCCCCCCCCCCCCACTTGTGCTCTCTCTCTCTCTCCTTGTGTCTCTCTCTCAAATGGATAAATAAAAACTCTTAAAAAAAAGCAAGTAAGGAGACAGTGAGTGGTTCAGCATTACTCAAAAACATTGTGCCTTTAGGAGGGATAATAATAACAATTTTGGTAACAGCAACAATCATGGCTAATATTTAATGGACTCCTACCTATGTACCAACCTCTGTGCTATTTTATGTGCTTAGTCTGAAAAAAATGAGATGGATATGGGTATTTCTTGCAGATAGGGAAACTGAGGCTCACACAGGTTTAATAATTTGTGTGTGTATGTTTGTGCTGTGGTTTTAATATATTGTGTGTTTTATACAAATAAATTTAACAAGGATGAGGTAAAGAAAAAAATCCTTCAGAAACAATTTTTATTTATTAGCAGTTCACAAAGCCATTTTTTTTGCCTTCAGAAAAAAGCTTTTAAATATTTATTATTGGAGCACCTGGCTGGCTCAGTCAGTAAAGTATGCGACTCTTGATCTCAGAGTTGTGAGTTTGAGCTCCATGATGGGTGTAGAGAGTACTTAAAAATAAAATCTTAAAAAAATTATCATTAGGCTTAGTAATGTTTTATAAATCGTGACTGGGTTTCACATAACCTGAAACCTAGTTAAAAACATTGTGTTTGGTTTTTAGTTCTGCATGCTTTTCTTTTAATGTCTTGTGCACATGCTGATTTTATATCATCACTAAGTAATAACCTAAGGTATCATAGATGCTTAGTGCAAGGTTCACCATTAATGATTGTGGGTATACCTCCTTATTTTAAATCAATTAAAAAACAATTTTAGGGTTTTTTATTGGTTGACTTTTTGGAAATGAAATCTATGTTTTCACCTTGTAGCAGGACTGATGAAGAGCTTGTCCAGGTGAGGGAGAAGTACTGGCTGTGTTATTTTCTCACTGCTTGCTTGGGTTTGTGTTATTTGTAGGATTTCCAATCTGAGGTTTCTACAGCTTTTTCTTTTCTTTCTTTCTTTCTTTCTTTCTTTCTTTCTTTCTTTCTTTCTTTCTTTCTTTCTTTCTTTTTTTCTTTCTTTCTTGTATTTATTTATTCATGAGAGACACAGAGAAAGGCAGAGACCTAGGCAGAGGGAGAAGCAGGCTCCCTATGGGGAGCCTGATGTGGAACTTGATCCTAGGACCCTGGGATCATGACCTGAGCCAAAGGCAGACGCTCAACCACTGAGCCACCCAGGCATCCCTTCTACAGCTTTTTCAGTGACTTAAGGGTCAATTTAGTCAAAATCACATACTGTAATGAATACAGACTCTGTCACATAGTTAGGCACAAGAAAATAGCTAAATGCTCTAAATGTTGAAAGGGAGCAAAAAGCTGAGGAGAGATACTGCTCTCAACCTTCTCAGAAAGCCTCACTGATCCTGAATGTTGCAGATTAGGTAACAAACCTTGGTTAATCTGGATATGATATATTTGTTAAGCTTAATTAGCTTGTTTTGAAATAAAAACACACAATAATATCCTGATGGTCTGAATTACTCCAGGATTCTATAACCATCAATCATCAAAACTGTATACCTTGCCCATTTTTAAAAAAGATTTATTTATTTATGTGAGGGAGAGAGAGAGAGAACAGAGAGAGAGGGAGGAGCAGACCCTGAACCAAGCAGGATGCCCGATGTGGGGCTTGATCTCAGGACTCTAAGATCATGACTGAGCCAAAGGCAGACGCTTAAGTAACTGATCCACCCAGGCACCCCTCTTTTTTTAAAAGATTTTATTTATTTATTTATTTGAGAGTGAGCACAAGCAGGGGAAGGGGCAGAGGGAGAGGGAGAAACAGGCTCCTTGCTGAGCCAGGACCCCAGGATCATGACCTGAGCTGTAGGCAGATGCTTAACCAGTGGAGCCACCCAGGTGCCCCTCCCTCCTTGCCCATTTCTTTATATGGCCTAGGCTTCTGGAGGAAGATATGAAAAAAGGTCGAGAAAAAAGTCTTCAGATAATTTTATTTCCTTTGGAAAATCTGAGATGGGACTCATAATTCCTAAAAACATTCTTCCCGACTCCTTTTCGGTATGAGTTTGAGAAAATGCTGATTTAACTGAGAGGACGGTGTATTTACATGTATAAATATTCATTATTTCTATATATGAGGGTTGAAGAACTCAAACATTTATAGGAAATTAAATCCTATTTTTATCATAACTCCCCTCCTTAGAGTGGATAGCCCTGACATTTAAATTGGAATCCACTCCTTTCTTCTTTCTGTTGACCAAAGTAATACTGGGAAAATATGGGAATGATCTGTTTACCAAAGTGATATCATCTATATCCAAGCATGCTAAACCAAACCCCAAAGCCTCGTGGATGAAATATCTACCTCCTGTGTTCAGGCCAACAGGTTCAATTCCTGCTGGGATGGTAGTTTTTTTCAATTAAATTTCCATTAACTTTTCGCCTCTGTGTCATTAGACACTAATTCTTGTATGCAGTAAAGATGAAAGAGTAAAAAAGAAATATCTGATTTGTGCATCATGTTGCTGACAAGTGAAATACGACGATGACAACTTTTTATTGTGGGAAATAGGGAAGCCAGCGAGGGGACAGTTCTTTTAGGCCCGACTCTGGCCACGGCAGAGGAATGGTGGCAGTCGCAGCTTGGAAGGCAATTTGGAAGATAGGGATCACACCGTGGCAACACACAGGATCTAAATGCTGGGGAGCGAGGAAGGAGAGAGCAGGCTTCCATAAGCCCAGGACACTGGAGGGAGCAGGGTATGAATGATGATTCCGGGAAGTAGAGGACAGGAGGGATGCTGGTCATTTGAAAAGCTGTTGCAAAGAGGGAGAGAAATTTCATCACGAAAGAAAAGAAAAAGTCAGAACTGCAGGGGTGACCCACTTGGTTAAGATATGTATTCTTCGACATCTAAAGTTCAAGCAATGCTGTGTAAAGCATCTAGAAGAGCAAGTGGCATAGAGGGATGAAAGAGCAGTGCGTGCCTTTAGGCATTCACACGGAAAGGCTTTTCAGGCACAAATGGAGATAGTGAGATAGCACAGAGGATAGGACAACAATTTTACAATGAAGAAGGCAAAAAAAAAAAAAAAAAAAAAGACAAAAATCAACCAACCCCACATCAAAAGATACGGTTGCCAATTGTTGGTGAGAAATAGCAACATTTGATGCTCAGGAAGACTGGCTCAAGAAGACTTTTCAAGAAGTGGCCATATTCTTTCAAGTATTTGTGGAAATAAGAGTGAACGAGTTTGACAGTTCCATTATACAAATTTGACCAAATGGGCTTAGACTCAAAACCTAAAAAATAGAAGCAAAAGAGATTAAGGATAGTCTATTCACTGGGGCTTCTCTGGATTTATATTTGGGGTGTCTAAAGGATTGGATGATCAGACTTTCATTTCATTCCATGTTTTATTTGAGAATACAAAGTGAAACACGAACAACTGTACATGCACATACCGATTTATGTCCAGATACATATATACGTGGTTTATATGTATTTGTCTATGTGATGTAGAATCAACTTTAAAATCCCCACAAAAAGCCTGATATCTGTTGAGTGCTGACTCCACGCACTGTTTTACACATTGCACATCTCAATTATTCATCGCAGTTACTCTGTTGGGCATATACTCTATTTCTCCCCATTTTTATGATGAGAAAACTAAGGCATGGAAGTTCAAGTGTGAGTTCATAGGATGTGTATGTGGAAGATCTGGGACTGGTAACCAGGCATTCCAACTCTAGAGCCTGTGTTCATAATCGCAACTCCAAGGAATGGCAGTTAGTTGTTAAGAACATTGTATCTGCAATAGGTTTAACACTTAGATTTAAATATATGCTGTTCTGAGAATATTTACTTCGAAATAAAAAAAGTGGAATTCAAATTGAAATAAGATAAAAAGGCTAACGTGATTCAGGGGGGATCTCTTTCTTATTTTACTGCTGGAAAGAAACCACATCACTTCTTGGGAGGATGCAAAACATGAGTTTAAAGTAAAATAGGCTTATCTCAGCCCCCTAAGCCATTGTGTTGGTTAGGAATGCATTTGGCCCCAAGTAGCGCAAAATCCAGCTCACAGTACCTGATTCAAATAAGGGTTTATTTTTCCCCTGTGCAGCAAGAAGTCTGGAGCGAGGCAGCTGCAGTTGGTTTACCTGCTTAACATCATCCAAGTCGGAGTCTGCATGCTTTTGGTCTTTCTTCCATGGTTGCCATAGGACAGTCTTAACTCCAAATGTTCAAGGCAGGTGACATGGAGAACAGGTGACACCAACCATGTCTGCCATTATCAGGAAGCCAATTATTCTTAAAGGACCCTGTGCCTTTCCCTTCTCCCTCTACCCTCCAGGGACTTGGCTGGGACAGTGTCACTACTGGTTGTAAAACAGGCTGAGAATATATTTGGGTTTTAAGGAGGAAGGAAGTTGGCTATAGTGGCTGAGTAGCTCATCAATGGTGTTTGTCTTAGCATCTCAATGGACCTTCCTTAAGGAACAGTTGACTTGCAGAATGGTGTAACAGATCATCAAATAACTTTCAACCTCATGCTATTAGTCAAACCAAGCTAAATCACATGTTTCTCTTTTATAACCCTCTTAGAACATTCTATTTGATCTCTTGAACAATTGACTCTAAAATCTTTTTGAAAAAAATAATCATTTTCATTGTCATAGAGGAATGACTCCTTAAGCAATGGGGAGCTTCAATTTAGATCCTATCCAAATGATCTCAAATTCTAAAATGCTGGATTCCAAACTGGTGAGATTTTACTGTATCCCACCTGCATCTGTGTTCACTTGGATGAGACATACACAGCAGACCTCAGATAAAATAGGTTTTTTTCATGGAATTTTTAAAAAGTTAGCATCAATTATTTTTAGGTGTCATTTTTACTCACCAGCATGCATTCTGGGCAATAGGAAATTCATTTAAAACAAAATTATGCAGTCCAATTTCAAGAAGGAAAATGAACATGTATGGAAAACTTTGTTTCTACAAAAATTCAATCAATAAAATACAGGAAAAGTTGAAATAAGTTGTGGAAAACAAGCAAATAATGCTTTTTAAGGGTAAGTAATAATGAAGAGGAAGAGAGAGAGATGAGAAACATAGCATCCAACTGTTGATGGTATGTTCTTTTTGGGAGGCAGGTTATGGGGTGAGAGGCCACATATTTATTATCTGTATGGGGACAGTTTGAAAGTGAAAGGCTCAATGTTAATAGTTATGCCAGAATGAGAGGCATATGCTGGCAGTGTCAGGCAAGGTCGCCCTGATGGGACTTGGGTTTGAATCCAGGCTCTAAAGTTCTAGATACATTAATTATTATTATTATTATTATTATTTATTTATGTATGATAGTCACAGAGAGAAAGAGAGAGAGAGAGGCAGAGACACAGGTAGAGGGAGAAGCAGGCTCCATGGACTGGGAGCCCAACGTGGGATTCGATCCCGGGTCTCCAGGATCGCGCCCTGGGCCAAAGGCAGGCGCCAAACCGCTGCGCCACCCAGGAACCCCTAGATACATTAATTATGAGATACTTTCATTATATCATGTTTTTCTAAAATGTTTCATTTTTGTCTGGTTTCTTATGACATGTGCAGTTTTTAAAAAGTCAGTAAAGATTTAAAAAATATGGATAATGTGACACTTGTGCTTTAAAAACATTTAGAAACTAAAACCATTTTGGTTTTTAATCAGTGCTACCACTTCTTTTTTTTTTTTTTTAAGATTTCATTTATTTATTTGAGAGAGAGGGAGACAGAGAGACAGAGATAGCGACAGAGAGCACAGGCAGGGAGGAAAGGGAGAAGCAGGGTCCCCACCGAACAGGAAGCCTGACGATGTGGGGCTTGATCCCAGGACCCTGGGTCATGACCTGAGCTTAAATCAGATGTTTAACTAACTGAGCCACCCAGGCAGTTAGCGCCCCAGTGCTACCACTTCTTGAAGCAAAGTGCCAGTTGTTGGCAGTTTAAGCCTTCTACTTTCTTTTTTTTTTTTTAAGATTTTATTTATTTGTCAGAGAGAGAGAGAGCGCAAGCACAGCGTGGGGAGCGACAGGAAGAGGCAGTGGGAGAAGTAGACTCCCCACTGAGCAAGGAACCCAGTGCAGGATTCAATCCCAGGACCCTGGGATCTCGACCCAAGCCAAAGGCAGATGCTTAACAGACTGAGCCACCCAGCCATCCCTAAGCCTTCTACTTTTATAGCTTATTTTCAGTTGTTCATTCAGTTTGAGGAATATTTATTAAACCCATTTTGTACATCAGATATTATATTACTGTTTCCCTTAATTCTTCTTCTTCTTCTTCTTCTTCTTCTTTTTTTTTTTTTTTTTTTTTTTACAGAGCAAGATAGTGGGAAGGCAGAGGGAGAGGAAGAGAGAATTTCAAGAAGACTCCCCACTGAGCACAGAGCCCAACTTGGGGCCCTATCTACAACCCTGAGATCATGACCTGAGCCAAAATCAAAAGTCAGATACTTAACCGACTGAGCCACCCAGACGCTCTCCTCTTAATTCTTACAATGACCCTATGATGTATAAGAGTTTTCAGTCCAATTAAAAAAATATTACCCCCAAATCCCATGGCTGGTAAGTCGCAGAGCTTGGATTCAAATCCAAGTTCAGTGCTTTCCCCCTTATTTTAATGGCTATTTTGAATATTATTCAATAAAGGTTATCTTCACTCTTTATGCTTAAAATATGTGCTGCATTCTTAAGTGTGTTTCTGATTATATTTCAGGGCCAAATTATTTCCATAGAAATGTACCTCTAATTTTATAATGATATCAGTGGGGAAATAAAAGAGGCAGTATGGAATTTTGCTCTACTGCCAACTCCATGGGAGGGATAAAAAAATTATAAGCCTAGAACTTGAAGATGGGAAAAAGTTAGCAATGTCATAGCACTATTGTTATCAAAGTAAGATATGGAAAAGTAGAAAAGCACCTTTATTTCTAAGGAGATTTCCAAGGACCCTGAACTTTATCACCATACAGTTCATTGTAAAGTGGAGGCAATATAAGACAGGCAACACCCTGTATCTACAAAAGACTCTCATTCATGACTTAAGTCCCAGGGATATTGTTATAAGTGACCTAACTTACAAAGAAAGCACAATGAGATTTTATGATGAGGATCTTATGTCTTTTTTACACATTCAGTTATAAAATAATTAAAGAAACAATTCAGGTCATTGTACCCAGTATTAAACTAAAGGGGTCAGCAACACTTAGTAGGCTGTGTAGCCACGTACAACAACCTTGCACCACTGTTCAGGGCAGGAAGCAAGGATAAATTATGCTGATAAGTTATGAAGTGGTATCATTATTTGTGCCTTTTCTTTTGGCCATGGCGCTCAAGTTCCCTATTACCCGCTCCTTTGAAACAATTCTACTAAAAAATGCAAAATAGCTCAGTCCATTCATTTTCCTTAAGTTCCCTTAAAATAAAACACCAAAGCTGTAATTTGCTAATCATATTTCATCATTCCTGACAATCGCTGCATAGAGTTATGGTTGGTGAAATCGCTGAGCGTCTGCATGGCTGTTACTGTATGAGGAAGGCCCGTTTTGGCAATGGGAAGTGTGTTGATCAAGAGCAATTCATAAGATTGCAGATTCCATACAGAAACGTAGGTCCTGGTAGACATTTATTTTATCCTATAGCAGTTCTTGATTTTTTATGACAACAATAAAGAATATTGACCTAGATGTCCAAAAACAGTGGATAACCCACCTACTTAGGGAAAGGCTGTGGGAGTTGGATAACAAAGATACTCTTCCTTTTATGTGAGTCAGAGGGGTGGCTCCAATTTGAGTGGAAAAAGTTTCTGTTGCTGACTTAGCAAGGGTCTGATGGGCATTATTGCTGAGTAGTCAGGGCCATGTGACTCACGGAACATGTCTAAGCTATGATGCTGATGACGTGGTTGCCAATCACGAAGAATTCATTATTCAGAAGAATAAATGATATTTATGAGCCAAACCATTTTGCTGAATGTTCCCAAAATACATAATATATTTCAGTTAATCTCCACACCATCTTAAGAGGTGGGTATTATTATTACCTCGATATTATAAAGAAGGGTGCTAAGGCTCAGAGAGGTTAAAGTCATTTGCTAAAGTCATACAATGAATAAATGGCTGAAGACCTAAAATCAGGCCACTGGTCCCTGAGCTCATTGCTACCTTTGTTAGACTACACTGCTTCTCCGCAGCTGGGTATGCGGATGAACACTTAATGCCGGATGATTGGCTTGTCCGACGTCAGCAGATGTAAGCCTACGTCAGATTATCAGGCGCGAAGAAGAGGATCGACCATTTTTGGGTCAACAAATAGTTTGCATCTCATTCTAGAATTCCTATACAAAGTGTGAGCTCTTGGTGGTAGCTTGTCTGAACCTCTGACTAGGGGCTCATGCCTAGTCTTTCCCAAGTGTCCATGAGCTCACTGGTCCACCAAACCCCTATGCCGCCATTGTGGTGTGGGAGACTCACTCATCACACAGAAAGGTAATGAATAAAACATGAGCTTCTTCTGACAGAGAAGCCTTTCTGTGACCTCTCTGCCATGACAGATTCTCTCCTGGAGCACTTGGGTTTGTGTCTCATCTTTGCCCTTCCTTGCTGAGGAGCCTTAGCCAGACCCCTCACCCATCTAAGCTCGGCTAAAAAATAGCCAGCCTTATAAGTGTCCTTATAGGTGTCCCTATAGCCTTATAGGGAGCCAGTGAGATGGTGCAGGTGAGAGCAGTCTGGACATTATCAAATGCTCTCCAGACTTAAGATGCCAGGTATCTCCTCCTTAATGGGGCCAATTACCCTGTAGATACTCACTTCCCAGTGAGTTGCTAAAATATATGAAGATGAAGTAACATTAGGATCTGGAGCTATTAGAGGGATTCTAATTCCAGGGGCAGTGAAATTCTTGCCCTGGCAAAGCAGGGACTCTCTTCTTTGCTTCCACAGTGTCTCATGTCTTTCCTATCTTGTTTGTAGAACCAACCCCACTGAATTGTGAACGTCTATTTACATATCTGTTTTCCCTCAAGAACAAGGAGCCAGTCCTAGCCCTCCTTTTATCCATCGTATTGACATTCAACCTGCACCCAACAAGCACTCAGTACGTGTTTAATACTATGGGTAATATTTACTGAGCATTTACTCTGTGCCACTGACTTAAGCACCCAGCATCTGGCAATCCATTTCATCCTCCTGACAATAAAATTATCCTCATTTTATCGATCGGAGAAGCAAAGTTCAAGGATATTAAGTAACCTGCCTGGAGTCATGCAGCTTGTAAGTGGTAGATCGGGGATCTGGCATGTAAAGCTAGGTCTTCTGATTAGAGGCCGCTCTTAACCACTATATTTTCCTGCCTTTAAAACATTAACACTCTTGTAGAAAACTCAGACAATCAAAACAAAATGTAGCTAAGAGACAAAAAAATATTTGATTATGTTATATATAAACATAATTCTACTGCTTAGAGGTAACTACCCGTAGCATTTTCCCTCATCCTGTGGGTGGTGTTTTCATACTGCTGAGCTTATACTGTACGTGACTTTATAACTATTTTTTACTTTTACCATCTTATAATTATTTTTATGATAAAAATAGCCTTCTGTACAGGAGAGGATCATCGTTTACCCCAACACTCCCCCATAATTGGGCACTCTATTTTTCCCTTTCTCTGTCAAGTGATTCTGTGATTAACATTTTGGTGCACAAATCTTTTGTCTGGGTTGTATTTTTGCCTAGTTCGCGGAGAAGGATATTACGGAGATTTTTGATGCACACTGCCAAACGGCTTGCTGCGAAAATGGTACCAACTACATCCCCACCGGCAGGATCTGAGCAGGCCTTAGATGTCGGGCAGGAGGTTTTGGAGGAGGGGCGCGCAGAGATTGGAGGATTCTGAGGGGGGAGACAGCACCGGGAAGCAGTGAGTTGCCTACTTCAAAGTGTTCGGGGGGCTGGCCTTTCACCCACTTTGGGGAAAGAAGCCAAAGCTGCCTGAAGAAGTGGAATTCTATTGTCTAAGGCTGCACCTCCACCATCTGAGGGTCCCGACAACCCCCTATTTGCTCAGTGTGGCCAGTCCTCGGGCCTCCATTCATCAGCAGGACGATGTTATTGTCTTACATTCGACTGAAGAATAATGAAACAAGTTTCAAAAGCAAGGCAGCCCATCCAGAAAATATTCTTAGAGTTGTCTCCCCTTCTGTGTGTGTGTGTGTGTGTGTGTGTGTGTACATGCGTGTATGTGGGATGGTGGGAGGCAGCCAGTTAGCAAACAGTTACCATTAAGATAAATCAACTGATCAAAGGAATTGACTCTTGCCTTTTTTGCGGGTTTTCTGGGCTTCGTTTTGTTGGGTTGGGAACACCGCAGTGAATTCAGAGCACCATGCTGAGGCCTTTTCATTAATACCTGGGAGGCTGTCTCTAGCCTATGGCGCTTTGGTAGAGGAATTAGAAATATATAATTCACCAAGTGTCTAACCTCATATCTCGTGCGATCCCAGTTTTAATTATCCAAGAAAAGCATTTACTTTTCCTTGCCTTCATCTTGTGCTTGGAGAGGGTCTCTTGGCTTTCCCCATTTTTCCCTCCCTCCTTCTGTTCTCTTTAACTCTCTAGCAATTATGTCTTGACTGCAGGGCACTCGTATTTCCATTCAGGGGCTTCATTTTTATTGTTTGTCTTCACAATAACTATATTCACCTGTTTCTATCTCGGCTTTTTTTTTTTTTTTTTCTTTTAAATCCCAAAGATTCAGTGTGCTTTGCTTACCTTGGTCACAAGAGGAAAATGACCTCTAGTTATGTCAGAGCAGAAGACCTGGCCACAGGGGCAACAGCAGCCATGGAGGCTGCAGATTATTTGCAGTCACGAAATTGTATCCTTTGACAAACAGAATAAGGACCCACTTGAGAGGTCTAGTAGCCTTCTCCTTGGGTCCGTGAGAGCTCTCATATTGGCAAGAAGCATTGTTATTAAAACCATGGGTTTCAGAATCAGATTAACCTAAATTGAGGGTTGGCTCTACTTAATAGCTTATGAACTTGGCAATGTTTTCTGAGTCTCAGTGGCTTCATCTGTGAAATGGGTATAATGACATTTACCCCGTGGGGGTGGCCGGAGGACTTCAATGAGATAAATCATGTAGACCACTCAGCACAAGACCTGGCCTGTGTGCTTCATGAATGTTGGCTGCCATTATTTCAATAATTATTCTTATCATCGTTATTATTTGCTTGACTTATAAAATGTCTCACTTGCTCTATCCTCTAGTAAGGATTGTTTTCCTTTTCTTTCTAAACGTAGCCTCTATTTTTCTGATTATCTCAACAGATGAAAGGGAGGGGATAGTCTTTCCCACAACAGTTAATTGTGATAAGAATTGCACGTTTGATGTATTTCTCCTCCTTTTGTAATTGTTTGGGAAACAGCTGTCTGTTTCCATGGCTTGCCCAGTAGTGTTTGATTATGAGGTTAACTGATCTCTAAATGGATAAGGAGGTACACAGAGACACCAGAGAAAATATTTATGAAGAAGAAAGCATCTCAGACATAAATATGTATCTAGCTTATAATAGAGTTGTTCAAACTGGTGCTTTGCACTGCCACCTGGATGCATGGCTGAGAGCTTGCTGGTACATTTTTACTCCCACATATTCTCTCCTATGATGCCTACTCTAAAAACAATAAAATATTAATAATAAAAAAGGCCTTCCTGAGGATGCAGCGTGTTATGACAAGTTGTAGGGCATTAACAGCAATTCTGTGAAATGTAATTTGAGGCATATATTTTCAAAAAAGCCTGCCCCAAATCTATGGCATGCTTGATTCAGATCGGCTGCTGTGGTCAGACGTGTCTCCTCAAATTTTTCCTTTCATTGCTCCAGTTCACTTGCACAATTTTTTTCCTTGCCTTTCCTTCTGTGATCAATTTCCCATTTGCACAGAGCATCAAATCTCTCACAGGCTGGTTTCCTAATACTTGGAGAACTTTCCCTCTTTCTATTCTGTATTCTAGGGGGAAGGGTACAAAACAAGAAGACTTTAAAGTCAGTGAGTGATTTTTCTGTGTGTGGGTGTTTTAATCCTCTAGAATCAAGACCTTCATAAAAAAACAAAAGACCTAAATTCTTAGTATTTCTGGATCTTGCACCATTTGAATACATTGACAGCCCATCCACTTGGGCTTTCTCCTCATGCGATGAACTGAGCAGAGGACAATAAATCCACCTGGTTATTGCCCAGAATCCTAGGTTAGGTGTCTGATTTCCATGTGGGGCAATTGGCCTTGCTGGCTTCAGCCATCACAGCCTAGAGAGACTCTGGTCAGGAGCAGGAGGCAAGAGTGTAAGTGGGTCTCATAAAATCATCTCTCCCTATGTGTCACTTCCATCCCCTAGAAAGGATCCCTGAAGAGTGCTTGTCCTTAAGTGGAAGTGAAATGGGTTGATTTTTTTATGCAGCTGTTGGTGGGATAGGATGGAAATAATTGCGATTTAAAAAAATATTTTTATTTATTTGAGAGAGAGAAAAAAAGAGCGAGCACAAGTCGGGGTAGAGGCAGAGGGAAAGAGAGAAGCAGATTCTGCTGAGCAGGGAGGGAGGGAGCCTGATGCGGGACTTAATCCTTGGACCCTGAAATCCTGACCTGAGCTGAAGGTAGACAACTAACCGAGCCAGGTGCCCCAGATAATTGCAATTTTCATAAATCTGTCCACTGCTAATTTTTGAATGCTCGGTGGTGGGGACAATTCAATTCGTCTCGTGGGTGAGAAATTCTGGGGGAAAGGACTTGCTGGGACAGTTTATAGAAAAAAAGGAAGACATTTCAGACTCAGTACTTGCACAGTGTGGTCTGGCAGGAGAGTGCTAAGATGCTCTGCATAAAGAGAAAACAGTCATGGATAATTAGTTGCCCCTCCTTATTTGATGGTAAAAAGCAAGAATTTTGAAGAGACTGTTGGATAGTAATATTATCTCTACTTATTTACATTTCTTTACTCAATACTTTCCTGAGTGATTACTATGTCTCAGGGGCTGCTCTCCGTGTTTCCTGTGTGTTGGTTCACCGAATGCTCACAATCGTGGCAGGTAGGTGTTATTATCTGCGTTACACGGGTGTAAATGGAGGGGAATTTCACATAACATGAAATGAACCTTTTGAAAGTAGACAGTTCAGTGACATTCAATACGTTCATAAGGTTGTGCAACCTCAGCTTTGGTCTAGTTCCAGAACGTCTTGGTTCCCTTGAAAGAAAATCCTGTATTCATTCGTATTAGTTTTCTAGGGCTTTGGTAACAAAGTACCACAAACTTGGGTGGGCAGTGGCTTAAAAAAAAAAAAAAAAAAGAAAAGAAATGTATTGTCTCACCTTCCCGCAGGTTAGAAGTCTGAAATCAAAGTGTCTGTAGGGCTATGTTCTTTCTGAGACTCTAAGTAGGATCCCCCCTTGCCTCTTCCAGTTTCTGCTGTGGCTTCTGGTGATCCACAGCTTCCAGGTACCTCAGGTATTCTCTGCCTCCACCTTCAGAGGCTGTTCTTCACATTGTCCTTCCTTTCCCTATCTGTGTCTCTACCAGAATTCCCGCCTTTTTTGTTTTATTATTTATTATTTTCTAAAAAGGATTTTATTTTATTTATTCATGAGAGACACAGAGAGAGAAGCAGAGACACAGGCAGAGGGAGAAGTAGGCTCCCTGTGGGGATCCTGATGCAGGGCTCTATCCTAGGGCCCTGGGATCACGACCTGAGCCAAAGGCAGATGCTCAACCACTGAGCCACCCAGGTGCCCCCAAATTCCCCCTTTTTACAAGGACACCAGTCCTATATTGGATTAAGTGCCATCCTGATCATCTTGTTTTACATTGAG
The DNA here is from genome assembly GCF_048164855.1 of Canis lupus baileyi. Taxonomy (NCBI): domain Eukaryota; kingdom Metazoa; phylum Chordata; class Mammalia; order Carnivora; family Canidae; genus Canis; species Canis lupus. Next base: position 12,543,177 of record NC_132874.1, read on the forward strand.
TACCTCTGTAAAAGGTATTTGGTATTTCCAAATAGGGTTACATTCTGAGGTACTTGGGGTTAAGACTTCGATATATCTTTTTAGGGGAACATGATTTAACTCATAATATGCATTAAGGACTGATTTGTCATTTCTTTTGCCATGCTCCCCATCCCAGCCCCTGGCAACCACCGATCTGCTTCCTGTTACTATGGATTTACTTACCGTGGACATTTCATATAAATGAAATCCTACAATATGTGAACTTTCATGTCCAGCTTCTTTCACATAGCACAATGCTTTTGAGGTTCATTCAGGTTATAGCATACATTAATACTTACTTCTTTTTATGGCTGAATAATGTTATACTTGCTTTTCAAATGAAGATACGGAGGCACAGAAAGTGCATGTGATGCTTCCAAGATCACACAAAGAGGAGATATCAGAGGTGGGAATTGAACCTGGGAGACTATTTGAAAAGCTCGTGTGTCCCGAAGGAACATTGCCTCCAAGGAGCACAGAGAGAAAAGAGCACTAGAAGGAGTGCCAGCCAGAGACAAGGAGAGGAGGATGGTGCGTGTGACGTTCCCCAACAGCAAGAGGATGTCCAAGGTCATCCTGAGAAGCATGCCTTATATTCAGTTTTGTTTCTCGTTCTCTGCTTTGCCATCTTCTCCATTCTTCCCAAACCTTCCATAAACTTTTCCTTTTCGTATGAAATATGCTGAGGAAATAATAAAGGATGGCCCCTGGAATGAAGACAAGAGTTTGGAATAAAAAGTGACCTGGAAAATGCAAACCCTGGGTGTTTTATGAATCCGAGGATGTCTAGCAAAGCTATTTTATCCAAGAATTAAGGTAAGGTAGGATCTCAGGGGGCTATTGGATTTGGAGGCAGGCCCACATAGCTTTGTGTAATGAACTTGATGTCACCCAGAAACTTTGCTGTGTTCAACGTCATTCTATTGCCTTCATCATCCAGACTCAATGCATCCTCTTCACCTCCCCTTGGAGGAGTGGATGCTAAAGTCCTAGGGTGCCATGAGAGAAAATGTGGAAACTGTTCCTATGTCAGGTTGGTTCCAGAACAGTCCAGAAGCTTCAAGAATGGCAAGAGCCAACTTGTCACACCGGAAAAACATGGCTCTCCACATGCAAACAAGACTGGATTTTGATGATATTCAGAAGCGCCTTTCAAGGGTGAAGGCAGCATACTGGTTTCCTGGGGCCACCATAACAGTTGCCACAGGTGGTGGCTTCTACAGCAGAAATGTATTCTCTCACAGTTCTGGAGGCCAGACAAGGTGTCCATGACACTGATTCCTTCTGGAGGGCTCTGAGGGAGAGCCTGTTCCCTTTGGACATCAGTGGCCAGGGATGGTTCTCTCTAAGTGTTGAATGATAGGAGTATCCAATTGTTGCTGCCCCTGCTGGAAGCTTGGGCTAGGAGTCTCAGCTTGTGACAGACCCTGGGGTCGTCAGGATGGAGTCATTCAGTCAGAAGGAAACATGAGGTGTGTTGGTTCGGTGGATACACAGAGTTTGAGTAGTTAGTCCACAGAGGAAGGTAGACAAAATGGTCTGAACACACGTGTAGCCCTTACCTCAGAGTTATAAGATAAACCCACAATCTATGGTTTTACCTTATTGTGTAAGAATACCGTTTTTCTCCCCTTGCAGCATTGAGCTAAAAAAACAAAGGGTGCAAGTTTAATGAAAAATTAAGTACTGAATATCCTTTGCTCGAGAATGTTGGTGATGAATGTGAAACCTGCACAGTGCTTGTTGACATTTGCCACCAAACCCGGGAACTGTAGTAACATCACCGGCCATAGTTAAACCCAGAAAATGAAATCTTATAAAAAAACATCACCATCTAATTAAAAAATGAGTAGCTATTTTAAGATAGTTATGCCTAATGATGATGATGTCACATGTGCTGTTGTGTGTCTGGATCATGTCGGAAAGCATGACTTTTCAGTTTAGGTAAGATGATTATTCTTCTAAGTCGATTTCGCTTTTTCATGTGTACAAAGTGATAATTATTGGTGGGATGGCTCCAGTAGCAGAAGAAGAACGTCACAAATGGTTAAAATGATGTGGTTTTATATCTGTTTCTTCAAGAGAAAACCAGTTAATATAAATAATGGTTTGATTGTTTTTCTCACTCAGTTCATGGACTCAAAGTAAAGCTTCTGGAAGTTCATTCTGTCAAAGATATAGCATCTGCCACTATTGTAGTTTATCACTTCACTTAATAATGATCCAACAATGGGAGATGGTGGTAGTACTACAAATCCAGTTTTTGGTGGAGCTGAGCATCATGAGAGAAATAGTGTCATTACTAAATTAAGAAATCCGTGGAGCAGAAATGTATTTGGAATTAGATGTAGTGCGTTCATAGTTCATAATTGCATCCAAACAAGCTGTGCTAGTCTACCAACAAAATAGAAGCCATAGTTGATAGACATAAATATTTTTATTTACACACAGAGAAGCAAAACTACAAAATATTTGTAATGGAGCTGATGTCAAAGCGGAAAAGTGCTTCAGCCTGACAGAACAAGCTTTTTCTTTTCTGTAAGTTCCTAAATTTTAACAATGTTTGAGCCTCTAACGGGCTACTTTTGTGAATCAACTCAAACATACTACAATATATACTGATGTCCCCCCCTCCCCCGTGAACAAATAAGTCCTCTAAATTTTGTTTGCATTTTGTTCAGAGTCAGTTGGTAATCTTGAATCAAGTATTTGTGGAACAATCTGCCAAAAGATTTTGGTTCTGGAAGCTTTTCGTAAAATGCAATCATTGAGAACAACATTCATACCTACAAAACCAAAGGAAATATTGAACAGATTAAATAATTTGAATTTGAGAGTAAATAATTATGTTTCAAAATATCTCATGACCTTGCAGCATCTAAATTTGGCACAACATTGAAAAGAATCACAGAGAACATATTTGATGAATTTTATCTCATAAAAAATTGGTCAAAGAATGTTTCTCTGAATGACAAAAAAAAAAAAAAGGTACCTGTGAAAAGATTTGGACTTAGATATTAACACATTTCAATAAGGAAAGAATTAGAATTGAGAATATTTTCCATTTATCAGAATTTTTCTTCATTTACCAGTTCTTCACTTACCTCTAGGAGGAATATTTTCTTAATTAAAGATACTGTGGTTAACTGAGAAGTCAATCGAAGGCGTCAACAATTTCAAATTTGTAAACCATAAAATGCAACTTTGAAAAGATAGCAGGCATTTTTACTTAAAAATTTAAAAAATACTAAAAATATATTCTTTAGAGAGACACCTGTGACATGGTATTAGATATAGATATGACTCTATGATGGATTACAGTGTTTACGAACTGAGAATAATACTCTGCTTTTGCTCTTTATAACTGTTCAGACAAATCAGTCTAAATAATTAGAAATTTTTGCTTTCCTGTGCATTGTGTTTTGCTTGAAATGACTTTATTTATGAAAATAATTTTTAACTAGGACTATTTTATAACCTACTTTTATAATAAAATAAAAAACTTGTCAATCTGGGGCTCCTGGGTGGCTCAGTGAATTAAATGCCTGCCTTCAGCTCAGGTCATGATCTCAGGGTCTTGGGATTGAGTTCTGAGTCAGGCTCCCTGCAAGGAGTCTGCTTCTCCCTCTCCCTCTGCTCCTCCCCCTGCTCATGCTTTCTCAAATAAGGAAAATCTTAAAAAAAAATAGGCAATCTATAAATGCATACTTTAAAATTCATACTTTTATTTGTCTCTCACTTTCAAAAATTATATAGTTATATAGTTAAAACAGATGTCTATTTTGACTTTGTGTGTGTATTTTTCTTTTAAAGAGAGAGAGTGTGAGTGAGAGGGTTGGGAGAGGCAGAGGGAGAAAGGGAGAGAATCTCAAGCAGGCTCCACATCCAGCATGGAGCCCGAGGGGGGACTCGATCTCACAACCCTGAGATCATGACCTGAGCTGAAACCAAGAGTTAGATGCTTAACTGACTGAGCCACTCAAGTGTCCCGTGTGTGTTTTAACATTATGGGCTCATTTATGACTTTGAATGATGATCCATAGTCACTAACCCACTTCCAGGTTACTGAATGCCAAGAAGAGAAGGCCGCCTATGAATTCCCAGGTTAGGAAATGGATGTGCTTTGGGTAATCACTGGTCTTCCTCCTTCCCCAGCTCCCTTGACTTCTTTTTCCCCACAACCACACAGTAGCACTGGCTTCCATCTCTCACTCAGGTAACTCTTCATTCGGTAAGCAAACATTAAAAAATATATTTATTTTATTTAGGTAATTATATTTGCACTGAGTTTATGTCTTTAACAAATCATTTTGTTGTTTATTTACATTACAGTATATAGTTCCTGTCCAGGTAGAGGGAAAATGTCATTCTTTCAGTATGCCAGCATACTGCTACAAACACACTCACTAATGAGTTCATTAGGAGTCAAATAATTAGGTAATTGGTGTTTTAAATACCTCATATGATGCAGAAATCCACAGCGGGTTGTTTTATAGGTGACTGAGGAATTTGGGTGACATAGGAAAGACATTAGTGCTTTTCTCTTTTATGTCACTATGTTAGCTGACACCTCCATCACACCAAGGGACTTTTTAAAATGCCAGGCACTCTTTTAGGCTCTGGGGATTTAACAGTGAACACATGAGACAAAGCCTTTGTCCTGATAGAGCTTACCTTTGGTAACGGGAGAACGACACTAAAATAAATAATATAAAATGTGTCAGGTGGAGATGCGTGCTGAAGAGAAAAATAAACAGAGCTGGGGACACAGATGAGAGAGGTGCTGTTCTATGTAGTCGGAGAACACCTCCATGGTGTGGTGCAGAGACTGGGATGAAGTTAAAGAGAGCCAGTTGGATATGCGTGGGGAGGACAGGCCAGCCAGGGCTGAGGTGGGAGGAGATCGATCTGCTGGGCCTAAGGAAGAGGGAAGCATGGCTGGGAAGGAGCGAGTCATGGGAGGAGAGGAGATCAGAGGTTGTGGTGGGAAAGATCTCAGAGGGCCTTGGAAGCCAGAGTAAAGACTTTGGAATTCATCCTCGGTGAGATAGGGAACCACTGAAGGTTTTGCATGGTACTTGCAAAGGATTATTCATTCTGGCTATGTTGTAGAGACCCCCCCCCCCCCCACTGTGTGTGTGTGTGTGTGTGTGTGTGTGTGTGTGTGCACGTATGAGATGGGAACCAGAAGAGTGCACACTGGGGAGATCAGCGAGAAGGCTCTTGCAATGGCCCCAGCAACACATGATGAAGGCTTAGACTGGGTTGGTCCCACTGGAAGTATGTTTGAGAGCAAAGTTGATGTGGTTTCTGAGGAGAGGGAAGTAGGAGAAGCTTGAAGGCATTGGCCTGGATCTAGACAGAAGGGAGTCTGGCAAAGAAGCAGGTTGGGGTGGGGTGGAGTGGGGGAGCCACTCCTTAAACTGGAGATGCCTCTCAGACGTCCAAGGGAAATTGTAGTGGTTGGATGCTTATCTGCCTGTGCCCGGTTACTTCACCTGGAGATCGGGGCTGTCTTTAATACCTAGTTGGCCTGCTATAGGATTGCTGTGGGGACTGAGTTGCCAGGTAAAAATATCTTGCCAGAAGTCATGGGAACCACTCAACGGTTATTGTTATGAATATTTGTGATTTATTTGAATTTTCTGAGAAAATTCATACAAAAAGGAAAAAAAAAAAACATACTTCAGGGCAGTAAAGTCCATTCCTAGAGTCTAAGAATTAGAGCCAGAAGTGATCTTTAATCTCCACTAGTGCAAGCCCTAGTTTCATAGGCGAGAACACCATTGGATGGCCAGGGAGCCTCACAGTGAGTCTGGTTCAGAACCCAGGGCCGGTGTTCCCAAATCTTTCTATGACATAGCACTACCCATGGAACACTATAGTTTTCCCCTGGGATCCCGATTTTGAAGGGTGTTTGCTAAAAGCCCAAGACGATGAACATTTCTCAAGGCTTGTAACAGGTTTAATCTTCAGAGAACGAGGAGGGCAGTGGAGCCTGGAAATAAAACACCTTGAGTGAATTTCCATTGTGCCTTGTTTGGAGGATGGGGTGTGGGCAGCAGTGCTTTAGTGCCTCACAACTCCCAGGGGACCAGGCTCCTGAGGACAAGGCCTTGACTTGCTCAGTGGGGTGACCCACCCCTGTGAGACCCTCTTCTTTTGTTATCCAGCCTCCTCAGTCACAGGGACTCGCTCAGCCAGGGGAAATGGCAGATGAGATGGATGTAGCCACTGTACTTAATGCCCCTGAAGCATGGCTGTCTCTAAGATTCTCTGTATTTTGTCTTCCAAGAAGCATCCTTTCTTCCCAGTTCACTGATGTCTTCTCTTCCCCTTCATCTCCAACATCCAGCTTAATGACGCTCAGAAATTACAATACATACTTGGTATGTATTGTCTGGAGACAGTGATTAATACATAATTTATTCTTGAGCCCTTTTGAGAGCTTGAAGTTTCTACAGAGAGCCCTTGTGGTGGGCCTGGAAGTGAGTTCATCGGATCCTTTTCCATTATGGCCCGTAGCAGCTGGGAGTGCTGGCAGGTTGAGGGCTGGAGTATTCCCAGGGCTTTCTAGGTCTTCCCAAAGTCGGGACTTCTCACTAGCTCCTCAACCAGAGGAGATGACTGAGCTCTCCCCTTGCCTGGGAGTATGCACTCAGCCAACAGTGCAGATGGATAATGGGGAGAGGTTCTTGCCTCTCTTGAAGGGTCTAGCCCATCCTTTGGTCTAGCCTGGGCACCTGTGGTCTAGCCTGGGGTGCCTTGGGGCGAACTGGGCACTGGGCCATAGGCCTGAGGCAGTGCAGGGTGAGTGTGAGAGACGGGGTTGGGGGGCAGGCTCAACTCAGAGGCTGCACCAGTTTCCCTACCCCACATCCATCCCCCATCCCACCTCCCTTGGTGGAAAAGTCTACTTTTGTTTGTAGCAGGAATGTTATACACTCCTGATGAGCCAATGAGATGGAAGAGAAGCCCACAGAATGGGCTATTTCCATTAAATAATTATTAATTAATTATTAATTTCCCTATTAATTCCCATTAAATGGGAAAGTTATTGCTTTCTCAATTAAAAAAAAAATCATAGGGTACAGAGTAGGATTTTTGATCATGGAACTGAAAGTCCCATGCTAAGGATGGCGAGGCATAAAGACACAGGATCCTGGGACTTTGGTGACACCACAGACATGCCACACCAATTCTTTACTCGGACCTACTGCTAGGTGAGGAAAAGCCATCTGCCCCCGTGTGACTGAGCCACTTGTATGAGAGGTTGGTTCCAGGCGGCTGAAAGCAGCTCAAACCACTGACTGCTTCTCCTCGCTTCAGCTAGAGGCGTGGCTTTGCCACTCACCTGCCACCGAGCCCTAGGATAGCACTTAAACCCTGCAAGACTCAGTTTCCCCATTTCTGAAATGAGGACAATAATATGTTCCCTGCAGGTGGGTCCTGAGAGTTCCAGAGACTTCTGTGAGCCTTGAGCACTTTGTGGGCTTCTGCTGTTGTCGGAAACCACTAGGCTCTGCCCTCTTGGGAGTGGTGTGGTTTGATGAGGTAGTTATGGGCGGTGGGAGCATTTAGAGCGGGAGACAGTTGAGTCTCAGAGAACAGGCCAAGAGCTGGAAAATCTTGGAGGAGGATCTGTCCATCCACCAGGAAGGAGAACCGAAGGTGTGAACTTGCTTGAGGCTAAGGCTGGCTCAGCTAAGTTCCCTCAGGCATTTCTTATGAGTCAGGAAACCAGGGCCTATGTGTGGGTGGCCTCGGTGTGCAGGTAGGTGTAAGCCTCTGAGTGGTTGCAGCTGGTGAGAAGTAGGGAGCTGAGGCTGCAGGTAGGTCCTCCTGACGATGATGGAAGAAATGTGTGTATGTGTGTCCGGCAGTGTGTGCCATGTTGGGCCTTGGGCCATGGAAGTTCAGCAAGAGATTTTTTAAGAAATGGAAATCTAATTTTTCACTTTCTTGTTTTAAAAACCCTTGGCTGCTCTAGGCATATACCTAAGAGCATTGGGGAGTGACGGCTAAAGGGTGCAAGGTTTCTTTTTGGGGTCAAAGTTCCCAACTTGATGGTGGTGATGAGCACAGAGGTCTGTGAATCTACAACAAACCATTGGACTGTGCACTTCATGCGGATGAATTGTATGGTATTTGAATCATATCTCAGTAAAATGATGTAAAAGAAAAATAATGCTTTGCTAGTTTCTTATTGTCAACATGTCAACAAGAGCTTTTCTGGAATTGCCTTCTGTTGGCTGCTCTAGTCTGACTGACCACTACCTGCCCAGGAGCATCTTTTTTTTTTAGACCGGGGGCCGAAGAGAGAGTCCTAGGCAGGCCCCACGCCCAGCATGGAGCCCCATGCGGGGCTTGATCTCTCCACCTTGAGATCATGATCTGAGCTGATATCAAGAGTCAGAACTGTAACCGGGTGAGCCACCCAGGCGCCCCTGCCCGGGTGCATCTTTATCTCCAGTCACAGGGAACTTTTTATATTCCTCTGGCTGCGTCATGTGGTTTCACGCCTCTGTTGTGATGCTCGTTTCTTCCTCTTTATCTAATGGAATCCTAGCTCTGGTCCTGCAAAATTAAACTCCACCAACGTTGCTTTGGGAGAGCCTTTCCTGATGTTGATTGTTCCTCATACTATTTGTTCATTTAGCTGTGGGCCCCCCTGCCAGCCCACAAGCACCTTGCAGGCGTGGACTATGTTGGAGTTGACACCGTGTCTCTAGCCAGTCGGATTCCAGAGGATGTGGGGAGTAGGCAGGGTGCTATCTGGGCAGGGAGGATTAGTCCCTATCTAGGCTGGTTTTGTTTAGGATTGCCTTGACACCAGGAAAATAAAATGCAGACCCCCGTGAGTTTTATCATTGTTTTTACATTTTCTGCCATTTCCCCTTGGGGCTTTGTCCTGCGGTTACCTGCTCCCACCCACCCCGCTTTGGTGACTCTTTACTGTAGGGCCTTGCATAGACTACGTACTTTGTGAATGAGTCAGGGTGGCTGGGTCCCAAGGCCAGGCAAAGGCTGGGATGGAAGGATTGCCCTAGGAAATGGCCAGAACAAAGCCATGCTCAACAGACCTTGCCAGAAAGAGGGAGGCTGAGGACCTGTAAGGAAACCTGGCAACTCCAGGAAGCCGGCCGATTCCAGGTTTAACAAAGGCAGGAAGAAGTCAGATAGAAAGGTACATGGTAACTATTGTGGCTTAAAATGTTCCCCATGTGCCTTTCTTCAGCGGCTTTCCCTGTAGATCATTGGTCTCCTGTTCTGGGAACTTCCTCCCCTCCTATCGGCTACAAAGGCTTGTGTTGGCAACGATTCCACATCTGGAGCTTCTAAGAAAAGCAACTGGTTTCCCATCTCACCATCTTCAATTATCGAGCACCTACTAGGTTTCTGGCACCGTGCCAGGTACCTACCTTACATCAGGCATAAAATTAGGCACTCCAAATGTATTATCTCATCCCATCTGTTAAGGAAATCCATGAGCATGTTAAATAGGGTAAGAAACATTAGCTGCTGGGACGACAACCCTAAAATCTCAGTGGGTTAATACAATAAGATTACTGTTTTGTTCATATCACAGTCCACCATGACGTGTGTGTGTGTGCGTGTGTGTGTGTGCAGTGCGCACGTTGGGAAGGGGGCTCCGTTCGTTGTAGTCTTTCAGGGACCCAGAATCCTTCCAGCTAGTGGCTTCACTTCCTGTAGGACCTCTGAGTCCTCTGTTGGGATTCTGGATCCAGCTGGCTAAGGAGGAAGAGACCATGCATGGAAGATTGTGGGAAAGGTTTCAGAGGCCGGACCTGGTAGGAACGTCCAACCCCTCTATCCACATTCCATTGGCTAGAGCTCATTCATGTGGGCACTGCAGATGATGCTGGAAAATGTGCAGCTGTGTGCCCAGACAGAGAATGAACTCGAGGCGGTGTGAACACAAAGCATTGTGTCTAACACAAAGAGATAGTTACTACTGCCACTATTTTACAAATAGGCTAATGTTAGCCATCTTACAACTGAATAAGGAACTTCCCTGAGAGAAAGTTGGTCTTTGACTCTTCTGAAGTCAAAATCTGTACTTTGCACAGATTCTAACACATAGAAAGTATTCAATGTATCTGTTGTGTGGGATTGAGTCAGAGAAGCTAAAGCTCACAGCAGAGTGGTGAGTGAGTCCTAAATACATCCTCACTTCTCTGAGACCGCCTGGTTTTCCACGTACGCTGGCAGCCCTTCCCTACTGGCTGGAAGTTGCCAGCTGGAATCCCCAGCTCCCCCGCGCAGGGCTGATGCTTCATGGTGAGGCTTCTTGCCAGCTGGGCAGCCTGAGGTCACTTTGGAAGACTCCCTCTCTGAAGTTTCTTCAGTGGACTAAGAGAGCCTGGTGACCCAGGAATACAAGGCATTTGTCATGGAGAAGGAGAAAGAGGAACAGCTCTGTTGAAGCTAATAGTTCCAGCTTTCTCATTGAGGAGAAAGAATAGGTGATTATCCCCAAGAGGATTGTCTACTTGTGATGAGCACTGATGGCTTCAGAGGGACAATCCCTCCCTTCCTTCCACCCTCCCTTTCTTCTTCCCCCTTTGCCACATGCTAGACATTATACATGATCCTTCAGGAATGTTCCACTGCTTCGACCTCCTGGGCCCTTTTACTCGGGAAGGTAGCCTATGAAATGTCATATTATTCCCAACCCAAACACTCCACTCATAAATACCTAAATGACCATTCCTTTCTTTTTCATAATTATGTTTCCTTCCCCCATCCTTCCCATGACCTTTCCCTCCCCTCCCGCCATGACCTACTCAGTGATTATCATTGTGGATATCTGAGAATGGCCACAAATGAAGCAGGGACTAGTAAAACTCGACCAGAGGGAGAGGAAAAGGCTCCCGAGAATGGAAATCATCAAAAACAAAGACTGAAGATAAGGTTTAAAGAGCTTCATCATTATTAATTTAGGAGGCTTAAGGAGGGTTGGCAACAACAAAAGGCCAGTAAGAAAATCCTAATGATCAGCCTGCCAAGCATGGGAAGGTTGTCCAATCCTCTGAGAGCCAGAATGATTGCAGGGCTTTCAATTCCCTTTGTTCTTCCATTGGGGCCAGTGGGACTGTATTGTGTAGGCAACAGGCCCCAGGAGGCGGGCAGGGCAGAACAGGTCTGCAGCGGATGGCCTGTCCCTGTGGGTTGTTGGCAGCATTCGAGAAGGCTCAGCAGTGCTGGGCAGTCTAATGGGCATGTCTAATCGAATATGAAAACTATGTAATGATGGGTCTGGCCTGGACATGGATGGTCAGAGTGGAAGGTGCCTACCAGGCCGAATCAGGGCACAGGCGAGCTCCCCCCTGTGCCAGGCGATGCCCATTTAGTAAAGTTGCTGAGTTGGGGGTGAGGGGTGGCCCAGAGGTGTTAGGACAGGAATGGGAACAGCTAAGGCAGGTGGCGGGTGGGAGAAGCAGTGGGGAGTGGGTTTTGTCAACCAGTATTCAGCGTTTCAGTATTTTAATAACCCATCCAGCTGTCCGGTGCACACCAGCTGAATTCTTGCCTGGGGAACGTCACCCTATAATTTGCACTGCTGTGGCGACTGAGCCATGAAATAGAACTGGGTCTCTTTGGTGGAACCATTTTGGTTCTATTGGAGGAAGTTAATCAGGCATCGTAGCTGACAGTTCCCAAGAGAGCAAATTTCAAGGGACATCAAGGCTAGTTACCCTTGACCTCTCTGACTTTCGGAAACGTGTCTGTCCTTCGGATACCTCCCCACTCCCTCCATGCAGCCCTCTTTGGTCTCTTTCCCTATCGGGGCTCTTGCTTTCAAATCCTCATGTAGGTCCCATGTATTTTAATCATAGGCAAGGAGAAGGCAGCTCATGGGTTGTCATTAGGATGATAGGATGTGAAATGACCACTGTATTGTTTTCATTTCTCCAAGACAGCAGCCTGGTGTTCTGCGTTGTCAGCTCATTAGAGGATGTCACTGAGAAATGCAAAATAGCCCAGCTCCAGCGCTAGCAGCTCCTTCCAATTCCCTCAGCACAGAACATCAGAGTTGGAGCATGCTAATCTGATTTCATCACTTGGGCAGTGGAGTTTTTTATTGAGCTCACTCAGAGGTGGCTGCAGGGCTAAAAAAGAAAAAAAAAAAAATCAGTTACCCCCCTGCCCCGCTTTTTGGGCAGATAGCAGGTATGTTTCCATATATCATATCCTGCCTTGTTTTACAAAGAATTTAGTCTCTTCTCAATCTGACATGTCTCAGCTTAAACCCAAGACAGGTGGTTCCAATATTAAAGTATTTAAGAAAGGAGAAGTTAGGGGAACAGTGATTCTCTCTATAAAAGAACGGTTGACTTTAAACAAACGACCTATCTTTGGACTTTTCACTATACTTTAAGCTACCTCAATTTATATAATGAAGGAAGAGATTCCTTTATTGGAGCAGAGTGGGTTCAGAATTACCTCATAGGGCTTCTCATGCTCTCTTTCCAAATACTCGGATGCCAGAGGACCAGGATTTTGCACGCTGGTGCTGTACAGCTAAGTGCAGAAGGGGTCACAGCCAAGCTACAACTTCTTCAGTCACATATTCTAAAGCAAAATGGCAAGTTTTCCATGCTATTCCATAATCGATCTGTTTTTTTGATATAAAATGTTGTATCTGATTTTTGATATTGAAGAAGTTCCTCTCATCTCCCCAAACCTTTGGAAGAGGTGATAATCTTCTTGGCACACTCTGGGGGCCCTCCTGTAGCCTCCATCAGACGAAGTCCTAGCCTTGGAGAGGCCAGAGGCCCAAGCATTCAGATGAAACTCTGGCATTTCCAGGCCTTTTTGGTTCCCCAAGATCCAGCCTCTTTTGTCATTTTATTTGCATTCTTGGGCTTTTGAGATGGTCTGTTCCTTTCCCAGGCCTACTGACTGAAAAAAGCTGGAGAGGAGAGTGGGTGTATATTTCAGGGTTTCAAAAACTTCCATGTGCTTTGAGTTTGGGTAAAACCATGCTCTTGGGTCTAAGTTTTTCTATGTATAAAATACAGCTCAGAAAATTCCATCCCTAGATGGTTTTATGAAGGCTATCTACGTCTCAAAATGCATGAGTCCCCCTAGGACCCAGATGGTGACCATTAGTGTCACTGAAAGAAACCAAAGTACCTTGGAGAAGAGGCTGATTTCAGCCCAGGAAGGTAAACATAGATGATCTGAGAGTGTCTTCTTTTCCAGAAATGCAAGCAAACATTTAAACACTGAAAAAACCCCCAAAACCCCAAACCCAGAAAAACATTTAAATACTACCAGGATGTGTCAAAAAGACTCAGGAACCAGCTTGAGTAAGCTCCTGCTGATAAAGGTGAGACAATTTATGTGTTAGTAAAGAAAATCACTGTGCTGTTGGGACATATCCAATACCTTTTATGTCCTCAAGTTCATAAGTGATTCTTATAAGGAAAGATCTTATTGGTCACCTCTGGAGGACTCTAGCAAGCTACCTCAACATTTTAGGAACTGATAAGTGAAAGAATCAAGCATTTATTTACATCTACTATATAAATTCTCCCTCAGGGAAACCAAAAAGTTGCTTGGGAAGTTTTTCTTTATGCAACTAGTCACGCTAACAAATAAAAAAAATGAACGATGGAATTGGAATATCACATTTTACAACCCCGATGAATACATGGATCTGGGTCACAGTGTCTCAAATTTGCACTGATTGACATTTTGGGCCAGATAATTCTTTGCGTTGAGGACCTGTGTTGTGGATGGTAGCAGCATTCCTGGGTGTGTACCCACTGGATTCTAGAAGCATCCCCTCTCCCAGCTCTGACAACTAAAAATGTCAGCAAAGGTTGCCCTATGTTCCTTGGGAGGGCAAAGTCACTCTGGTTGAGAGCCACTGCTTCGGGCAATAATCATGGATGGTTGATAATATCACAAAAAGAGGGACAACCAGAATTTATACATCTCCTGGTTGAAGTATGCACTACTACCTTTGACAGTCTTGTGAAAACAAAAACAAACTTATCTGCACTAAGCCTCTGTCTCTTTCGCAGAAATATGAGACACACACACACACACACACACACACACTCATGCACATACGCAAATCAACCAGCATTATAGGGTTGCAATCAGTACAATCCAGACTGTCAAATGCTAGGTACAAATGACATGTTTAATTCAACAAAAATTTGCAAGAAATAAGCAACAATAGAGGGAGAACATATAGATTCAAAGAGTATATCAACCGATTACTCCGTCTGGACCTTCTCTGGATCCCAATTTAAACAAACTGTCAAAAATTTATAACATATATAAGGAAATGCAGTGGTATTAAGGAATTATTAGATTTTTTTAAAAAGATTTATTTATTATTCATGATAGAGAGAGAGAGAGAGAGAGAGGCAGAGACACAGGCAGAGGGAGAAGCAGGCTCCATGCAGGGAGCCCAACGTGGGACTCGATCCCGGGTCTCCAGGATCGCGCCCTGGGCCAAAGGCAGGCGCCAAACCACTGAGCCACCCAGGGATCCCTACTTATTAGATTTTTTATGTGTGATAATGGCATTGTGGTTATGTTTTTAAAAGTCCTTCTCTTTGATAGATATGAACTGAGTAATCATAGAGGAAAGAATGTGATATCTGGGATTTGCTTTAAAATAACCCAGAAAGGGGGCTCATAGATGAAATAAGATTAGCTAGGTATTGATAATCATTGAAGGTGGATGATGGGAACATCAAATTCATTAAACTCTTACCTATTTTTCATGTTTGACCCTTTCTATAACACAAAGCTAAAAAAATTCAGAGGCCCTCAGAGGAGGCCCCAAGATTGAGAGCTGCATGTAATCCATCGGGTCAGCTTCGCCCCTCGAGATCTGACTGGAACACGCAGTAGACAGGCAGTTCCTTTTCCTGCCCTGGACTCTGCAAGTAGAGATGAATAGACGGGTCAGCCCTCTTCCTCGTGTTAATTAGCTATTAATCGTTCTAAGTAATGGATTAACTGATTCATGATTTTCATAAATTTATTGGCCCTCCAGTTAATGAAGAGCCTAATGCAGTCCCTTTCGGTATATATCACCTCTTTGCAGGGCTGGCACGTCCTTTTCGGCAACCTGCTGAGTCTGGCTACGGGGAGGGGACGACAGCTGCTCGAATTTTGGGCTGGAGGAGCCTGGCGGGTCGTGTCCATCCGGAAGACGGGGAGCCGGGGGATACTGGCTGGAGAGAATGAAGGTGTCCTGGTGACACTGATGCGCACGCACTTCCAGCGTGGGCGCGGGCATGGCCAGGGACGCTGCTTGCTGTCTGCTGTCAGCATAATGGTTCCACAGCATAACCTGTGTCCTCTTGGCCTCCCTCCTCCAGCCCCTCGTCCTCCTTCTGCCGGCCCCCCTCGCCCACCCCATCCTCATTGCCTCCGGGGAAGGAAGTGGCTGGATGGGAGCAAATGGTTTGGGCACTTTGTGCTGTCTTACACTGTTTCAAAGAACTACGCCCTTAAGGAGAAATGTCAGGAGAGGAGACTGGCTCCCTGTATCCACCATTACCCCCAAATCTGGGTAAGGTTTCCCCCGGGGTTAAGTAAGGAGTAAAGACAGTGGGTAAGTGATGATCATCTGGAGAGAGGCGCAGTGCGTGCCTCCTACTTGCAGGGTCTGACCCTGGACCTACAGGCAAACCTATAGGCATGCACCCCACATTTTAATGGGCTCCACTGAAAATGATGATTTGGGGGCTCAGAGGTCTGCAGCCCCAGCTACTCATTAGAATTTCTGGAGCATTTGCTTCACATCTTTGCCCCTCTCCCCTGGACCCTAGATCTGCCCCCCTTGCCTTGTTCTACGGGTGGTTGCTCTTCTCACTTTATAATAAAAATGGACACAAACTGCATTTCCCAACCTCAGCTCCACAGTTACTCGTATTGCCATCTGCTCCTCAGTGTCTTCTCTTTTCCAGAGGGGTTGTGAGTGCCCTTTCCTTTCCAGGGTTAATTCCTTTGCCACTGGGCTGCTGGGACCGGCCCAAGCGTCCCCTACCCCGGGGTTACACCCCCTCTGTGCTGCCTGCCCATCAAAATGTGTTCCCATCCCTCTCATTCCGCCTCACCAAACGCGATCACTAAAACAATACTGATATAATTTCATGGATTTTTTTTCCTAAGTGAAAAAGCTATGCATCCTCCAGCCTCCAAAGGAACTCAGAAAAATTTAAAAATACCAAATACCGTGAGGTAGAAAATAAAATCCACCTTTAAGCTGATCAACAAAACATGGCACTGCTAGCCAATCGCTGTATATCATCTTAGTCTTTTTATACTTGCGTTTTGTGTGTGTACATAGACATCCCCAAATTGAGATCAGATTATATACATCTTTTATATCTTCCTTTATTCATTTAAACTGTGCGCATTCACCCGTGTTTTGAAATATACTTCTACAATATACGTCTTCATTAGCCAGTACCTTGTATTGGTCTTTTAGGTTGTTGCAAATTGTATTACACGCGTACTATGTTTTTGTGACAAATAGCCTAATTGTACCTAATTACTTTTGCACGTCATTCTGGGTTTTTTAAAATACCAAGTTGGGAAATGTTTTTTTGAAAAAATGTTTATCACTGTTGTTCCCTACTTATGCTTCTTCTTATTTTTTTTTTAAGATTTTATTTATTTATTTATCAGAGACACAGAGAGAGAGAGAGAGAGAGGCAGAGACACAGGCAGAGGGAGAAGCAGGCTCCATGCAGGGAGCCCGACGTGGGACTCGATCCCAGGTTTCCAAGACCACACCCTGGACTGAAGGTGGCACTAAACCGCTGAGCCGCCCTGGCTGCCCCACTTATGCTTCTTATTGTCTCCTTGGTATGCCAACGTGGATCTCTATGGCTCTGCAGTAATGGTGAGGAAGAGGCTGGTATTGACCCCCATGGTGCAAACCCCAGTGATCTCAGTCATGATGTTCTCGTGTTTCCTTCCCCAAGGGCCTTCTCTCTTGACCTTAGTGACCCAGTGCTCACTCCACTTGATTTCTCTATTGGCATCTCTGTTCACGTCTCTTTCCCCATGTTCTCTTAACACTGGTGCAACCTAATGCTCTTCCTTCAGCCCTCCTGCTCTCACCCTCTCCCTCGAAAAACGTCCTTCATCTCCTATGTGCAGATGACTGTCAGGCACACCACACACTTCCAACTGCTGGAAAACGTGTCCATTGCTCATTCTAAGAGCAACTCTGACCCAGTGTCACCCAGGGAAGCCAGAGAGACTTGTGTGGTCCAGGCTGGAAGGGAATGTTGAATGTTGGGAAACTGTCTGGCCTCCAAGGGGATCTAAAGATAACTCAAATCCTATATTCACGGTTTCAAAGACCATCAAAAAGGAAGTCCAAACCGAGTGCACAGCAACTGGTTCTTCCCCAAATTGATTCTCTCCCAACCTCCTCCCAAACTATTCTGAAACTCTTCCCTTTCAAATCCTGGAAAACTCACTCATTCTTCCTCCTCATGCCTTACCTCTGGTTACTTCGTCCTCTTGCTTGCAGGGTCCTTACTACCCTGCACCTATTCTCCTTGAGGCTGAGTTGCCAATAGGAGTGTCCTTGTTCTCATGGTAATAGCACTCTGGGGAGTGAAGGACAAGAAAAGAGGAAAGGAATCAGAACCGGCAATAAACTCTGCTTTCCTGTATATACCATCCTGCCTATTGCACACATTCTTTCCCCCCATTCCTGAATTCTCTATCTCACCTAATGACAAAATGCCCAAGTTAGAATCTGCTATAGATTGAATGTCTGTGTCCTCCTAATTTTTTAAAAAGATTTTATTTATTTATTCATGAAACAGAGAGAGAGAGAGAGAGGCAGAGACATAGGGAGAGGGAGAAGCAGACTCCCTGTGGGGAGCCTGATGTGGGACTCAATCCCAGGACCCCAGGATCACAACCTGAGCCAAAGGCAGATGCTCAACCACTGAGCCACCCAGGTGTCCCAAGTGTCCCCCAAATTTATATGTTGAAACCTAACCCCAATGTGATGGTGTTGGGAAGTGGGGTCTTTGGGAGGTGATTAGGTCATGAAGGTGGAGCCTTATAACGCTGAGAGCTTCCTCTCCAGTTCTGCCGTGTGACATTACAGTGACAAGTCACAAATGTACGAATCAGGAAGCTGGCTTTCACCAGACACTTAATCTGGCACCTTGATCGTGGCCTCCCTGGCGTAGAGAACGGTGAGAAATGAATGCCTGTTGTTCACAAGCCACCGAGTGTATGGCATTCTGTTATAGTGGCCCAAACAGACTAGGATAGAAACCCTGAGATTCTCTTTTTCCTTCCATGGCTCATAACTATTGGTCACCAACTTTTCCAAATCCTATTGCAGAAATGTCTGTTGACTTTGTTCCTTTTCTTACTGCCACTGGCAAAGGCTTGGCTCAGATCATCCTCAAATCTTAGTTGGTTATTTCTGAGTCTGTGAATTGACCTTCTTGATACTTCTCTCTCTCACCCCCAATCTACTGTAGACAAGGTACTGCTGAGAAGCACATCTGGTCACCTTGCTCCATTGCTTGACAATCACTCATGGCTCTCATGACATGCATGTGGTTCAAGGTCCTCTTTTGGGCACTCACAGCCCTCCGTACCATCCTTCCTTCGGGTTCTTTTTCATTGCTCTCCTCAATGACCCTGCACACTCTGGCTGCATCGTGTGGTCTATTTATGGCCCTCCCATCTTCCCTTTACTTTCACACTTTGACTTTTCTGTTCATGAGGTTTTTATTCCCTGGAACTCCCTTACACACCCGTCTAGCTGAGTAACTCCAGCCAGTTCCCTTTATCCAGTTTCATTGCCACCTCCTGCCTGAGACCTCCCTCCTTGCTATATTCACCAACCACAGGCTCAATGCATGTGCTCTCCACTTAGGGCCAACAGGAGTTTCTCCGTGCCTCCATGATATCACTTATCACATTCAGTTTGTCTTTTCTACTACATTGTAAGCTCAAGAACAGGGACATCATTCACTTGTAAAATCTCCACTATCTAATGCACAGAAGTTGCTACATCATTGATGTCTTATCCACACAAAATAAATTAGTGTTTGCTCACCTTCTGTGGGCCTCTTTGTATTATTGTGTGAAGTCTAAGAGAGCCTCTCATTCCTGCTTATAAGAACTCTATAAGAATTTCACTCTAAATTCAGGTATCTGTCTTAGCAGGTAGGCAATCTGAATGAAATAGTGGAAGAAATTCATTGGTATAAAAAGATTCCGTTAAATCAAAGCTGCCGTGCAATAGAGCACAGTTGTAAACAAAGCTGCTATGTGTGAAAATAGATTTATCAAGCAGAAGTATTAGCGTATTACTAGTCACTTTGCAGAATAAATCACCTTTGCATCTGTTCCTCTTTGCTGTTCAGTACTATGACCTATGAGACACAAAGGAAATAGCCATCACCTAGTCCTGTAGACCCTTCCTCCAAAAATTTTTCTAATTTGACTACTTTTCTCCATCTTCTCTGCCAATGCTGTGCTCAGACCACTTTCCTCTCATTTCTAGGTTATTGCAATCCCTCTGGCTAACATCAGGCCTCATCTTAGATAGTACTCAGCTTCGATAACATTTTTTTTTTTTAATTTTCTACCCTCCAAGATGGGATCAGGTGATGTGCCTACATATTCCTATACATTATACTGTAACTGCTTTAACTTTTCCGTGTCCTCTATCAGACTTCAAGTTATTTCCACTGCCTGCACATAATAAATACTCAATAAATTTTCATTGCTCAAAAGAATGACAAAGGTATGTATCATGATACTTTGAACATATAGCTTTGTTACATCATATCTATTAACTGGAGCAAGACACATTTATATTTTTGGCATGACAAATCAGGCTGTTTAGTGAATTGCATTTAATTGGGTTAGGAAATACATCTTTTATGGCCACTGTTGCCCTTACACTTTTCAACACAGATTAAGATTTACCTAATGTCATATGTAATGAGAGTTATGTCTCAAATATGAAGCTGGGTGCTTGAATATACTTTCTTTCTCCTTCTTACAGTTTTTCATCAGTAATGAAATACTGATAGTAATTAGATAGTAATCAGATAAGGGATAGTAATCAGATCTATTAGCAAATGGTGCTGTCAAGAGTGGATTCCCATCTTGAAAGAATGTACGTGTTTCTCTAAGCACCTGAGTTTCTACTAGAAAGGTACTCATTCCCTGGGAAGACTAAACCAGGTGTTGCAAATGGTTTTGAAGTCCCCTAATCGATAGATATCCACCCACCATCCATTCATAGCTTCAGAGCTCTCAGAAGAAATCCCCAAGCTTTACATTTTTTTTAAAGAAATGAGGTCAAATGTTATATTTTTAAAACACCTTACAAGTCATTCCCAACAGCACATTTCTTCCTTTTTCTCCATGTGAATGACTTCCAGCAATTTGATTCTGCTTGCAAATTGAACAGGGGGAATTTTTTTTTTTTTATGACATTCTGAGGGGTTGAAGTAGTTTCTTAAAATTAAAAGTCAATTGAAGGGAAAGACTTCACGAAAAGTAGGACTGGAGACAAAACAAGATTTAAAAAATATCCTGTTTTCATTCAAGAAAGTAAAAATCAAGTACCGACTCCCTCTCTCCTCTTATTTAAACACAGGTAAAATCTCCTGAGTTCTTGTGCCCATCAGAAAAGAGGGGCAGTCAAAGATCCATGTGATCAAGCTGTTCTGTCTCTGCTTGCCTGGCAGCAGCTTCAAAGGCAGGATACCTGGAAGAGAAATTCGTGGCCCCAGGAAACTGAGACATGGAACTGGGATGTTAGTGACAGGCACGGTGAGCTGCCGAGAAATTGCAGATGGAAAGAGAAAATGCCCCGCCATCTTCCTTCATCAAATCCCATAACACAAACTGGAACAAGATGCTGTCTGTTCAGATGATGTGAGTGAGAAGTGCCTGTCATGGAAGACATGAATTGAGTGAGATCTTAAAAGATAGCTCAAGGGGCAAAGAAAGAGGAGGAAAGAACTGCAGTAGCATTGGTTCAGGGAGGGAAGGACAAGCCTACATGACAAGAAGAGGAAGGTCAGGTTGGTGAGACCATCCGGTGTGTGGAAGGGGGTGGGGGAGGTCCGAACCAGGAGTTATATGGGTGCCTCTGACTCCTTTGATTTCAGGAGACCCTGACAACCAAAATGTCATTCCTCATGGGGATAAGTTACCAGAAGACCACAAGGAAATGGGAGCCGGGACCTTGTCAAGTTCACTCCCACATCTTCAGTAATCTTATTTGGTTAAGGTCAGAGCAAATAGAATGCAGAACCTAGATTTTGGGGAGACTGGAATTAGCTGTTCAGTGGGGAGAGAAGAAGGAATTTTTGTGGGAGTCAATGTTAAGGGTTGGGTTGTTTCCCCCCTATAGTTCCTATTTTGAGCACCTACTCCTGAGTACTTCAGAATGTGGCTTCTTGACAGAGGCAATCAAGTGAGGTAATCAGGTGAGGTCAGTAGGGTAGACCCTAATCCCATATGACTGTGTCCATGTAAGGAGGGGAATTTGCCACAGAGACAGGCATGCAGGCAGAAGACAAGATGAGCATGAAGATGGCCATCGGTAAGCCAGGGAGAAGGGCATAGCACAGATCCTTCCCTCAGGGCCCTCAGAAGGAGGCAAGCCCGACAATACTTGGCTTTAGGATTTCACGGTCTTTATAACCAGGAGGCAATAATTTCCTTTGGTCAAGCCACCCAGTCTGTTGTATGTTGTGGCAGCAGCTCTAGTAAACCAGGACAGTGGGCCAGTGCAAGCAGCTTCTTTCCTTCAGGGGAGGTTAGAGAAGTCAAGGGTTCTTGAGACTTTGCAAGGCAAGGTGGGTTTCTTCTCAGGTAATACCTGGAAACTCCAATGGTGTTTACACAAATGAGGCAACTGGCCTATAGCTCAGCTGATCCCGGGATTCTTTCATTGTACCAAGCAGTGTACATTGGCCCATAATAACTGTGTACTTGCTGCATGATCAGTTGTGAACTGGCCAAATAACCTAGTAGACACGCGTCATGGCTAATTCTGTGCCTGTCTGCAGAAAATCACCAGTAAGCCAGGCTGAGGGGTAGTGAAAGAAAGCTGCGCTGAAAGGTCCTGGTAAGTTCTTTGATGATTGATGACTGGTCTCTTTAGGTCTCCAGCCACAGTCACTCAATGAAGGTGAGGGTTGAGAAGGATTCAAAGCTTGGGCCCCAAAAGTGTGTCTAAAATGGATGTTCCCTCTTTATGTGACCAAATAAAACTTCTTCATTGGATTCCTCTTCATTTGAAGAGGACACATAATCGGGAAGAGAGCCAGCTTTCATATTTCCTTTATGGTTCTGTGACTCTTTGGGAGTCTTATTTTTCTTTTTCCTTTCCTTTCCTTTCCTTTCCTTTCCTTTCCTTTCCTTTCCTTTCCTTTCCTGTCCTGTCCTGTCCTGTCCTTTCCTTTCCTTTCCTTTTTTCCTTTTTAAAAAATATGGATGCTATTTAGAATACAATTATCCTACTCATGGACCAGTTTGCTGGATGTGCTCTTGAATTGGTGGGAATGACTTGGCAACAGCATCATAAACCATTTGTAGGAGAAATATCAGAGAGGGAGGTGGGAGAGCCAACACAAGAGTTAGAGAATTAACATAATGAGCACACATTGAACTTGACATGCCCCACGCCCTCTTTTGCTTACATATCTATTGAAGCCTTTACATGGCTGCTGCTCTAAGCACATTGTCTTACACTCAACATCTCTTGGTCTTGGGTGCAATGGTGTATTTCCAGTCTTGGCTACTAAATCAAGCTCCACAGTGCTTGAGATCCTGGTGGGGCTATTGGAGGGTCAATCAAAGTAATCGAACAGGGAGAAAGTGTTAGATGGGACCCAAAGGCAGAGATATGTCTAAAGAAGGCAATGAGCTCAGTAGAGGTGGACAGACTTAGATTCATGTCACATTACTCAAATATCCTCTTCCCATGAGCCTCCCAAATTATTTATACAAAAAACCTTTCTACTCATCGAGGAGAGGTCCCTGCAAATGTAGCTTTTCTGAAAGGTGACACAGCATGGTGCTTAACAGTATGGGCGTTGGAGTCAGGCCAACTCAAGTTAAAATCCCAGATCCACCATTTATTCTAGCTTTGTGAATTTGGACAAGTTTTTTTTTAACCTCTTGAGTGTCAGTATTCTCCACCTTCAACCTTAACCTTGAATTTTAGCCTCAAACTTAAAATGGGCATAAAACCCATCAGCAATAAAATAGAAAAATTAATTGTGACATATTCACACAATGGAATATTTTGCAGCTTAGAGGATGAGAAATCCACAACTACAAACAATACCCAAAACAATTATCCACTACAATTGGACATCACACACACTATGGTTACACACTACAACTCCACACAAGCATGATACAATTACACACTACAACTGCACATAAGGGTGTAAATGAACCTCATGAACATAATGTTGAGAGAAAGCAGCCAGATGCAAAAAGGAACATATTGTATAATGCCACTTATGTAGGGTTCAAAGCTTGATGAGCCCACTCTGTGTTGTGGGAGGTTGGGACAGTGGTTACCTTTGAGGGTAATAGTAGATGCGACAGGAGAGGGCGGGAGACGTTTGGTTTCTTGTTCTCAATGGTGGTGTGTTCGGTTTGTGAAATGCACGGAGTTCCATACTTAGAGTTTGTGTAATTTTCTGTATGCATGTTACACTTTAATAAAAAGTTAATTTAAAAACAGCCAGATCATAACAGTACCAAACTCACAGAGCTTATGAGGATTGAGTGGAATAATGAATGGAAAATACCTAGCCAGAGTACGTGCTTGATATATGTTAGCAATTTATTATTGGTATTATTACTATCCTCATGAAAGTGTTGGTGACAAATATAGCTTTGGGCACACCTGACTATGCCTGTGACAACTCCAGGGTTTTTAAATAGGAAGGCGTATAAGGGGCCCACTTCTTCATTGGAAGGCAAACCCCAGCACATCATGTCTCATTTGGGGGCATACATCTCAGTGGGGAAACAATAGAAGGGTAAAAATCAGCCCCAAGTATTCTGATTTGGGATAAAGTAGTCCAAAGGTATTTTTTTTTAAACATTGATTAAAACAAGAACAGAAACCCACCCGCTCTCCTGCGAGCGTGCAAAAATAACTTGGCAGAAAAGAGGAGGCCAGTTTCTGCTCTTCTTAAACCGATTTATACTTCCCCTAGTTTCCTCCTTGGATAAAAATAGCAGTTTAATCTATTGACAGATAAAAGCCTTTCAAAGTACTAACTCCATTTGGAGCTGTTTCTCTTCATTGTTGATTTTCTATAATACAGATGTTTTTGGCATAATGTATTCTCCAGAATGTCCTCTGTCAGCTTGGTAAAGAAGACAAACAGCAGCCTGATCTTGAAAACAGGGCCTCTCCATAAACCAGCTGACATAAGCTCAATTGAGCTTCACCCCACATAAAGATTTTAATAAACAAACCTCGCTGGTCAGCATATTGCTCTGGCATATTTAAACATATCACATGCTTTCTGCTCCTTTTCATAGTTCTGCAGCTTTTGCACAAAACAAGTTCTGGGTTAACAGGATGTGAGTGAGGAGTCTGAGCCGGGGTTGGGGGGAAATGCCTCTTCTGCACAAGCCAGGAGAAAGCCACGGTGTGAGATCCCCGAAGAGCGGCGCTGAGGCTCGAACCCAGGTCCAAGTCCGAGGGCTTGGAACTGCAGCTTCTGCAGCACGACACAGGACTCCAAAGGGCACGTGCAGACTGACTCCTGACCCACTGGGTCTCCCCAAGAGTGTCTCCTCCTCTTCCTTCCTTCACATGCTGTGTTGGAGCTCTGTCTGGGTTTTTGGCTTTTCTTGTACCCCCCCCCCCCCAAGGGCTGTTCTGGAGTCAGACTGTCTTCCAGCCCTGGCTGGCCACCAAAGACCTCCGTCACTTTGAACACCTGACTCAATTTTATTAGCCTTGGATCTCTCGTCTGTACGATCAGGATCACAGTGGACTCACCTTACAGGACTTTCACAGCATTAAATGTGGTCATGTTTGCAAAGCTCCTACTAGAACAGTGCTGGGCCAGCTGGTAGTGAGTGTGAGGTAAATGGTGGTTATTTAGTTTCGGCCTCCCCTCACCTCCATCGTGTGACAGTCTCTTACCCTACGCAAATTAGGAAAACTCATCATCCTGAGAGAGGTTAGCTCATTGGATTCAGAGAATTTTCCAATGGAAAGATTAATTCCTAGATTAGGAACAATGTTTGGAAGCTGGTGGTTTTCTTGGCTTGGGATTTGAGATTTTGTGGCTGGGGACTGCTCTGTGTAGGATGTTTAGCAGCATCCCTGAGTTCTACCCATGACCTGCCAGTAGCACTTCTCTCAGCTCCAAGGTGTGACAATCAAAACCTCTTCAGATGTTGCCACATGTATGTCTCCTGGCAGGCAAAAATGTCCCTGGTTGAGAACCACTTGGGCTAGACCAAGACTCCAGTTGTGAGCTATCGCAAAAAGGTATCATAAATGAAGTATAAAAGGGGCAGAGCCAGTTAGTCCGTCAGGGCTTTCTTTATCTTACCTTGGAACTGAGAGAACAGGTAGGAGGGGAAGTCAGATTCCAGCCCCTGCGGTCCCCTCTGTGGGTCTACAGACACGGTACCACTCCTATCAGTGATGCCTTTCCAGAAGCTTCCGATTCACAGCAACGCGTGAGAGCAGAACAATAGAAGAGGAAGGGATTCCCGTCTCCACAGGCTATAAGGATGATCAGACCTCTAATCGTACTTCTGCTTTTAGATCCACTCTTGCAAGATAGCTTTGCGGCATTTCATAAAAGTTCCTTTGTTTTGTTATTTTCTTTCACCAGTTTAAATCCAGGGAGTATTTAACTGCATCAGGCTGCCCTATTTCCACCTTTGTCTTGATTGTGTTAAGTTCATGAGAATTACATTTAAGTGCTTTCATTTTTCCATTTCCCCACTTATTTTTATAAAACCATAGGGGCACAGCGTAATAAAAAAAAAAAATCCCAAGTAATTGCAGAAGCATTGCTGTGCAGGAAAAAATGGCAACAGTGCCAGAACGTGGCTCTTGGCTGACAGCACCACCATGCAATAGCTCAAAATGCTCTTTTCTCAGCTGATTTATAAAGATCCGAATTTGGCATACAAAAGCGGGTTGTGAGGTGTCAGTGTAAAATGTGTGAGTGGTTGGGGTATAGAGAAGTTTTCGATTAATGGAAGTCGAAAACTGCCAGTAATTGTGACAAGGTGAGATACCCACACTAGGTCACAGTGTGTATTTTATCTTCTTAATTAGGTCATAAGTACTTCCAGGGGAAGAGAGGACTTTCAAAAAAATTCTTCAGAATCCTCTTTAGTATACATGCAGCAAACACTTCTTAAATTCTAATTCAGTATGTAAGGGTTCAAATAAAATTAACATTTTCTTTAAAAGAAGGATGCTAGGGGATCCCTGGGTGGCTCAACGGTTTAGTGCCGCCTTTGGCCCAGGGCACGATCCAGGGGTCCCGGGATCGAGTCCCGCGTCCGGCTCCCGGCGTGGAGCCTGCTTCTCCCTCTGTGTCTCTGCCTCTCTCTCTGTATCTATCATAAATAAATAAATAAATAAATAAATAAATAAATAAATAAATAAATCTTTTTTTTTTTTTTTTAAAGGAAGGATGCTAACTACGCTTTAGGATTTCTTAAATTTTTACATCCAGAAGTACTTTGTGTTTGGTCAAGCACATCGTATGTATTGTGTATTGATAAAGAAATACAATTATCTATAGATAGGTGGATAGATAGGCAGATAGATTAGCCTGTCCCTACATCTATCTGTTGTGAAATGTAAATCTTTATTCATTAATTTTATTTGTTGGCACTCATTAACTAAGTCTCAACCACGTTTCTCCTGGTTGCTGACAACTGAAATTGGTTTGAACTGATTTAAGCCAAAAAGAGAGTATAAGGAGGATATTAGGATGTTGCACAGAATCTGAGAGCTGCAGGACTCCCTGAGGAGCCAGGATGGAAGCCAGAGAGGACCCTATGTCTCTGACTTTGTTTTTCTCTGACATCTGTCCCCTTCTCTGTCCAGACTGACTTGCATCTGTGAAAATGCAGGAAGATGGCTGCTGAGTTTCCCTCTCCCCTGCATCCAGCTGGCAGAGTGAGCTGAGCTACCTTCATCCACTTCAGGTCTCCGGGAGAGACAGTGTGATTGGTCTAGCTTCCATCAACGTCCGTCCCTGCTCCCATCAATTGTAACCCGACCAATAGGAGGTGGAAAAAAGTCATGCGATTCCAATAAGTCTTGGGGCTCAATTCTGGGAGTGTGGGGTGTGATTTGCAGAGAGAGGAGATTCAGTTGAGGAGCACAGACAACCTCAGATGTGCCTGTCATGTGTATGTTCATCCTGAATTGTAGTGAAAACCCTAAGTGTATGTCTAGCTCATCTTTATTCTTGTTACCACAAATTAGTATATGTTAAGTGTATTTATTGAGGGGTATGACCAATTATGTAATGAAAGAGCGTGAGGTTTCAAACCAAACCTATGAGCTTGGTAATAGCGCGACGTGGCCTTCTGGATTGTGAGAGTGTAATTTCTCCTTAAAAATGAAGCAAGGGGTATGAGTTTCCTAGAGCTGCCATAACAAATCACCACAAACTTGGGTGAAATTTATCCTCTCCAGAGGTCAAAAGTCTAAGATCAAGCTGTTGCTCCTGGGAAGGTTCTGGGATAGGATCCTTCCTTGTACCTTCCAGCTTCTGGGGCTCCAGGCATTCTTTGGCGATAGCTGCGACATGCCAGTTTCTGCCTCCGTCTTTTCATGGCTTTGTCTTCTTCTTCATGCATCTCTCCTCTTTGTGTCTCTTATAAGCACACTTGTCATTGCATTTAGGGCCCACTTAGATAATCCAGCATTGTCTAATCTCCAGATTCTTAACTCAGTTATGTCTGCAAAGACCCTTTCTCCAAATAAGGTCATATTCACAGGTCCAGGACATGGACATGCCTTTATGGAGGCCTTCCTTTAACCTGTTACATAACATGAAAACGGATGGACTTGTAGGCCTTCTTGCATTTTGGTCTTACTGTGCCTTCATCTTGCTTAGGGCAGTCTAAGAGATGGCAAACAGATGCATCGGTGAACCTGAGTGTTGGAACCCCTGTCCTGGGGGCAGGAGTAGCAGGTGGAGGGACACAATGGACAGAGTGTGGGGCCGCAAGAGCATGGCCATACTATGCTGATGCTTTCTTAAATGAGATTTGTGGACAGAATTTACCACTTGCATTTCTCTCTGTTCTTTGAAGGATGGAGTTCTTTTTGCTTTTTCTGGTAGATTGAATTAGGAATGAGAAATGGGTTAGAACCGATTTTTGTGGTGAACTCTCTTGCATAATGGAACCCAGTGTCCAGCTGGGTGATCCTGATCTTTACGAGCTAGATGAGGTCAGCTTGAAGTGTCCTCTTTTGGCTACAGTGTAAGCTCAGAGAATCTCGGAGTTAGCCAGACCAACGCCAACTTCATATTATTTCTCAGCTGTGTGAGCAGGTGTATGGAGGTATTTTCCTTTTTAGTTCTGAGGATATAATTACAATCATGCATATTGTGGTTTTTATTGGTCAAAATGTTACACTCAGGACCTAACGTGAGTCCTTTTTTTAAGACTGGAATAACAACCTGGCATTTTCTAAGGACCACTTATCTGGGGCAGAACAGTTTTTTACTGGGCAGAATCACTAAAGCATGGCTTCCTAGAAAATTCTGCGGTTGTGCTTTTGACTTTCTTTGGACAGCTGGTGGAACTCTGCCAATTTTCTTCGAACTGTTTCAGGACGTAAATTATTTTTCAAAGATGACGGCAGAGCCCTGAAGATAAGGGTTGGTTTAGGATGATTATCTATGTCTTACTCATTGGGTCTCAACTACGAAAAAATCAGAAGAAAGGTCATTTTATCATAAGATTCTACTTATGGATGTTTTTAAAAGTACAGAGCAAAGGAATCACTCTAGCGAGTGATTGTTTCTGAATCACAATATTCCAGCCTATTTGTACATTGTCTATCTGCCTGTCCTTTTTTAATGTCTGTATTTATCAGCTCTCAAGGAGAAGTATTATCCACAATTTGCCTCCTAAATGGTAGAAGGCTTTGCTACAGAAAGAAATCTCTGCCATGAGATAGGAACTTTCCAGAACTACTTGACAAGGTATGTTTTTGATTTTTCTCCACCTGGCGTCCTTATCATCCTGAACGGTGTTCCACACCCTCCTTCTCCCCATCACTGCCATCCTCTGCCCCTCAGGAATTTAGGAGAGGGTTTTAAGATTCTTTGTTTGAAAGTGGAGGAAAGCACTTGCCTTATTTCTCTGTCCGTGAGCCAGGCCATCTCCTATCTGGAGTGCTAAACATGCAAGGTTTCACATGGGAGCTCAGATATGGCCTCGCATAACTCAAGTATTGAAAAGCTTAAACAATTCAACAGTGAAAGAGCAAGCTTTCTCCTTGGCATCCGGCCAAGGTGTCGATTTGTGCACAAATATCTAGAAGGCTTTTCAGGGAGCCATCACTCCTGTCCACGTGTGAGCCATTTCTGAGTCTGAGATGCTCTCGGCTCAGACGTCAGAAACATCATGCCCCCAGTGCACTGCTTTTGCCAAATGTCTGCCCTTCCTTTTAATATCAAGACAGACATATCCGCGGCCTGAAGAAAGTTCCTTGGGGAAGAAATCTCCCTTGTCCCCCACGATACCTCCCTTCCTCCATCAGTTCTCATTTTTCTGGTTAAGCAGATTTCAGCAGGCATATGAACAAAAAGAGAGCGACGCTGCTTGGAATATGGAATTATCAGGGAAATGGCCTACAGGATTCTTGAGTGATGGGACCTTTCCAATTTTTTTTCAAGTTGTATTGTAATGACCTATTTGCTTTTCTGATTTATCAGACTAAGAACTTCTCAAGGGCAGGAACCATCCTTTATTCATCTTGTGTGTCTAATGCTAAGCTAATATCCAGCCTCCAGAGCACGAGCAGCATTCGACACTGAGTGGCTGAATCATTGAGGCACTCCAAAGCGTGATGTTTCCATTCTGATTCAAGGGGAGCAGCATTTGAGTGGCATCAGGATGAGGATGACCAGGATGGTCATCAGGATGACCGGAAGAGGATGTAGTGGGTTGAATGGGGCTCTCTAGAAGGAGATATCTATATCCTACCCCTGAGAATCTGTGAATGTGACCTTTTCTGGGAAAAGGATCTTTCCAGATGTAATTAAGCTAAAGATTTCAAGACGAGGTCACCC